>NC_091773.1:50220618-50535618 GCF_029378745.1 Bos indicus
CATATTTTATATACAAAAGGAGTAAAATACAGAATTTGTTTTCTTATTTGTCTGAAATAGATATTCAAAAGTTTTAATTCTCTTTTCTATAATTATTGAAGACTGGATATTTGATCAAAATCAGATGTTTACAAGATACTTAAAAGGATATACAATTTGGAAAAATTTAAAAAGAATAAGTATCAAAATGAAATTATATTAGTATTGATATAAAAATGTCAGAAATTTATTAGGGACAAGGTAAGTTTATTTTGGCTTTGTTTTCTTTTTTTCCCTTTAAGCCCTATTATTTGGCACTCCATCCTAAATAGTGACTTTAGGACTTTCTTATATACCACCCCGTAACAGGGTGGATATTATCCATTTGTTATTCACTAATTATTGCACTTATAATAAAAAGCAGAGACATCACTTCGCTGACAAAGGTTCATCTAGTCAAAGTTATGGTTTTTCCAGTAGTCAAGTACAGATATAAGAGTTGGATCATAAAGCAGGCTGAGTGCCAAAGAATTGA
Source organism: Bos indicus (assembly GCF_029378745.1). Classification (NCBI taxonomy): domain Eukaryota; kingdom Metazoa; phylum Chordata; class Mammalia; order Artiodactyla; family Bovidae; genus Bos; species Bos indicus. The sequence continues at coordinate 50,221,133 of NC_091773.1, forward strand.
TGCTTCTGAATTCTGGTGCTGGAGAAGACTCTTGAGAGTTCCTTAGACAGCAAGGATATCAAACCAGTCAGTCCTAAAGGAAATCAACCCTGAATATTCATTGGAAAGACTGATGCTGAAGCTGAAGCTCCAATACTTGCCACCTGATATGAAGAGATAACTCATTGGAAAAGACCTTGATGCTGGGAATGATTAAAGGCAAGAGGAAAAGGGGACAAGATGGATGAGATGGTTGAATGGCATCATCGACTTAATATTTATGAGCCTGAGAAAACTCTGGGAGATAGTGAAGGACAGGAAAGTCTGAAATACTGCAGTCCATGGAGTCACAAAGAGTTGGACATAGCGACTGAACAACAATATGTTTGGTGCTGTACAAGTGATGGAAGGTAAATAAATAAATGATCCATGTATTTAGGAAGTAAGGGAGACAGACTGCATTAGGGTTAAGCAGAAAAAGAGAACCAATAGAATATATACATATATAAAGATACTTATTACAAATTATTGGCTCATGTGATAATGAAGGCTGAAAAATTCTAACATCTTTTGGGAAAACCCAAATGAACTTTTTGGTCAACCCAATACTACCTGCTGTGTGCAAGGTGTAGATATGGGAAAGCCAGTGGTATAAGTTTAAAGGCCGGAGAGCTGGAGAGCCACTGGTGCTGATTCAGTGTGAGTCTAAGGACGTGAGAACCCTGATCACTGAGGGCAGCAGTCAACAGGAAGGAGTAAAATTTAACCTTCCTCTGCCTCTTTGTCTGTCTGTCTGTTTTCTTTCAAGAACTCAAAGGATTGGATAATACCAATGAACTTTGGGGAGACCCATCTGCATTATGCAGTTCACCAGTTCAAATTCTAATCTCTCCCCGAAACATCCATACAAACACATCAGGAAATACTGTTTAATCAGCTCTCTGAATATCCTTTGACTCAGTCAAATCGACACATAAAGTCAGTGATTTTAAAAAAAGCATCATTCATACTAAAAACTAAACAATTATATCTTTTGAAAATCTCTGTAAGATTGACACAAAATATTATCAAAGAACAAATTTCTAAGTGAAGATTTCAGGAAAGATTTCATGAGTAAGACTTTTATCAAAAAGACTTTATGAGTAAGAAATAGCTAATTCTTTAAACATTAGTTCAAGTTTAAAAGGTAAATGGTGAATAAAGGAAAGATGGTAGATAGTGAATATTAGGGACCCTCATGAGCAAAGACATATCAAAGATAAATAATATGGTGTATAAAAGAATGCAATGGCTGACTTCAAAATAAGATTTAATGCAGAAAAAGCATACATAGTTATGCTGATGGAGAGTTTGAGAGGATAGATCATATATGGTATCAATTTGACATCGGGGAGCATGACTTTTATTCTATTGGATTATATCTGTATAGTAGTATTAGAAAGATAACTGCAAATTATCTGGAGATTATTAAAGGAAGACAAGAAAGAACATAGATTATCAACTGAGAGAGTAAAAAAATAATCTTGATGCTGTTTGATGAGAATCCAAACAAAGGCCTTGGTAGAAGACATGGAATGTAGACGAGAGATTTGATATATATCTAGGTGATTAATCTAGCAGGTATTGGTGAGTGCCTGGATGTAAGAGTTAATGATATATGAAGAGTGAAGATGATTTCCACCAAATGGTTGTTTCTACCCTGAATATACCACAGAAACTACTGTTACCTGTGTGCATATGATATTCATTTTATCACACACAGGTATACCTTGAAGATGCTATGGGTTTGGTTCTAGATCACTGCAATCAATACAAGCAGAATTGATTAAGCATAGTTCTTAAGGGTTCTACAATTTGGAGATGGTAAATAAGCATTGGCTTCAACTTTTTAAAAAAATTATTTATTTTTGGTTGTGCTGAGTTTTAGATGCTGTGTGGGGCATACTCTCTATTTGCTGTACATGGGTGGTGTACTCACTGTGGTGGCTTCTCCAGTTGCAGAACATGGGCTCTAGGGTGCATGAGCTCAGAAGTTGTGGCACAAGCCCGTGGAATCTTCCTGGACCAGGGATTGAACCCATGTCCCCTGCATTGGTAGCCAAATTCTTAGCCACTGGACCACCAGGGAAATCTGATGGGTTCAATTTAAAGTCACCAGCTGCCTTACACCCTAACAAGAGTCAGTTTTGTCCTTTGAAGCTTTAAAGCCAGGCATTGACTTTCTGTCTCTAGCTATGAAACTCTTAGATGGCATCTTTCTTCAATACAAGGCTATTTCAGCCACTTGGAAAATCTGTTATTTAGGGTAGCCCCCATCACTAATTATCTTCACCAGATCTTCCGGATAACATGCTGCAGCTTCTAGATCAGTGCTTGCTGTTTCACCTTGCACTTTTATGTTGTGGAGGCAGATTCTTTCCTTAACTTGCATTAGCCAATCTCTACTGGCCTCAGAACTTACTTTGCAGCTTTTTTACCTCTCTCAGCTTTCATGGAAGTGAAGAGAATTAGAGCTTTGCTCCGAAGTTGGCTTTGGTTTAAGGGAATGTTGTGGCTGGCTTGATCTTCATCCAGACCACTAAAATTTTCTCCACATCAATGATAAGGCTGTTTACTTCTTTATCATTCATGTGTTCATTGGAGTAGCTTTTTAAATTTTCTTCAAGAGCTTTTCCTTTGCATTCACAACTTGGCTAACTGTTTAGCCTTTCAGTATATCTTGGCTTTTGACATACCTTCCAAAATTTTTTGAAAAAGTTTTATTTAAAAAAACATATTTTGATGGCAGCATGGTATAGTTGGAAACTGATAGTGATGATTAATTCAATTCAACTGGAATACACTGAGTTAAATTGTGAGATTTTATAAATTACAAACAAAATTGAGTTTTAGCACAGAGACTTCTTAAGTTTTAATTATAAAAGAACTCTTTTAATGCTGAATAATAATTCATTTTTCTAATTACAAAAGCTTATTTATTTGACCAGCTGTCATCTAATGTATTTTTTATAATAAAAAATCCTGAACATGCTAGAGCAACAGAACCATTCACTGCTTTGTTGTCTTCTGTCTCTGATGTAACATCTTTTGAATGTTAATGGATTTAAAATTATGGTACATGATTATGAATAAAAGATTATAAACAATGTTCTTATAAAGAAAAAGGAAGAGGGGCTCATGAAAGTACAGGAAACTCATAATTAGGGGAACATGATTGCTCTAAAAGCCAATGAAATTTAAGAAAGTGTCATAAAGAGAGTAAATAATTTAAAAAAAGAGCTGGTAAAATGAGTAGTAAAAATATCAGATTTTGCAATATAAAATTGATATCTGAATAAAAATAATTCCGTTGGTTTGAAAAATACCCTAAATTGCAATATGTTGGCTAGTAAAATGAAGTTAAGTAATTATGTTAGTGGTTATAACACAATATAATGACAATACACCCCTCCTATTTTATTCATGACAAACACCACAGAACTTGTAAGAGCCAGACAAAAGAGGGGTGATATTTCACGGTTGAAAGGTAAGATATATACTTTGGATTCCCTTCTACTTCCTTTTTGATGATTTGAGAATGTAAAAAACATTGGACTGAGAACATTACTGAATGTATTTATCACTGAGTAACATTGAAAGATCCAAGAGATAATTAAAGTATTACATTTTCAGTGCCCCTCCATGCAATTACATTTAAAACAAGGTATGTAATGCTATCAAGTCCAAAAAAAAATTTGCAAGGAAATTATCAAAATATTCTTTTGAAATACTGTATATTATCACTTATATGGGGAATCAAAAACAAAAATAAACCAAGTGAGTGTATGTAACAAAATTAAACTGACTCACAGATATAGAGAAGAAGCTAGTGTTTACCAGTGGGAGAGGGAAACAGACAGGGACAAAATAGCATTGAGGGAGTAAGAGATACAAATGGCTATGTGTAAAATAGATAAGCATCAAGGATATACTGTGTAGCACAGGGGAACATAGACAATGTTTTGTAATAACTTTAAATGGAGTTTAACATGGCAACCCACTCCAGTGTTCTTGCCTGGAGAATCCCAGGGACGGGGGAGCCTGGTGGGCTGCCATCTATGGGGTCGCACAGAGTCGGACATGACTGAAGCGACTTAGCAGCAGCAGCAGCAGCAAGTTCAATAAAACTATTGAAGCACTATGTCACATATCTGAAACTAATATAATGTTGTAAGTCAAGTATACTTAAACATACAATTTTATTCTTGCAATATAAAAAAACACTTTTGTTTGCAGTTGTAATTTTTTATGAGTAAGGCAGTTTTTTTCATTTATTGGTCATTTGCATTCATTTACTATATTTGCTGTGAGTATTATTTGCCCACTTTCTTTTCAATTTTAAGTTTTCTTTTCTCCTTAAATGTGTGTATGTATGTGCTTGTTGTGTATATGTAAGACTGTTCAAATGATATTTAAATGATATTAGATGTAGATAACAAATCATATTTACATTTTCTTATATAAAGTTTTTTTGATTTTCAAATTTTTAATATTTTGTCTTTCTGTTACTTGTATTCTAGGACTGCATACATTTTGTGCCAAAATAAAATAAAATCTGTCAATCATTTTTATGTTCACATTTTCATTTACATACAAGATTACTATATACTCCATAAATAGATAAACGTATATCAATATTTTCTTCAAATTCACTTGTGCTTTTTAAATTTACATTTAAATAATTTACTTACATTTTAACTTATATAACAATATGAAGTATAAGTACAGTACTTTTTCCCATGCAGTATATGGGGCTTCTCAGGTGGCCCGGTGGTAAAGAATTCATCTGGCAATGCAGGAGACCCAGGTTTGATCTCTGGGTTGGGAAGCGCACCTAGAGAAGGAAATGGCAACCCACGCCAGTATTCTTGTCTGGGAAATCCCATGGACAAGGGAGACTGGTGGTTACAGTTCATGGGGTCTCAAAAGAGTAGGGCACGACTTAGCAACTAAACTATAACTGCAACATGCAATATATGACAAATCCTTTTATTCCCTCAGTGATTTGAAATATTTCCATGTATCCTGTTCAAAATTACTACACAAACTTGCTTATCATAAATATGATGCTGCCTATATATAATGTACATGCACACACAGGTACAGGGATATAGTTCTAGGTTTATCCTTTTCTACTGGGATGTCATTGTTTTCCTATCCAGTTTAAATTCTTAGAAATTAAAATGTTTTAATAAATTTCTGTCTTTTTATTCAATAATTATATGTGTATTTTCATTTAAAATTCAGAACTATTCTTTCTCAATTTATCTTTTGAATTTTATTGTATTGTAATCAAATGTATAAGTAAATTTAGAAAAATGTTCATGTATGGCTGCTTGTTTTCCTATCCATGAACATTGTATGTTCTTTTATTAACATAATGTATTTACTAATTGACTGCGGAACCCTTCTTAGCACTGGAGATAAAATGGCAAACACAACATATCATCTTTTCTTCCACAGTTTATGTATTTCAGGAATTTAAAAATGTGTTCTACTGTAAGTCATTTATATATATATGTGTGTGTGTGTATATATATATATATAAATTTTATCATTTTAATAGTTGCAATCAGAATTTTTAAATGAAGGGGATAATCTTATTTTGTGAAAAATATGTAAAAATATTTTGATGAGCCATTTTGGGTAAAATATTAGCCACATTGAGTATAGCTATATAGAGGAGCTCAAGCAATAAATTAGATATTTTTGTCAATGTGTGTGAAAATTAAGAAGACTTAATTTTCCTGTTCCTAAGAAAGAGAATCACTATAGTACACAACATGGTCATGAAGAGTTCTTTGAGGATTATGTACTTATTACATTTCACACAAAAGTATTTTACTTAGTTTGATTTCTTTGAATTATTATTAACTTATTTTCCTTGTTGTTTCTTTTCTATAACATCTGTTTTAGTCTGTCACATCAAAGTACATAAAGTCACCAATATCCACTAAATATAAAAACTCTTTGATTTCACTCACATTTACCAGTCCTGTCCAAAGTCAACATTTTTAAAATTGTTATATTGTATTTGTAATATTTGACTTTCCTCTCATTTCTTAGTTGCATTACAGTGTAATTTTTATACCCTCCATCCTGCTTGTATGTATCAGAAATGCAAATGCCTTACAAATTACAAATGCAGTGGGTGCTTTTCAGTATTTATTTAACTCTTCATCTCATTTGATATAGTTGCCCACTCCGTCCTCTGAGAAATATTTACTTTGAATCCATAATCTCACCTTCTGCTCATTTTTATTTAATATTTTTCCCATTCTTTACAAATATATTCTTTACAATTTTTTCTCCTTAAAAATATATTAAAAAATTTTAATGTGTAAGGTAGTAATATAAAACTATAGGTATAGAATATTTTATTGTCTATAGTATTTCTTTATATATCTCAAGCAATTTTTCTGTCCTCCATTTTCTCAATTCACTGTCTATAATTGCTGCTTATCAGACATTTGGCATTCATGACTATTATCCTTATCTCATGGTTTTCTCCTCATATTTTTGTCTTTTTCTTCTTTGAAAACACTGGAAAAATCTTCATATTATTTTTCAGCCTATATGGTGATAGCTATCTGTCCACCATCTATCTGTAATTACATCCAGTAAAAAATATATTTTCTCTTTTGTAATTTTTCATCATCCAGTTCTTCTCTCAATTGGTGAAATATTATCTTTGAAATTCTCTAAGAATTTTAATTAAAGTTTTGGTTTCTGTTTAATAGAAACACCGCTTTCCACAGTTAATCTGTTTGTATTTTGTGATCTTTATTTTACATGGCCTTATTTTGGGTTAAATATTGGTTTTACCTTTAATGCTACAATCTCCATAGCATTTTTTTGTGGTATTTGGTTGCCCATTTTCTTTTACTAGTAAAACAAATACTTGTTTAAATGGTCTTTGTGGCTGATGTGAAATAGTCCTTTGCCCAGAATGGTAAGGTCAATTGTGAGACTTTTGTTTTTGACAAGTTTTATTTTTCTCTAGTTTATTTTTGGTTTTGTTTTTAATATAAGCTATATAGCTCAACAATTAAATGATGGGGATTGGGATGACAGACTGCCTAATAGAGAAGGAATTGCTGTCAAAACTCATACTGTACCGTGCTTAGTCACTCAAGTCATGTGCGACTCTTTGGGACCTCCTGGACTGTAGCCCACCAGGCTCCTCTGTCCATGGATTCTCCAAGCAAGAATACTGGAGTGGGTTGCCATTTCCTCCTCCAGGGGATCTTCCCAACACAGGGATTGAATCCAGGTCTCTCACATTTGTAGGCAGATTCTTTACCATCTGAGCCACCAGGGAAGCCCAAGAATACTGGAGTGGGCAGTCTATCCCTTCTCCAGGTGAACTTCCCAATCCAGGAACTGAACTGGAGTCTCCTGCATTGCAGATGGATTCTTTACCAGCTGAACTACCCAGGAAGCCCCCTGCCAAAAACTCATAGTAGCCCTCTCTATTATGAGGCATCCTTAGTTTGCTTATTTTTAACCTAGTAGTTATAAGTGACAACAATTGTTAAGACTGAAGTTCAAATATGGGCCCATCATGTTTAACTTAGATATTGATGAGTCAGTATTCTGATTTGTAAAACAAGAAAGTTGCAGTTCATATTATATTGCTTTTTGTAGAGACTGAATGCAAATATCATTAAAACACACATGCATATAAATGAATAAAATATAAATTCATGTAAATATATATATATATGCTGGGAGGGATTGGGGACAGGAGGAAAAGGGGACGACAGAGGATGAGATGGCTGGATGGCATCACCGACTCGATGGATGTGAGTTTGAGTGAACTCCAGGAGTTGGTGATGGACAGGGAGGCCTGGCGTGCTTTGATTCATGGGGTTGCAAAGAGTCGGACATGACTGAGCGACTAAACTGAACTGAACTGAATGGACAGATATAAATAAATATATATATATATATATATATATATATATATATATTGCTCAAAGTTGTTCATATGGTAAGCATTCAATAAATATCATCATCATGATCTTTATTAGAATAGCCCCCTGCCAACTGCTCTGTATGTAACATAGAGTAAAAGACATTCAGTGGGTGCCAGGTAATGCTTTCAGTAGATGAACTCTCAGTAAGCTCTTTTTTTTTTTTTTTTAATTGTAGTAAGAATACTTAACATGAAATCTAACCATTAAAACATTCTTGAAATGTACAATATAACATTATTAACTATTGCACAATGTTGTATAACACTTCTCTAGATCATAATTGATCTTCATTTAGCTGATCTTTTCATAACTCATCTCTAGAAGTTAATTATCTGTAAAGCCTTTATACCTATTGAGTAGCATCTCGATCTACTTTATTTTTAAATTTAATTTAAAAATTAATTCTGAGGTTTAATTCTGAGGCTGCTTTGTGTTGTATTGAGTGAATGGCAACCTCTACACACCGTGTTTTGTTTTGTTTTGTTTTTCTTCCTTATTCATTCTGCGGTTCTTGGTCCTCATTTTGTAGGGTCTGTTTAAGGAGATAAATTTCTCTAAATCAACTTCCATTCTTAGCTCTGACAGCCAAATGCAGAAACCCTTCTTAAAATTTCTAGCCCAGGTTGTTCAGCCTCCATATGCATTTCTGAACATTGATACTCAGGTTGCTGGCTGATGACTGACCTTTTTTATTAAAGGATTTTCATGAGCTTGACCTCCATTCCCATTGCAATGTTATATTTCTGAAGTATGTCATTTCTATATATCAGTTTATTTATTTGACAAAATCTGATGTAAAAAAGTGAAATGTGGGATACAGATACAGAGGACAATGTCAACTAAATAAAACTTCTGTCGAATTAAAAAATCCATTAACATTCACTGTTACTAGGCTTTTCTCCCAACTGTAGGTGGACATCTACAGATGAAGCCTGGATATATCCGTTAGTAAATATCAATTAAATGTACCAATTTACTAAGCTGCCAGAATCCTCGTTTTTTAGAATGTAGTTTAGTTTTTATTGGCCACAGGAGAGCTCATTCATTTTAAAGCCCATTTCTTAATTGTACCAGTGTGCACTGAAATTGGACCACTTGTCCTTATCTCTGAATATTTGCTTAAAGTTTATGGAGAATGAATTTTCAAAAATAATTATTCTAGAATTTTTAAATATTAGAGATCCAGAATATTAATTTGTACTTAGCTTATTCAGTTACCATCCCCACTCCATTTTAATAATATTCTGCATTTCCAAAAAGAGGCTTTCAACTATAAGGTTTTGGAATTAAAGAAAAAGAATATTAAAAAAAATTCTGTTTTTATGAAAGGTAGTTACTTTGTAAAAATATTCTGACAGAACATAAGTGTGCAATCAGTGAATTCTTTACATTTAAATTGTCAGGTAGCACTATTCCATTTTCAAATTTGGGATTTTACCAAAATACATGGTGATAAGAATAATGTTCCAGAGCCTTCTTCACATAACTGAGGAGCTTAAAATACCTATTATATGAATTGTCACTTAATGAAAAGTCTTAGAATGCTTTAAGAAATAGAGAAAAATAATCTAAAATGAACAATGATTAATTTAAATTAATCACATGGCAATAAAATAAAATGGGGGAATACTGAGTTTAAAAGCTGAAGAAGAGTTATTTATAAGTTTAACATACAGAAGAAAAATAATCATTAAGAATAGGCAAACTGATTTTTCAAAAATGTAATTGTCTCCTGAACATTCTGAGTCACATTTCCCAAACTTTCATCAATGTAATGCTGGAAATGTAGATACCTACATAACTTTTTTGTCCTTTGGCTTTATCTTCACCTTAACTGGTTGTCTGTGATTGTGGTTTCAGTCTGTCTGCCCTCTGATGCCCTCTCTCAGTGCCTACTGTCTTACTTGGGTTTCTCTTAGCTTGGACGTGGGGTTCTCTTCACGGCTGCTCCAGCAAAGCGCAGCCACTGCTCCTTACCTGGGAAGGGGTAGCTCCTCTTGGATGCAGCTCCTGACCTTGGATGTGGGGTAGAAAAGGCAGAGGAACCAGAGATCAAATTGCCAATATTCACTGGGTCATCGAAAAAGCAAGAGAGTTCCAGAAAAACATCTATTTCTGCTTCATTGACTATGACAAAACCTTTGACTGTGTGGATCACAATAAACTGTCGAAAATTCTGAAAGAGATGGGAATACCAGACCACCTGACCTGCCTCTTGAGAAACCTGTATGCAGGTCAGGAAGCAACAGTTAGAACTGGACATGGAACAACAGACTGGTTCCAAATAGGAAAAGGAGTACGTCAAGGCTGTATATTGTCACCCTGCTTATTTAACTTATATCCAGAGTACATCATGAGAAACGCTGTGCTGGAAAAAGCACAAGCTGGAATCAAGATTGCCAGGAGAAATATCAATAACCTCAGATATGCAGATGATACCACACTTATGGCAGAAACTGAAGAAGAAGTAAAGAGCCTCTTGATGAAAGTGAAAGAGGAGAGTGAGAAAGTTGGCTTAAAGCTCAACATTCAGAAAACTAAGATCGTGGCATCTGGTCCCATCACTTCATGGGAAATAGATGGGTAAACAGTGGAAACGGTGGCTGAGTTTACTTTTTTGGGCTCCAAATCACTGCAGATGGTGATTGCAGTCATGACAAAAGACACTTACTCCTTGGAAGGAAAGTTATGACCAACCTAAGCAAGTAAGGTCGCTCAGTTGTGCCCGACTCTTTGCGACCCCGTGGACTATAGCCCACCAGGCTCCTCTCCCCATGGAATTCTCCAGGCAAGAATACTGAAGTGGGTTGCCATTTCCTTCTCCAGGGGAACTTCCCGATGCAGGGATCAAACCCAGGTCTCCTGCATTGCAGGTAGACGCTTTAACCTCTGAGCCACCAGGGAAGACCCAACCTAGACAGCATATTAAAAAGCAGAGACATTACTTTGCCAACAAAGGTCTGTCTAGTCAAGGCGATGGTTTTCCCAGTAGTGATGTATGGATGCAAGAGTTGGACTATCAAGAAAGCTGAGTGCAGAGGAATTGACGCTTTTGAACTGTGGTTTTGTAGAAGACTCTTGAGAATCCCTTGGACTGCAAGGAGATCCAATCAGTCCATCCTAAAGGAGATCAGTCCTGGGTGTTTATTGGAGGGACTGATGTTGAAGCTGAAACTCCAATACTCTGGCTACCTGATGCGAAGAGCTGACTCATTGGAAAAGACCCTGATACTGGGAAAGATTGAGGGCTGGAGAAGAAGGGGATGACAAAGGATGAGATGGTTGGATGGAATCACCTACTCAATGGACATGAGTTTTGGTAAACTCTGGTAGTTGGTGATGGACAGGGAGGCCTGGCGTACTGCAGTTCATGGAGTTGAGAAGAGTTGAACACGACTGAACAACTGAACTGAAATGAACTCACCTTAAGTTACCTAGAAAATTATTTTCCTACTTAATACACATTTTATTTAAATGCAGTGATATGAAAGATTGATATTATCAATTTTAAGGAAAAACCAGCATCACATATCATAATAGAGATTTAAAAAAGCAAAATTAGAAGGTTTGATTTTTAAAAATTAATAATACCAAATGTTGTGAAATATATATTAAATCAATTTTCAGTATTTACATTGAGGACAGATAACTCAAAGGAAATAATGGAGTATTTTTATCACAGTCCTTAATATGAAGATATTTGGCTTCATAGTGATCATGTTAATATGACTTCATTTCATAGATTCGATGTTATAAAGCCTCAATTATCCCAACATATTAGAGAATATATTTATAAAATCAAGACTATATTTTAAAGCTTTATTTGATAACATTGTTGCTGCTGCTAATGCTAAGTTGCTTCAGTTGTGTCTGACTGTCTCTGCCTGGTGGGCAGAGACGGCAGCCCACCAGGCTCCGCTGTCCCTGGGATTCTTCAGGCAAGTACACTGTAGTGGGTTGCCATTTCCTTCTCCAATGCATGAAAGTGAAAGGTGACAGTGAAGTCGCTCAGTTGTGTCCAACTTTTCATGACCCCATGGACTACAGCCTACCAGGCTGTAGGCAAAATCCCATGGATGGAGGAGCCTGGTATACTGAAGTGGGTTGCCATTGCCTTCTCCATTGATAACACTGTACTGTGAACTTAATTCCCTAGTTGAAATTATTTCAGTGACTTTTATTCAAGAAATCTCTAGAATAAACTTCTCTGCAAGCATCAGCTTATTTGGTAATATCTCCAATGTGATAAACACATAAAAATAATTCTTATTTATTACCCATTGTCATGTGCCTGGGAAAATACAAGCCTCTTTTATAATTTATTTAAAGCACTTCTAAAAAGCATGCTGGTCTTGTAAAAACAATTATATTAGTGCTGAAAGTACAAGATATACTGGCTACAAAGCCAGCACCTATTGTGCTTATGATCTGAGAATCTGAAGTGTCCTTCTAGAACTTGCTGTAGTCCATCTCACAATCCAGTCAAAAGAATGAATTAAATTATTTAAAAGCTAAAGATCTTCTGAATTAAAAAAGGAAATTGTAGGTCATGACTTGAAGATAGAAAATTGTTCAAACTCCAGTGGTCACTCTGAATTACGTAACAATTTTTACAATTCTATCACACACATCTCAAATATTTATGTGCATTTATGACAGCTCAGTGCATTGTGATCAGAGAAGTTTGTAAAGTTTACTGGTGATGCAAGAACTTGAATTTATTGAGAGGACTCTTTCACTGAACTAGTATTACTATAATTGATTCCAGATGATATTATATTTCTAATCTCAAAAATATGTGATCTTGAATGAATGATGTAGAAAAATGACCTGAAGGAAATGCTTTCCTGGACAAATCAAAAAGTTTAGCAAAGTTGGTGGTATTTGTAAATACACCAATTCAGCTTAAAATTACTGATTTTGCCATACTATGGTGAATAATTTTTGTTTATGCTTTCAGCAAATAGTTATGCTGCTATGATAATCTGTGCTCTGTAAGATAAATTCCTTGATTCATTTTGTTCCTCTGGTTATTATTTGACTCTTTCTTTGCCATCAGTCTTGGTAAATGTTTTGCCCCTTATTCCAATACTTTTGACATTTAAAATGAAATTTCATTGAATTTTTGGTTTCTGATTCTGTACATAAGGAGCTGGAAAGTTGCTCCTCCATCTAAAAACAAAGAAAAAGCTGAAGAGATTGAAATATCAGCTTTTATTTGGTCTGTAAAATGACAGGACACAAGGCAAACTGCTGCCTCCAAAACTGGAGAAACAGGCATATTCAGGGAGCTGTGGCTTGTTAAAACAGAGATCCAGAAGGTGAGAGTAACACAGAAATCAATGCTATGTAAGATAAACCTGAACTGTAATTGACAAATTGCTGGGGCTCCGTGTAGACAGTTCTAGAGTTAAGAAATTCAGTGGCATCCAGTTATACCAATTCTTTACAGTCTCTCAAAGAAGGCATACTGTGAAATTCAATCTATGAGGCCAGTATTACCCTAATATCAAAACAGTCAAAGATATAAAAACTGTGCATTAATATCTCTCATAACTTGGTATAAAAATCCTCAACAAAGTATTAGTAAATCAAGTCCAAAAAAGTATAAAAGGAATTATACATAATGACTAATTAGGATTTATCCTGGGTATGCAAGGCTGAATCAACTTTCAAAATCAATAATTTATCAGATCAATGGACTGAAAAGTAAAAAAAAAATCACAGAATCATATCATTAGATATAGAAAAAGTATTTAACAAAATCCAACAACTGTTTATGATAAAAAATCTTATTTAAGACTATCTACAAAGTACCTAAGCTAACATAATGCTTAATGGTAAAAAATACAAAGCTTTTCCAATGTGAGTAGTGTACAAGGCAAGTAAGTTCTCTCTCACCACTCCTTTTCAACATCATATTGGAACTCTTTATTAATAAATAAGACAAGAAAATAAAAGAAGATGTATACTGATTATGAGGGAAGAAGTATTTTTGTGTGTTTGAAGGTAATATGATTGTCTCTGAGGAAATAAAAAGAATCAATAAAAAAATCCTAAAAGTTAATAAGCAATTATAGCAAGGTTTCAGGATACAAGGCAAGTACACAAGTTTATTGCTTTCCTATATGGCAACAATGAACAAGTGGAATTTGAATTTAAACACACAATAGCATTTACTAGCACCACCAAAAATAAAATGCAAATATATAAATCTAACAGAAATATGCCAGATCTATATGAGGAAAACTACAAAACTGATGGAAAAATTAAAGAATATTTAAATAAATGGAGACATATTCTATATTTACAAATAAGGGGCTCAAAGTTATCAAGATGTCAACTTTTCCAACTTGATCTATAAATTCAATACAATCCCCAAAAAGATCTTAGCAAATTGTGTTATGAATATAGATAAACTGATTCTAAAGTTTATATGACAAAGAAAAAGACCCAGAATAGTCAAAATAATATCAAGAGGAAGAACAAATTTGGAAAGCTGGGGCTAGACCAATTCAAGGCTTCTTATAAAGTTACTATAATCAAGATAGTGTAGTACAGGTGAAAGAATAGACCCAACATGTCAACTGAATAGAACAGAGCCCCAGAACGACAACCATAAATATGATCAACTTATCTTTGAAAAAGTAGCAAAATCAATGTAATCAATGCAAAAGAGGCAATATTAATATAACCACTTGAACAAGTGGTATTATTAGACAAATGGAATCAGTTCAGTCATTCAGTTGTGTCCAACTCTTTGCGACAGATATGTATATGCAAAAAAAAAACCAGAAAAAATCTAGACACAAATCTTACTGTCTTCCCAAAAATAAATTCTTGTCAGATCACAGACCTAAATGTAAAATGTAAATCTAAAACCCTCCTAGAATATCATAAAAGAAAACCAATACGGTATCGTGTATGATGATGCCTTTTTAGGTACAATCTCTATGACTCAATCCATTAAAGAAAATATTGATTGAATGGACCACATTAAAATTCAAAACAAAAGTGCTCTGTGATAAGTATTAAAAAGGAATAAGAAGACAAGCCATAGACTGGGAGAAAATATTTGCAAAAGTTCTAATTTTTAAAGTCCAGAAGTCCTAAAAAGTTTTGTTAATCAAAACTATATAAAGAACTTCCAAAACTCAATAATTATAAAAAAAAAGAAAAATAACTGGCCAAAAAATGGGCCAAAGACTTTAACAAACACTTCAGTAAAAGAATATATACAGATGGCAAATACACTTATGAAAAGATGCCCACCATAATACATCATCAGAGAAATGCAAATAAAGCAACACTGAGATACCACCACACAACTATTAAAAAGATTAAAATCTTAAATACTGACAACACTAAATGCTTGTGAGGTGATGGACCTACAGGACTCTTAACCTTTGCTGGTGGAAATGCAAAATGGTACAGCACCTTGGAAGACAGTTTGGCAGTTTCTTACAAAGGACCATTACCATATAATGGTATGGTGCCATTACCATATAATGCAGCAAGCACACAACTTGGTATTTGCCCAAAGGAGCTGAAAACTCAAACTTCCATAAAAACCTGCACACACATGTTTTTAGCAGCTATGTTTGTAATTGCCTAAAATTTTAAGTAGTCAAGATGTACTCCAGTAGGTGAATGAATAATTTGTGGTCCATATAGGCAATAGTATATTATGAAGTACGAAAAATAAATGAGTTATACCACAAAATGACATGGAGGAAATTTACATGCTAGTTATTAAGTGAAACATACAAATCTGAAAAGGCTACATTCTGGATGATTCCAACTATATGACATTCCGGCAAACACAACACTATGGAGATGGTAAAAAATATTACAGGTAGCTAGTGTAAGGGGGTGTGAGAGATGAATAGTCAGAATACATGTTTTTTAGCGCAGTAAAAATATTTCTCCTATAATATTATAATAATAAAGTAAGTCAGACAAAAGCAAATATCACTACATCATTTATATGTAGAATCTAAAAAAATATATACAAATGAAGCTATTTACAAAACAGAAATAATCACAGATGTAGAAAATAAACTTATGGTTACCAAAAGTGGGGAAGGATAAATCAGGAAACTGGCATTGACATATACTCACTACTATGAAGGCAGATTCTTTACTGCTAAGTCACAAGGGAAGCCCAAGAATACTGGAATGGGTAATGTACCCCTTCTCCAGCAGATCTTCCCAACCCAGGAGTTCAACTGGGGTCTCCTGCATTGCAGGTGGATTCTTTACCAACTGAGCTATTAGGGGAGCATACATAGAACAGATAATAAGAACTTAGTGTATAATACAGAGGACTCTGTATTATATTATTCTAAAATGACTTATATGGGAATAGAATCTAAACAAGAGTGAATATATGTATAACTGATTCACTGTGATATATAGAAGAAACTAACACAACATTATAAATCAACTAGACTTTAATAAACATTAATTTAAAAAAGAAAAAAAACACTATAAAGATGAATGCATGCCATAATACACTTATTCAAACCCATACAGTGTACAATACCAAGAGTGTATCCTTAGGTAAACCATGTGCTTTGGGTTATTATGAGAAAAAATGTATATTTTTTTCTTTGTAAAAAAACATTTGACATTGTAATGAGTTACATTGATAATTCAGGAGGTTATGTATGTGTGGAAGTAGGGAGTATATGGGAAATTTCTTTGTCTTCATCTATATTTTATTATAAACCTAAAATTCCTCTAAAAATAATTTTTTGAAAAATTACATTGTATTATTTCAAATAAAGACCATTCATGATTTTTTAATTTTCAATTCATTTTCATTTCTTTTCATATTTCATCTCTGTGATGTTAAATGCCTATCCCCCTTATTAAAACCTGTTACAGATAACAGATGGGAAGTGGAAGGATCAATGGTAGAGTAGAAAGATCCTGAGTTCAACTCTTCCCATGGGAACATCAAAATTACAGCCTCTTAATGAACACCTATTGCTGAAAACAACCTGAAAATAGACAGAAAAGGGACAACTAAAGATACAAAGAAGAAACCACACACAGATATGTAAGAGGGGTCAAGACTCTGTCTAGTCAGGACCTACACTCCTGGTGCAGTAACCCATAAATTTCAGCAGAGACTTAGTAGGTTAGAGGGGCTGGCATGATGTATTCAAAGTGCTAAAAGGAAAAAGAAAACTTACATCCCCCCCTCCCAAATTTACCCAACAAAGTTATCATTTAGAATTAAAGGAGAGAGAAAGAGTATCTCAAACAAGTGAAATCTAAGAGTTTATCATCACCAAACTAGCCTTATAAGAAATGTTAAAGGGCCTTATTTAAGTTGAGAGGAA
The DNA here is from genome assembly GCF_029378745.1 of Bos indicus. NCBI lineage: Eukaryota > Metazoa > Chordata > Mammalia > Artiodactyla > Bovidae > Bos > Bos indicus. Next base: position 50,238,480 of record NC_091773.1, read on the forward strand.
AAGACTGTAACAAGAAACAAGAAAATATATGAAAGAAATAGACTCTCTCTGGTAAAGGTGCATATATAATAAAGGCAGTGGATCAGTCAAAAAAAAAAACAAACAAGCTATTCTTAAGGTTAAAAGAAAAAACATCCTCAAATTTAATTATAAGTGCAATAAATATTTATGGAGTACCAAAGTAAAAAAATATATATTAAAAATGCAGTTGTTGTGGTTTAGTCATTAAGTCATGTCTGACTCTTTTGCAACCCCATGGATCATAGCTCACCAGGTTCCTCTGTTCAGGGGATTTCCCAGGCAAGTATAATGGAGTGGGTTGTCATTTCCTTTTCCAGGGGATCTTCACAAGCCAGGGATAGAAGCCACATCTCTTGCATTGCAGGCTGATTCTTTACCATAGTCACCAAGGAAGTTTTAAAAATGTAGTGAGAGGAGTAAAAATGGAGGGTAATGAGAATTCATTTGCACTTAAAAGATTAACTTAAAATAATTACTCACACAGATACATATATATAAAGACACATTCCTATCAAATGCACATGGAATATTGTTTAACATAAGTCTCATACTAGGTCACAAAACAAGTCTCAATACATTTAAGAGACTTGAAATTATGTCAAGCATCTTTTGTGACCACAATAGTATAAAAGTAGAAATTAATTACAAATTGAAAAATGAAAACACACACACATGAAAACTGCCATATAATATAGCTACTAAATAAACAATGGCTTACTGAGGAAATCAAAAAGTACCTTGAGACAGACAAAAACGGAATCATAGCATCCAAAATCTATGGTATGCAATAAATGCAATTATAAGAGGGAAATTTATAGCAATACAGGCCTACTTTAAGAAGCAAGAGAAATCACCAATAAAAATCTAGCATTTCTACACCTAAAGGAAGTAGAAAAAGAAGAACAAGCAAAGCCCAAAATTAGTAGAAGGAAAGAAATAATAAAAAATAGATTGGAAATAAAACACAGATTAAAAACTATAAATATCAATGTGTGTAAGAGCTGCTTCTCTGAAAAGATAGACAAAATTTATAAACATTTGCCCAGACTCATCAATAAAGAGAGGATCTAAATAAATAAAAGATGAAAGAGAAGTTGAAACTAACTTCACAGAAACACAAATATCCTGATTATTTTGAGCAATGATATACCAATAAATTGGACAGCCTAGAAAAAATGGACAAATTCCTAGAGACTCAAAATTTCCCTAAGACTGAACCAAGAAGAAATAGAAACTAGATCAGTTACTAACAGTGAAATTGAATCAGTAATTTAAAAATGCTAACAAAAGACCAGCACCAAATAACTTCACAGGTGAATTCTACCAGTAATAGTTAAATAAGAGTTAATTCCTAACCCCTTAAACTACTCCAAAAATTAAGGAGGAAGGGAAACTCCCAAAGATAAAACAACAACAAAACTACAAGCCAATATCTCTGATTATCATAGCTACAAAAAATCCTTAAAAAATTAGCAAACCAAATTCAGCAATGCAGTAAAAGGTTATACATCATAAATAAATGATATTTAACCCCGAAATGCAAAGTTGGTTCAATATACCTATAAATCAGTCAATGTGATACATCATATTAACAAAATGAAGGATAAAAAATCCTATCATCATCTCAATAAATGCAGAAAAACCTTTGACAAAATTCAACATCTATTTGTGACTTTAAAAAAAGCTCAATATTGGTATAAAGGAAACGCACCTCAACATAATAAAGACCTTATATAACAATACTCAGTATATAACCATACTCAGTGGAGAAAGGCTGAAGGTTTTTTCTAAGATCAGTAACAAGATAAGGATTATTACTCTTGTTACTTTTATTTAAAATAGTATTGGTATTCCTAGCCATAGCTATCAGATAAGAAAAGGTGAGAAAGGTATCCAGATTGGAAAGGAAGAAGTAAAACTGTCAATATTTGCAGATACATGATACTGTATATAGAAATCCCTGGAGACTAGTGATTGGAACTAATAAATGAATTTAGTGAATTTGCAGGATAGGAAATCATTATACAGAAATCTGTTCCTTTTTTGTACACTAACTGCAAACTATTAGAAAGATAAATTTTTAAAAATCCCATTTGTAATTGCATCTAAAATAATAAAATACCTCTGTATAAATTTAACCAAGGAGTTGAAAGACTTGTATTCTGAAAACTATAAAATATTGGTGAATTAATTGCATAAGAAAGAAATGGAAAGATAGTCGATGCTCAATGATTGGACAATTATTATTGTTAAAATATCCATACTACCCATGATAATATACAGATTCAATGCAAACCATTTAAAACCACCAATGGAATTTTTCACATAAGTGCAAAAAAATTATTCTAAAATTTATATGGAACAATAAGAGACCACAAATACCCAAAGTAATCTTAAGACAGAAGAACAGAGCTGGACATGCATTATCCCTGATTTTAAACCAAAATACAAAGCTATAGTAGTCAAAACTCTATGGTATTGATACAAAAACAGACAAATCAATGGAATAGTGTGTCCAGAAATAAACCCATGCTTATATGCTATTTTAACTTACAGCCAAGGAGCCAGGAAAATATATAAATTAAAGGCAGTCCCTCCAATAAACAGTGTTCGGGAAACTAGACAGCTACATGCAAAAGAATGAATTTCTTATTCCACACACAAAAATAAACTGAAAATGATTAAAGATTTGATTGTGGAAACCTGAAACCATAAAACCCTTAGAAGAAAACAAAGGCAGTATACTCTTAGGCATCAGTCTTAGCAAATTTTGGGGGCTCTGCCTCCTCAGGCAAGGGCAATCAAAGGAAACAAGCAAATGGGACTCATCAAATTAAAAGATTTTACACAGAAAAGGAATCAATCAATAAAACAAAAAGGCAACTTTCTGAATGGGAAAATATATTTGTTATACCTGATAATGGGTTAATATTTAAACCATATAAAGAACCCATATAACTCAGTATAAAAATACAGACATACCTATGGCTGATAGATACATGAAAAAATGCTTACTATCACTGTGATTCATCAAAGAAATACATATCAAAACCACAATGTGATATCACATTAGTCATATCTCAGAATCAGTTCAGTTCAGTTTAGTCACTCAGTCATATCCAACTATTTACGACCCCATGAATTCCAGCACGCTAGGCCTCCCTGTCCATCACCAACTCCCAGAGTCCACCCAAACCCATGTCCATTGTGTCGGCGATGCCATCCAACCATCTCATCATCTGTCGTCCCCTTCTCCTCCTTCCCTCAATCTTTCCCAGCATCACGGTCTTTTCAAATGAGTCAGCTCTCCGCGTGAGGTGGCCAAAATATTGGAGTTCAGCTTCAACATCAGTCCTTCCAATGAACACGCAGGACTGATCTCCTTTAGGATGGACTGGTTGCATCTCCTTGCAGCCCAAGGGACTCTCCAGAGTCTTCTCCAACACCACACTTCAAAAGCATAAATTCTTCAGCACTCAGATTTCTTCACCATCCAACTCTCACATCCATACGTGACTACTGGAAAAACCATAGCCCTGACTAGGTGGATCTTTGTTGACAAAGTAATGTCTCTGCTTTTTAATATGCTGTCTAGGTTGGTCATAACTTTCCTTCCAAGGAGTCAGCGTCTTTTCATTTCATGGCTGCACTTACCATACTTAGTGATTTTGGAGCCCAAAAAAATAGTCAGCCACCGTTTCAGTATTTCCCCATCTATTTGCCATGAATTGATGGGACTGGATGCCATGATCTTAGTTTTCTGAATAGCCATCATCAAAAGTGAAACAGATACTACTAAGTAATGGCAAGGATGTGTAGAAAAGTGCACTATTATGTACTGTTTGTGGGAAAATAAACTGCTGCAACCACTATGGAAACAGTAAGAAGTTTCCTCAAAAGATTGAAAATAGAACTGCTATATCATCCAGCCATTCCACTTCTGGGTGTTTATTTGAAAATTAAATTGCAGTGTTATTTACAAAAGCCAACTATTGGAAGCAACCTAAGTACTCATGGAACCAACCTAAGTACTCATCAAGAGATGAATGGATAAAGATGCAGCTTATATGTCTACCATGGTATATTACTCAACCATAAAAATGAATGAAATATTGCCATTTCAACACCATAGGTGGACTTAAAGGGTATTAAGCTAAGTAAGTCAAACTAAGTCAAATGCAGAATGCAGTATCATTTCACTTACATGTGAGATCTAAAAACAAAACAAATGGACAAACAAAACAAACCCATAAATACATAGAACAAAGAAGTGTTTGCCACAGGGGTGGAGTGTGGGGGATGGGTGAAGTGGGTGAAGGTGATTAAAGGTATATATTTTCATTTATAAATAAGTCATGGGTTTGGACTATACAACATATTGAATACAGTCAATAGTATTTAAATAACTTCACATGACAGTTACTAGACCTACTGTTGTGATCAATTTGCAATCTATATATAAATGTTGAATTACTATGTTTTATACCTGAAACTAATATAATACTATAAGTTAACTGTAGTTCAGTTAAAAGAAAAAAAGAGGGTGAAGTTTAGTCCTAAAGCCAATTTCATGCTTAATGGGGAAATATTAGAAATATTCATGTTAATATCAGTGCAAAATAAGAATGTCTTCTTTTACCTCTTTTTTAAAAGAGTTGTAATTAGAAATATATTAGGTTGCAAGTAATAGATCTGATTACATTTTTATATATATCTCAGACCACAAGAGATTAAGCTTATAGGGATTTTTCTCAAATAAGAAATCTGTGTAGAAGTGGCTGTTTTGGTTCAATATCTTCGTAGTTTGGGGGCTGACCAAAAGTTGTGTAAGTTTAGTGTTTTGATATATATTGTGTCTGTCCTCCAAATCTGTTTTGTTTCACAAACTTAGCCTCTCACCAATAATATATGAAAATGCCTATTCCTCCCAAACAAAACAAAACCTATTATAGGTTCCTTATATTATTCTTTATATAATTCTGACACTTGAGATTAAATGGTATTATTTCAGAGTTAGTATAAAACTCCAAACAAGTGACAAAGAAATGAGTAGATTATTTTAATTACCAGTCCATACGAACTCAATTTTTAATTATTTCTCATTTTTCCAAACATCTTGTTTTCTTTTGCTGTTGATGTCTTTTACAAAATAAAAAGATAAATTGTTAATGTGTTCCTCACACTTAAATCTAAGATTATCATTGTTGATACAAATTCTAAGGGCTTCCATTACAATGTTTATATTTAATTTAAAATGTTCATTGAATAAAAATGATATAAAAGTCAAATTTCAATTTACAATTCTGTACATTTATACATATCTTGCAATCTAAAAGATTATCAATTTCCAGAAGAGAGCAAAATAATATCTATGGAAATTTAACATAGAGTAAATCCACTACTGATGCTTATCAGTTGTGATATTGATACAGTGATGAGAAATGTTGCTTTAATAAAAGCAACGTAAAGGGACATGCTTGAGAATTGTATCTGAAATCCATGAGTTTGCCTAAAGCACAGAACTATACTTCTCTTGGGGGCTTCTCGGGTGGCTCAGGGGTAAAGAATCTGCCTGCGATTCAGAAGACTCCGTGGGTTCAACCCCTGGGTCAGGAAGATTCCCGTGGAGGAGGGCATGGCAACCCACTCCAGTATTCTTGCCTAAGAGAATCCCATGTCAGGGTACAGTCCATAGGATCACACAGAGTCAGACACGACTGAAACCATGGAGCATGCAGGCATCCTTCTATCTACTTTTAACCTCATGCTAAACTGTGGCAGTCATAATAATAGGACAGGTATGAAAGGTTGGTTATATATATATTTTTTTCATTTTAAACTTTTGATTTTGTACTGTAATACAGTTGATTAACTATGTTGTGATAGTTTCAGGTGGACAGCAAAGAGACTCAGCCATACATATACATGTATCCATTCTCCCTGTATATGTATTTATTTAATATGCAAATATGCATAGCCTTTGGTACTATTCCTAGGGAGATGAAAGATGTGGAAAACTTTCTTATCAAAACACTCAAAAATCTTCATAGCTTCTATTGGATATATTTTCTTTTTAGTAATGAAACAAAATTCTCCCATTATTGAGCCATTCTTTTTATATCAATTCTATAAAATTGCATGTAACTTTATATCTTAAAAGATACAGTTTTGTAAATATTTAAAACTCTGCTAATTTGATTTTTCTTTTTTTTAAATTTTATTTTATTTGACTTTACACACACTAAAATCAATACCTAATTAATAAAGTAATCTATGATTATTAAAATTAAATAGATTCCTATAAATACTTCCCAGTGTATTTTTGTTAACATCTATGTATTCATTTCAACTTTTGGGAATGAATAATTTACAGATAAATGTTTCCCCCCAGTTAGATTTGTAGAAAGGGTGATTTCCAGTTTTTTGATGGTCACAAGCACTTAAGATGCAATTATCCTAATCCAAGCTTTCTGGAATATTTCTTTTTTTATTTTATTTTATTTTTAAACTTTACAGTATTGTATTGGTTTTGCCAAATATCGAAATGAATCCATCACAGGTATACATGTGTTCCCCATCCTGAACCCTCTTCCCTCCTCCCTCCCCATACCATCCCTCTGGGTCGTCCCAGTACACCAGCCCCAAGCATCCAGTATCATGCATCGAATCTGGACTGGCAACTCATTTCATACATGATATTATATGTATTTCAATGCCATTCTCCCAAATCATCCCACCCTCTCCCTCTCCCACAGAGTCCAAAAGACTATTCTACATATCAGTGTCTCTTTTGCTGTCTCGTATATGCGGTTATTGTTACCATCTTTCTAAATTCCATATATATGCGTTAGTATACTGTATTGGTGTTTTTCTTTCTGGCTTACTTCACTCTGTATAATAGGCTCCAGTTTCATCCACCTCATTAGAACTGATTCAAATGTATTCTTTTTAATGGCTGAGTAATACTCCATTGTGTATATATACCACAGCTTTCTTATCCATTCATCTGTTGATGGACATCTACTGAGCATATGAATCACCTAAAGATCTTGTTGAGTTTGAATGAACTCCGGGAGTTGGTGATGGACAGGGAGGCCTGGCGTGCTGTGATCCATGGGGTCGCAAAGAGTCAGACACAACTGAGTGATTGAACTGAACTGAACTGAACTGAACTGAAAGATCTTGTTACACTGTAAATACTGACTCAGCAGGTCTAAACTATGCCCTAAGATTTTGTGTTTTACATAAGATCCCAGCAAGGTGCCCTTGCTGTTTTTCCAGATCATATTTTAAGTAGCAAGATATAGTTCTATGCGTCCAACACAGCAACCACTAACCACATGCTATTAAAGCACTTAAAATGTAATGAGCCTGAATTGAATGAATTATGAAAAAGGCATAAAGAATTTTAAATCTCTCATTAATAATATTTATATATGCGAAATAATGTTGTGCCAACATATTAAAATTAATGTCACCTTTCTTATGTTGACTAAGAAATTTATAGTTGTGTATTTGTTCCACATGATATTAAATGGTGCTAGTTTAGTTGTGGAATTTGACTCCAAGCTGTTATGGGGAATAAAATTAATTTAGAGAAAACTAGTTAAGATCTAGATTTTTTTTTTATCCCTACCATGAAACAATCTGATACAAAAGTCTCAGAGCTCAGGAATCAAAACAAACACACAAACAAATGAAAATAAAACAATCCTGCATCAACTAAGATTTTATATAAAGATATAATTTAATTTCATCTTTTCTTTAATGCTTAAACACAATTTGAGGTGCCTACAGAGACACACAGATCACCACATCTGTTTCCAGAATGCTCAATCTATCCATTGAATTTAGTTTGAATAGATGTAAACAATTTCTGATATAACTAGGTGTCTTAGTGTCATTTATTTAATAATATTTTTCTATCTCATTGTGTTATAGTGTCACTTGTAACTGTATTATTCCAAAGATGGGATTAATTTTGACTTGTTATGTTTATCAATACTTGATGAAATAACAACAGCTTTAATTATATTTTGCTTAATTGATATTGACAAACATATTGTATAACAACTGCTCCTCTGTATTTTCATTTTTATATATTTTCTGTTCATTTGTATCTGTTTATTCTTCTAGTCTTTGATGAAATTTTAAACTATATTTTATTTTCCAAAGCTCATATCCCCTGTTCTCTCCCACCTATCCAACTAGAAAGAAAGCAGTTTTGCACTTTGAATAAAATTTCAATAAAGTTACAAGTGAATAGAAAATAATTGACAAAAAAAAAAGAAAATAATTGACAATTTCATGTCAGTCATTGAATGCATTCAGGAACATGGCATAATTCTCTATGTCTTAAAAGTGATGGAAAATATATATACACTTTAGAACCATTAGTGTTAGTCACTCAGTCGTGTCCAACTCTTTGCTACCCCATGGAGTGTAGCCCTCCAGGCTTCTCTGTCCATGGAATTCTCTAGGCAAGAATTCTGGACTGGGTTGACATTCCCTTCTCTAGGGGATCATCCCTACCCAAGGATCAGAACCTTTAGATAGACATTTTTACATAGGTCCTGCATAAGTCATGCAATAGAAGTTAAAAAATTTGTATATTGTGGTTTTATCAGTGAATAGTATTTTTTCAGTAAAAATATTATTTATGATTGTTGGAATGCAGTAAATCTACTGCATACAAACCTTCAAAGATGTGAACTTGCATTCACATGTCCAATCATGTAAGCCCACTTGTCTGGTACACACTGTCATGTGTGTGCATTCTCTTAAGCGGTTGTGCTTTTGTGTGCACTACTGTACAGTACTGTATAGTGGATCGTAGTAGGACTGTATCTTTTTTTGTTGTTGTCAGTCTTGCTATGCAGTATGTGAGGTCTTATTTCCCTGACCAGGGATCTAACCTGCTCGCCTTGCACTGCGAAAGTGCAGGATCTTAATAGTATCTTTATTTCAAGCTCATGATGTCTGGAAGCAAGCTTAAAAGCAGTGGTACACCTCATTAGAACTGATTCAAATGTATTCTTTTTAATGGCTGAGTAATACTCCATTGTGTATATGTACCACAGCTTTCTTAGCCATTCATCTGCTGATGGACATCTAGGTTGCTTCCATGTCCTGGCGATTATAAACAGTGCTGCAATGAACATTGGGGTACACGTGTCACCAGTCCAGGTTTGATGCATGATACTGGATGCTTGGGGCTGGTGCAATGGGACTACCCAGAGGGATGGTATGGGGAGGGAGGAGGGAGGAGGGTTCAGGATGGGGAATCCGTGTATACCTGTGGCAGATTCATGTTGATATATGGCAAAACCAATACAATATTGTAAAGTTAAAAAATAAAATAAAATTTAAAAAAATAAAATAAAAGCAGTGGTATATAGCTGATTGTATTAGTTGGATACCTGGGCTATCTCTGTTGGGCTTACAAACAAATAGGACTTACAAATGTAATCTTGGAAAGGAACTCCTAGTATGTAGGGAACTTACTTGTACATGGAAACTTTGTTGTTGTTGCTGTTGTTCAGTTACCCAGTTGTGTCTGGCTCTTCGCAACCCCATGGACTGCAGCATGCCAGGCCTCCCTAATCCCTCAGCATCTCCCAAAGTTTGCCATTACCCAAAGTTTGCCATCATCCAAAGTTTGAAGTTCATGTCCATTGCATTGGTGATGCCACCCAGCCATCTCATCCTCTGGGGCCCTCTTCTCCTTCTGCCCTCAATCTTTCCCAGCATCAGCGACTTTTCCAATAAGTCAGCTGTCCAAATCAGATGACCGAAATACTCAAACTTCAGTTTCAGGATCAGTCCTTCCAACGAGTGTTCAGGGTTGATTTCCCTTAATATTGACTGGTTTGATCTCCTTGCTGTCCAAGGGATTTTTAGGAGTCTTCAGCACCAAAGTTTGAAGGCATTAATTCTTCATCACTCTGCCTTCTTTACTGTGCGGCTCTCACAGCTGTGCGTGACCACTGGGAACATTATGCACATTTCTGTCGGCAGAGTAATATCTCTGATTTTCAACACACTGTCTAGGTTTGTCATAGTTTTCTTGCCAAGAAACAATCACCTTCTGATTTCATGGCTGCAGGAGGTGTCCACAGTGAAATTAAAGCCCAAGAAGAGGAAATCTATCACTACTACATTTCCCCCTTCTATTTGCCATAAAGTAACGGGGCCAGATGCCATGATCTTAGAGTTGTTTGTTTGTTTGTTTTAATGTTTAGTCTTAAGCCGGCTCTTTCACTCTCCTCCTTCACCCTCATCAAGAAGCTCTTTAGTTTCTCTTTGCTTTCTGCCGTTAGAGTGGTATCATCCACATATCTGAGGTTCTTGGTGTTTCTCCCAACTATCTTGATTCCAGCTTGTAAGTCATCCAAACTGGCATATTTTTCGTGATGTGTTCAGGATATAGTTTAAGTAAACAGGGCTGCCCTGTCGTACTCCGTTCTCTATCCTGAACCAATCAGTTGTTCCATATAGGGTTCTAACTGTTACTTTTTGACCTGCAAACAGGTTTCTCAGGAGATAGGCAAGATGATCTGGTATTCTCATCTGTTTAAGAGCTTCCCACAGTTTGTTAATGATTCACACAGTCAAAGGCTCTAGCATAGTCAATGAAACAGAGGTAGATGTTTTTTTCTGGAATTCCCTTGCTTTCTCTATGATCCAGCAAATGTTGGCAATTTGATCACTGGTTCCTCTGCCTTTTCTAAATCCAGCTGGGACTTTTGTAAGTTCATGCAAGCTGCTGCTGCTGCTGCTAAGTCACTTCAGTAGTGTCTGACTCTGTGTGACCCCATGGACGGCAGCCCACCAGGCTCCCCCGTCCCTGGGATTCTCCAAGCAAAAACACTGGAGTGGGTTGCCATTTCCTTCTCCAATGCATGAAAGTGAAAAGTGAAAGTGAAGTCACTCAGTCATGTCTGATGCATGAAAGTGAAAAGTGAAAGTGAAGTCGCTCAGTCGTGTCTGACCCTCAGCGACCCATGGACTGCAGCCTTCCAGGCTCCTCAGTCCATGGGATTTTCCAGGCAAGAGTACTGGAGTGGGGTGCCAACTGATGTTTAAATATTGCCTCTATACTTGGCTACCTTATTGACTTCTTAAGAGTGAATATTTTCAGTGTGTGGATTATGCGAGAGACCACCATATTATTCACAACTGATCATAATTTGCCTTCCTTTTTAAAACTATATTTTAATTAGATAGGACATAAAAAGAACGTGCATTTTTATGAGGTAATTTCTAAAACTTTTGTGAAAACATGAATAAAGAACATGAAATGTTCTAGAAACACAAACAGCTATATATTAATGAACAAACACCCAACTCAGGCCATAACAGAAGGAACAGAAAAATAACCCAAGAAGTAAAAGGAAAGTTATAAATGTACGAACTAGACACAAAAGTCACAGAAAGATCTGGAAATGCCAATAATTGGTTCATCAAAAAAAAAAAAATGAAACAATGAACATATAGTAAATTTTTTCAAGGGAAAAAAAAACAGAAAACACAATCAATGTTGGTAATGAAAAGGTACATAAACTACAGTTAATATAAATTGCAATAGTAAATATTTAAGGCAATAAAAGTTAATCTTTAGGTGGAGTTGCCATGTTCCAAGAAAATGACACAAACGGAAACACAAATGAAAGCAAAACTGTTAAAACAAAAACTCCAGGTGACAATAAATTTAACCTGAGATCAAAAACTTATTTCTCATATTAGACACAAAAATTGCATATCATATATTTTACTACATTAAGTCTAAGACCATAAAAGTGAAAATACATACATATATATGCAAGGGAAAATTTTCATTCAAAATATATAAGGAAAATATTAATGTGGAAAGCAGAAAATATGATTAATATACAAACTTGACAAATATATAAATAGGAATTTAAGGGAAGAGGAGGCACTGATGATCTTTAAACACATGTAATGTTTTTCAACTTTTAGGAGACTTTAAAAAATGACAACTTATATCACAATGAGATATCTCTTCACTATTTCCTGGTGAAGCTCAAGATGTATCTACCTGATACATTAACTCCTCTATAATTTTTTTGTACATGCCCACTAGAAAAATAGTATATGTTTATAGTATCACTGTTCAGAATGACCAATGGAATGCTCAGTGAAAATGTAAATGAATTTCCAATAACAAGTTTGTACAAAAGAATGGATTCACAGATTTAATTTGGTATGACTCCATTTATTTAAAATTCAAAATGAGCAAAGATTAACTAACATGAAATCACTTTTTCCAGATATCTTTCTCTTGTGTGGTTCCTGGTTAAGTTGAGCCACAATGGAACTTTTCATGAGATTTAAAAATACATCAGGAGTTATTATTTCTGAAGGACACCCTGGGTTAGGCCAGTGAGGGATGAAAGCAAAGGTCCTGGCAGGGCGCTCTTTATGGAGGGTCAGTCCTACTGAACAATAACATCCCAGGTCCACTGCAGACACCGGGCCACACACTCACAGAGACGAAGCCCCAAGAGCCAATAGCTTTCCTTTGACTATTGTACCAGACCTCTTTCTGACTGAACTCTAGCTGTTGGACATGCCTTGCTTCCTGCAGACTCTGATATGTTAGTAATACTAAACATGGTAAATGATTTTTTTTCTGATCCTTTTTGGAGTTCTTTACTTCCTCTCATGATTGCATAAGGTCCAATTCTTATAATAAAATTCATTTTCCATAATATCCATAGTGGTTTTCCTTCCCAATTTGAAACCTTACTAATCAACATATATTTGTAATTTTAAAACTATGTAGAAAAAAAATGGTTATAATTAATATAAACTTGGGGCTGTGGTTATTCTTCAGAAAAGAGGGAAGGATAATACTGGGACCGGCTCATGGAACACTTTGGACATAATACCAATACTCTATACATGTTTCTTGTCCTCAAGGGGGAATATTTTATGTAATTTTTGTTTTATTCTTGTATTTAAAGCATGCATATATTTTTCATATGGTATTTTTATATTATATATTACAACTCACTAACACATTGACAAGTAGACTTCTACTATTTACTATCTGGAAAAAAATTTTTTTAGTGATCCAGTAAGAAAGAACAAAGTGTAAGAAATAACTGAAAACAAACTTGTGACATCTATGAAATTCAGACTAATCTATGCAATCATTGACTCAAGGTCTCTACATGGATATCTAATAACGATTTCAAACTGTGCTCAACAGGGACTTCTCTGGCAGTCCAGTGGTTAAGACTCTGCCTTCTAATACATGGGCTGCTGGTTCAATCCCTGGTCAGGGAGCTAGGATCCCACATGCCTTGCAGCCAAAAAACCAAGACATAAAACAAAAGCAATATTGTAACAAATTCAATAAGGACGTAAAAAAACTGTGCTAAATACACTTTATTTCAATCCTTCCTACATGCAAATTCTATTCCTCCTTCATAACACACTCTTGACCAAGTAATTTTCTATTTGGTTAATATCAACTGTATTCTGGTTGCTTAGGACTTAAGACTAGTTTTTCTTAACCCCTCTCTCTTACTCATCACTCCATCAATCCATCAATAACTATTGGTGGCTCTACCTTCAAATACATCTGGAATGTATCTTTAGACTCTTCTGTGACCAAGTGTAAAACCACATCATCTCTTACTTTGACTATGGCAATAGTTTCCCAGCTACTCTATTTCAGTTCATTTTGGTCCCATAGTCTACTTTATACACAGAAGTTTAAATCTTCCTTTAAAAACAGAAAGCAGCTAATGTTTCTATTTTCTGAAAATTCTTGACTTTACTTTGAACTAAACTATTGAAATCTCTGACTTTGGAAAACACTAACTAATATACCAACTTTTCCCTTTGCAGAGCAGTTCTCCGACATACTTCCTTATTATATAGATCTCAGTATTGCTTTCTGAGGAACCCAATCTGAGACTGTCTAAACCCTGGGCGTGCACTAAACATCATTGATAAATTTCTTAGTTATTACAGTTCTTTAAAGGCAATAAATATATTTTAAAATATTAAATTGTCTCATCCTATACAAAAGTATATGCAAAGTAAATGTCTTGTACAGTATCTTTCAATGTTCATGACTATTAAAACCTGCTAACTCTCTGGCTTTTGAACTTTATTCATTTTATATTTCACTCATTATAAAGATCATCTTATTCTCCTTTTAATCATCTTCTAGATAATATTCATCCACATTTATCTCCTAATCCTACTGTGTTTGTCATTGCCAATCATGCCCTTATATTTATATTCCTGTGAAAATTTATAAAATCTAAAACAAATTCAGTTCAGTTCAGTTCAGTAGCGCAGTCATTTCTGACTCTTTGTGACTCCATGGAATGCAGCATAGGAGGCTTCCCTGTCCATCACCAACTCCAGGAATTTACTCACACTCATGTCCATTGAGTTGGTGATGCCATCCAACCATCTCATCCTCTGGTGTCACCTCTCCTCCTGCCTTCAATCATTCCTAGAATCAGGGTCTTTTGCAATGAGTCAGTTCTTTGCATAAGGTGGCCAAAGTATTGGACTTTCAGCTTCAGCATCAGTCCTTCTAATGAATATTCAGACTGATTTCCTTTAGGATGGACTGGTTGGATCTCCTTGCAGTCCAAGGGACTCTCAAGAGTCTTTTCCACAGTTCAAAACCATTAATTCCTTGGCACTCAGCTTTCTTTAAAGTTCAACTCTCACATCCATACATGACTCCTGGAAAAACCATAGCTTTGACTAGATGGACCTTTGTTGGCAAAGTAATCTCTTGGCTTTTTAATATGCTGTCTCAGTGCGTTATAGCTTTTATTCCAAGGAGCAAGAGTTTTAATGGTCAAGGTCACCATCTGCAGTGATTTTGGAGCTCAGAAGATAAAGTCAGCCACTGCTTCCATTGTTTCCCCATCTAATTGCCATGAAGTGATGGGACCAGATGCCATGATCTTAGTTTCCTGAATGTTGAGTTTTAAGCCAACATTTCCACTTTCCTCTTTTACTTTCATCAAGAGGCTCTTTAGTTCTTTGCTTTCTGCCACAACGGTGGTATCATCTGTGTATCTGACATCATTGATATTTCTCCTGGCGATCTTGATTCCAGCTTGTGCTTCATCCAGCCCAGCATTTCACATGATGTATTGCAAAAAAGCAGGGTGACAATATACTGTCTTGATGCACTGCTTTCCTGATTTAGAACCAGTCTGTTGTTCTACGTCCAGTTCTAATTGTTGTTTCTTGACCTGCATACAGCTTTCTCAAGAGTCAGGTCAGGTGGTCTGATATTCCCATCTCTTTAAGAATTTTCCACAGTTTGTTGTGATCCACACAATCAAAGGCTTTGGCATAGTCAATAAAGAAGAAGTAGATGTTTTTCTGAAACTCTTGCTTTTTCAATGATCCAACGGGTGTTGGAGATTTGATCTCTGGTTCCTCTGCCTTTTCTAAATCCAGTTTGAACCTCTTTAAGTTTACAGTTCATGTACTGTTGAAGCCTGGCCTGGAGAATTTTGAGCATTATTTTGCTAGTGTGTGAGATAAGTGCAACTGTGCAGAGTTTGAACAATGTTTGGCATTCTTTCTTTGGAATTGGAATGAAACCTGACCCTTCCTGTTTGTGGCCACTGCTGATTTTTCCAAATTTGCTGGCATAATGAGTGCAGCACTTTCACAGCATCATCTTTTAGGATTTGAAATAGCTCAACTGGAATTCCATCACCCCCACTAGCTTTGTTCATAGTGATGCCTCCTAAGGCCCATTTGACTTTGCATTCCAGGATGTCTGGCTGTAGGTGAATGTTCACCCCATTGTGGTTATCTGGGTCATTAAGGTCTTTTTTGTACAGGTCTGTGTATTCTTGCCACCTTTTCTTAATACCTCTGCTTCTGGTAGATTCATACTGTTTTGATCCTTTATTGTGCACATCTTTGGATGAAATGTTCCTTTGGTATCTCTAATTTTCTTGAAGAGATCTCTAGTCTTTCACATTCTATTGTTTTCCTCTATTTCTTTGCATAGATCACTGAGGACGACTTTCTTATCTCTCCTTGCTATTCTTTGGAACTCTGCATTCAAATGGGTGTGTCCTTCTTTCTGACCCCATGGACTAGCCCATGGAATTCTCTAGGCCAGAATATTGGAGTGGGTAGCCTTTCCCTTTTCCAGGAGATCCTCCCAACCCAGGGATCGAATCCAGGTCTCTCACATTGCAGGCATATTCTTTCCAAGCTGAAAGAAAAGCCCCCCAATAAAGCATAAAACAAATTAGATCCTTCCATTAAAACTATGCTTTTAAAATAGTGAATGAATTAACTTTTGGTTATCACCATGAAAAGTGTTAGTCGCTCATTCCTGTCCAACTCTTTGGAACCCCATGGACTATAGCCCACCTGTCCATGGAATTCTTTAGGCAAGTATACTTGATTTGGTAGCCATTCCCCTCTCCAGGGGATCTTTCCAACCCAGGTCTCCTGTACTGCAGGCAGATTCATTACCACCTGAGCCCCCAGCGAAACCCTGTGTATCACTATAAAATTGTTCCAAGATAACCTGTAGAGGTTTCTGTAGTTTTATTTATTTATTTTTTGGGGAAAATGGGCACTGGATTAGAGACATAGAAAAGATTGTGAAAGCAAAAGACAAAATGATTACTTTCTCATTGTGACTAAGTATTTATAATAGTGCTCATGTTGAATATACATTTCAAATATATATGTTACAGGTATTTGGGGCTGATAAGATGGATATTACAGTAGCTTTGATTTTGTTCATTTTCACTGTCCTGGGGTCTCCAACTCCCATCCAACCCCCTAAATTTTTTAGTTTTTCTAATTTCCCTGGTGGCCTGCAGAAATCAGAGATGATAAGAAATAAAAAAGGTAAATATGGTGAATAAGGAAAAAATAGGTCTTGTCCCTGGCTAATCTGATTTCCTAAAATAAGCAGGGATACTTGTAAGTATCCAGGACTTATGACAAGTCCTTTAAAAATATGACATTCTCCAATTTGATTTTGACAGTCATCTTTATGTCACTGTTGTATTTTATAAAAATTTTAAGAAAGATAGAGCATTTCCAAATTATTACAATTCACAATACAGTTTCCATTATGAATAGCTTAGAAATAAAGAGTTATATAATCAATCTCCAGAAACAGATTAGAAAGTTGATATGTATATCTTTGTAATTTTGGCAAAAACAAAATAAGATAAAAACAAACAAAATTTTAGTTTTGATTCCAACAACACTTGCCTCATATCTACTTCCTCTTTATTGTTCTGGAAGATTAGGAACTCTGTTCTCTTTTATCTATGGATTGTAATGAGTGTGTGTATTTTCCTACAAAGGTGTATTTTACAAATAGAAAATAACCATATTTCAGACTAAAATATATATGTTTTTAATGGTAATTCCTTTGCTAAGTGTATTTATCTCTGGTCTTATTACAAGACATAAAATACCACAGGAACATCAAGTAAAAAAAAAAAACAACTGAGAAGTTCTTTCAATTGCCTCTGCTAATAATTTTTAACACAATGACTGCGTTCTACTCAGATTAAAATTTGAAGCACCCTGAATCAAATGACATGCAAGAGAGATGAGCAATAGATGTTCAAAGACTTTTAAAAGTTATTGCTATTATAGTATCTGACTTGGATTGTCATATTGATTACAGTTGAACAATGAAATATACCCACAAGCAATCATATGTATTTTAGCTGATGATTCACTTCATAAGCTTCTGTTCTCTTTCATAAAGTATTCAGGTTAGGACTTTGATTTGACTTTCTATATTTTCTCCTTTCTTTTAATGACCATCTAGAATACTAAACCTTCATATCAAACCCCTTGATTAACAAGGTGCTATTTTAAGCAGTGGCTTATAATAAATGTTATACTGCACCTCTGCACTTACTACAAACAGTTCAAAATATATGTAACACAAAACCACATAAGCATTACAGCAAAACTTCAGAATTTCCTCCTTAATTCTTAAAGTCATCTTTAAAATTAATTGAACTAAAAAAACTATAAATCATGCAATATTTTGAATATATTAATGTCTTGTTTCATGTTACTAATAAATATATTTATCCCATACTTTGCTCATTTTTGCCTGCACACTTCTGTGTTTTTTTCTTTTGCTAGAGATAATATGAAATGAATAAGTAATTCAGAACAAATTAACTTTTAAGTTGCTGAATAAAGGTTCATAAACAAAGTGTAGTTTTATGTGGCTTTTATAAAATACTGTAGGGAAGTAGCCTTTTATGAATGCTAGCAATCTTGCTAGATTCTGGGGACTATGGGAGAGAATGCACAGTGGTAATGCAGAGTGGAATGAAAAGATGGCTGAAAGTTCTTTGAGGGTAGAAACTTGCTCTTCTACAGCTGTATATATTAAGTGTATATCACAAGTATTCGCTTTGTGATGCAAAATACATTATGCTCTAAACATTCTGAATAATTACAGAAGTTACAAAGGAGGAGGTACTATCAATACATTGGTATATTTTCAGAAAAAATATTTAGATCTGCATGTTCATTAATCAATTTCTTATGAAAGAAACATGAACAGCATAATGTTCATGAAAGAAACTATCTACTTATATAACTGGTCCCATTCCAGTCTCTCTCTCCTTTGTAACCAATATCAATCTATAGCTTGAACCTGCCAATTCTTCATAGGTCTATTTCTGAAGGTCCAGCATTGAGAATATCATACGTAAAAATACAATGATTAAAATAAAAATCTTAATAATGCTTGCTATCATTAAGTGTATGAAAGTGACTTGAGAGAATTTTTCCAATCTCACAGAAAGCCAGATGAAAGAGGTTCTGACCGAGTTAATACTGTAAATATTGGGTTGGCCCAAAAGTTCATTCACGTTTTTCATACGTCTTACAAAAAAACCCTAATGAACTCTTTGACTGACACAATAAATGTAAGAAAATGAGGGAAAATGAAATAGTCATAAAAATTCCAATAGGATTTATTTTGAATATCAAGGAAGAAAAATAAACTCTGGGATATTACTGCATGACTTTTATATTCATTTTAGGAAAGAATCCAATATAAGATAAAATAAGATTTTATTTTGCTATCATATATTTTTCAAGAAAATCTATTCAAGAAAGCATCAAGTTATGATATTTTCCCTGTCCATAATTTTAAAACATAGGGAGAGTTATAATAATATTTTATTAAGGACAAACATAATAAACTATTTTTATATTTTCTAGAGTTATTTAGGGGGAAATATTCTCATCAAACTTTTAAAATAACTATTCAGTAAAATATTTTAATACCATTTTATTTCAAATTCATTTGCCTTACATATTCTAATTTATTATTAAATATTCTACATTGTCAATACTTTCTTACATATTGTTAATATCTTATTTCAAATTCATTTGCCTTACATATCCTAATTTATTATTAAATATTCTACATTGTCAATACTTTCTTACATTTTGTTAATATCAGCTTTGCCTATCATTGAGGACTTTTGGATACCTATCACTTGATTTAAATTCTATTTTTAAAAGAATTCCCAGACTAAAAACCTATTTCTTCTGGACCTATTTTTTCAGATTAACACACATCTATAGAAGTCTGTGTGTCAGGACATATATAAATAAATGAGGAATTATTTATTATTTTAAAATAAAAAAGCCTCTCATAAATAAAATAATAAAATAGTCTCTTGCTATCAAGAAATTTAGGATCTACTAGAACAAAATCGCGGAGAAGGCAATGGCACCCCACTCCAGTACTCTTGCCTGGAAAATCCCATGGCTGGAGGAGCCTGGAAGGCTGCAGTCCATGGGGTCGCTGAGGGTTGAACATGATTAAGCAACTTCACTTTCACTTTTCACTTTCATGCATTGGAGAAGGAAATGGCAACCCACTCCAGTATTCTTGCCTGGAGAATCACAGGGACGGGGGAGCCTGGTGGGCTGCCATCTACAGGTTCGCACAGAGTCGGACACGACTGAAGTGACTTAGCAGCAGTAGCAGAACAAAATTGATAATCCATGTTAAATGCCTGCTGCTGCTGCTGCTGCTGCTGTGTCGCTTCAGTTGTGTCCGACTCTTAGCAACCCCATGGACTGCAGCCCACCAGACTCCTCAATCCATGGGATTTTCCATGCAAGACTACTGGAGTGGGGTGCCATTGCCTTCCCTGGTTAAATGCCTAGGCAGTCCTATTTCAGTCTCACAGTACTATGAAAACACACAAAAAGGAAAATCTACAAAATCTCCATTATTTATAAAAGTCAGACAAAACAATCCTGCTACTAAAATATGACATCAATATCTCTGCATGAATATACTATTGAACTCTCCATTAAGTATATATCATACAATAACTTCATAACTTTTTATCTCCAGACATCCAAACCAGCTCTTCCAACTGTAGACTTCTGCACTTCCATTATCAATACCAAATTTTATCAAATCTTTGTACCAAAAAAGTTAATTTTGTTTCTTCCTGTTTCTTCACACTACTCCATATATCAGGTTAGTTTAAAAAGCATCTTTTTTGCTCATTCTTCCCTTCAGTTCACCATTGACTAATCATTCTAATTTTAAATTCCATTGTTAAACATTATTCTAGGTCTTCACAGTGTGATAAATTCATTAACACAACAAATGCATATTGAGTACCTATTGATTAATTTATATATAAAATACTATTGATGTTACATGAAAAGGACAAAGAATCATATTTCTTACTGTTTTTCATATAGCCAAATTGTGATAACTTGGAAAAGAGATGGCTCAAAAAGGACTTAGCCATTGATGAAAAAATAAAAACCACAATCTGGGGAGTAATATTATAGGCAGAAGCAAAAATGCAGGGAAAAAAACTCAGATAAACTTTATTCAGCTCTATTCCTCATTTAATCTATACATATATATTCTGAAAAAATTATTTACTACTTAATCTAGTTATTAAATTATACACCTCCCAGCTCTTTCTCTTCTCACTTCTTTCTTAAAATATAGCACTTTGGAGATATTTCTCTGGAGCCTATTCTCTTCAAGTTGTTTATTTGGAGCCTTCTTTCTTCAAGCTGATTGATTTATGGGTCTGATATAAAAATAGCATGATTAATTGGTTAACTTACTTTAATGGCAATCTGAGTTACAACATTTACCTTATGAAATATCTTACTTCACAGTGTCCTCCCTTATGAGATTCACTGTCTTTTGCTAGAGATAATTTCCTAAGAAATGATGTGTGGGAAAGAAACCATGCTTTTTTTCTTGCATACAGGAAACTGCATTTTACTTCACATAGCTCTTTGAAAATAGATTTTAAAGGTATAAAATTGATGCATCAAGACTATCTGCTTTTACAACTTAGAAATGTCCAAGTTTTTTCCAATGTCTTCTGGAGTGTAGTTTTACTGATGAGAAATCAGATGCTGGATAATTTTCATTATTTTTCTAGGATTTTTGGGAATATCTCTTTATCCTCAGAAGTTCTGATATATAATTACAATCTACATGTGACTTGTTCTTCTGCTCTTTCAAATTAGTTGATTTTATTAGTATTTTCAGAGAAGGAAATTGCAACCCACTCCAGTATTCTTGCCTGGAGAATCCTGTGGACAGAGGAGCCTGGTAGGCTGTATCCATAGGGTCGCACAGAGTTGGACACGACTGAAACGACTTAGCATGCATGCATGCATTAGTATTTTCATACATATATACATAAACACATACATGAATAATTGTGGGTAATAATTACATAACATATATTTTAATTTCATGAACAGTTTATCAAGAATAATTTGATAGTTTATAAAATATAAAATTTCTTTTATGAAAATAATAGCCCTTAATTATATGTAATAATTTTAGGCAATGTTTGCATAGTACATCTTCTATGGGTTTGTGCTTTATACTCTCTACAGTACTGAAAATAATTATCATGTATAATAAATACTAAACGAATGCATTTGTGTTAAAATATAATGTAGCAGTGAGGAGTAGAATTATTTATTTATAAACTGCAGAGCAGTTTATATAATTTAATCTGTTGTAAATCAATAATACTGATTATTATTTTCAGTTGTGAAGAATCTGTATACAGATATTTAATATGTTTCATGTTGATGATACTAATATTATTATATACTATTAAAATCTAGCATTTATGATGCTTTTTAGAAACTCAGAATTCTGTTTTCAGTTATATTCACAAGTCAAATCATACTCTTTTTTGTATTCATCACATATATGAGGTTTAACTCAAGGTAGTTTTCTCTGCTCGTATTGTCAATTTTTTTTCTTGATCTATAAGATCAGTATGCAAGGCTATGTCACTTTTCCACTGCACATTAATAATCAAAGAGTAGTTTTTCCAGCAGGAGGTGTGTCAGGGCAATTTGACAAACAGTGCTTTGAAGGATCATGACCTTGGAGGTCTCTGGCAAGCCAATTTCTGAATTTGCCAAGGCTGTCAGATTGAATTTCAAAGAATAGTATATTAATGTCCATGATTAAGACTGGAGATACCCTATGCAACGGTTTTTATTTTTTTAATCAGATTATAATCAGATAATAGGGTCCATACACAACCAATTAGAGTCAAAATTGCCTAATGAAAGGCGCATGGTGTACAGAAGAATATACATTTGTGTCTTTGCTTCCATGTGTGTTTTTTATTAGTGTTGAGAAAGCCACAGATATGGTTTAATTTTCACCAATTTCAATTTTACAAGATGATTAAAATACTTAGTGGCTATGTTATTCAAATCACAAGCTTTACCACTGCAGAAGGCAAAGCTGTGTGACAGGAAAAGTTAAAGCTGAGACTGTTAGCTTAATCTGTTAGGATCAAATCCAAGCAATTTTAATTTCCTGAAGCAGAAGTGATATTAAGACAAGTGGATGGTAAAGACACTGTGTTGAAACTTCAAACAAAAGAGCATGCCTATAGAGTACTTCAGTTATTTTGATGATAGACTGATAAAACAAATTATTTTTATTATAAAGGACACATCGTTATTGTTTAGTCACTAAGTTGTGTCCAACTCTTGAGACCCCATGGATTCTAGCCCACAAGGCTCCTCTGTGCACAAGACTTCCCAGGCAAGGATACTGGAGTGAATTGCCACTTCCTTCTCCAGGGGATCTTCCCCACCCCGTGATTGAATCTGTATCTCCTGCATTGGCAGGCAGATGCTTTACCATTAAGCCACCTGGGAAGACCTATAAAGGCCATATGCCCAGGCAAACTCTTAAACACATACGTACATATAGTTTACATTCACAAGATCAACCATTGTTCCTACATAGCCAATATAAAAAGATTAATATTTGGGGAAAAAACTATTGTTACACAATCTTGCACTTCACAGAAAGATTTTTACTTAGGGAGAATAATTTATGGAAGCTAGTTTTAAGAAGGTATTTCTCTTGTATACAGGGTCATAAAGTTCATGCATAGTCATACTGTTATTCAGGCTATTCAGCTATTATCCAGGCCAATAAAAGTATTAAAATAGAGGTTGAGTCCAATTCCTAGATCAATATTGATACATAAAACATCAAATTTATTTTAGTAAATTTAACAATGACAGTGAAATTATAGATATTCAACTGGTCACATTGTAAAAGTAGAAATATTGTCCATTCTACAAGAAACATAAAAAAAAAAGACAGGTGTTGTACAACAGTCTTAAAGAGCAAATATTATTCATGCACCTTAAAATGCTACCCTTCCATTTTACTGTCATTATCATAATGATATTTCTGGTTAAATCTCTAAGCTATGCCTCCATTTGTATTTGTTTGATGTTCTTATTTAATTTCTACTTTAAAAATGCAACTTGAGAATGGAGTTTATTTATATACTTAATCAATTTAACTATTTATTAAGTTTATACCATGTGGCCGAATCCTTGCAATGTTGTTGTTCAGTCAATAAGTCTTATCTCTTTTGTGACCCCATGAACTCTAGACCACCAGGCTCACGTCCTTGAGATTTCCCAAGCAAGGATACTGGAGTGGGTTGGCATTTCCTTCATCAGGGGATCTTCTCCACCCAGGGATCAAACCCACATTTCCTGCATTGGGAGGCAGATTATTTACTGCTGAGCCATGGTAGAAGCCCCAAAACAATGGATATAGAACCTTATATAGTTGAATCAGTATCCCTGGCTTCTTGGAGCTTATAATGTATAGGAGGAGACAAGTACTATGCAATTGCAATTTCAGTGTGGTGCATAGCACAAAGGGGAAAAATGACATTCTATGATAGAAATAGAGAGGTGTATAGGTAGGGATCATTTCTGTAAGGAATTGCTATTGTCACTGAGATGTGAAGGAATAAACAGACATTAGGTGATAAAGGAAAAGGACTCTAAGCAGAAGGCATGGCACCTACTCTGGGGTGGAAAGAAGTTTGGGAAGTTGAATAAAGTCAAGGATGCCACTTTGGTTAGATTGTTCTAAATAAGAATATAAAAGACAAAATACCCTGAAAAACTAATCAGAGCAGCTCATGTAGGGTATCACAGGAATAGGAAAATGTTTGAATTTTATTCCAAGGGCAGTGGGAAGCAATTTAAAGTTTTTAAATTAGAGAGACAGATTTATATTCTATCCCTTAATTCATGTAAATTGAATTTGGTAATTTGTAAGTACTTACAAGTACCATGACTCTAAGACTGGGATCATATAAATAATTTGGCTTTTCAAAGTATAATTGGAATGCTAAAAGAGGTATGCTGCTGCTGCTGCTGCTGCTAAGTCGGTTCAGTCGTGTGTGACTCTGTGTGACCCCATAGACGGCAGCTCACCAGGCTCCCCCGTCCCTGGGATTCTCCAGGCAAGAACACTGGAGTGGGTTGCCATTTCCTTCTCCAATGCATGAAAGTGAAATGCTCACATCTTTACAACACTGCAAAATATAAAGAGTTTCAGAACTGAAATATTTTGAAAGCCATGTCCAAAGAATATATAGAACAATGCATTCTACGAATGTGTAGAACAATGTTGGTAAATTCATATTGATAATTATGATGAGGTGATTATATTTTGGAGTGAAAGAGGTAAGAGAATTTAGGAGTATTCACTGTGTAGTGTTTGAATCTTTCACAAGGCTAGTTAATATTTTAAGGAAACTACAAGACTGCTCTTTTTACAGAGCTATGAGCAAGAAAATGCAAGAGATTTCTTCTATACAAATATCGTTTCTGGGAATTGTTGGGGAGAAGTGTGGTAAGACCATCAACTAAAATAGAAACCTTTGGTATTTTCCTGGCTACTTCCTTTCAAAGTTTATGGTATGATATTATGATTCTTTCTTGTTTTATTTGTAGCTAGTAACTTGTCCTTTGGCTTTTAATTAT
Organism: Bos indicus; assembly: GCF_029378745.1. NCBI lineage: Eukaryota > Metazoa > Chordata > Mammalia > Artiodactyla > Bovidae > Bos > Bos indicus. The sequence continues at coordinate 50,263,887 of NC_091773.1, forward strand.
TTTTATTGAATTTATAAGATCACTTCCAGTTCCTCAAATAATTTAATGATTTTTTCATGTATGAACTTAATTATCATATTTGTTAAAACTATTTATATACTCTACTATGTATTTACTCATTTCCTTAAGTTTATGTTATAGAATTTTCAATGGTATTCTATCATTAATAATTTTAAAATGAATCTTTGAATTTGTTATATACTTTGATCAGATTCTAAGAAGTAATCAAATGCTTCTTGGAATTATATCAATTAACATTCTACAAATAATTTCTGAAAAATTCTGTCTTAAAGTACACTGAGGAGAATAAAGGAAGAGAGGGAGAAAGAGGGGGAGTGATATATACACATTTAGAATATTGTGATTAAAATACTCCATTATTTTAATTTGCATTTCTGTACTAATTATTCAAACTGAACACTGTGCTTATTAATCATTCATACTTTATTATATATAAATTGTCAGGATATCCCTATTGCCCACATACTTATATATTTAAACAATAAGTTCTTCTTTTAGGTCTGTATGAATTAATTACAAACACTGTGTTCATTGTAAAAGCATAACAAACATCAAACTGAGTCTTCATTATTCCCAATTTTTTACATTTATAATGACTCACTTTCTTAACTAATTATTGTTTTTTCCTTCTGTTTTCATACTTTATACACTCTACTTCTTCACTGTCAGCTGACGATCTCACTTCACAAGGATTAGTTTGCCAACAAATGGTAACTTCCTCAAATTTCTAACACCATAGTAACAAACCTGTTGTGTGTGCGTGTGTGTGTGTGTGTGTGTTCAGTCACCCAATCGTGTCTGACTCTTTGTGACACTATGGACTGTAGTCCGCCAGGCTCCTCAGAGCCTGTCCACAGAATTTTTCAAAATTCTTAAAGAGATTGGAATAGCAGACCACCTGACCTGCCTCTTAAGAAATCTGTATACAGGTCAAGAAGCAACAGTTAGAACTGGACATGGAACAACAGACTGGTTCCAAATAGGAAAAGGAGTACGTCAAGGCTGTATATCATCACCCTGCTTATTTAACTTATATGCAGAGTACATCATGAGAAATGCTGGGCTGGATGAAGCACAAGCTGGAATCAAGGTTTCTAGGAGAAATATATATAACCTAGATACGCAGATGACACCACCCTTAGGGCAGAAAGCAAAGAACTAAAGAGCCTCTTGATGAAAGTGAAAGAGGAGAGTGAAAAAGCTGGCTTAAAACTCAGCATTCAGAAAATTAAGATCATGGCATCTGGTCCCATCACATGGCAAACAGATGGGGAAACAATGGAAACAGTGGCTGACTACTTTTTTGGACTCCAAAATCACTGCAGATTGTGATGCAGCTATGAAATTAAAAGACATTTGTTCCTTGGAAGAAAAGTTATGACAAACCTAGACAACATATTTAAAAACAGAGAGATTACTTTGCCAACAAAGGTCTGTCTAGTTAAAGCTATGGTTTTTCCAGGAGTCATGTATGGATGTGAGAGCTGGACTATAAAGAAAGCTGAGCGCCAAAGAATTGATGCTTTTGAACTGTGGTGCTGGAGAAGACCCTTGAGAATCCCTTGGACTGCAAGGAGATCCAACTACTTCCATCCTAAAGGAAATCAGTCCTGAATATTCATTGGAAGGACTGATGCTGAAGCTGAAACTCCAATACTTTGGCCACGTGATGTGAAGAACTGACCTCTTTGGAAAAGACCCTGATGCTGGGAAAGATTGAAGGTGGGAGGAGAAGGGGATGCCAAAGGATGAGATGGTTGCATGGCATCACCGACTCAATGGGCATGAGTTTGGGTAAGTTCCGGGAGTTGGTGATGGACAGGGGGGCCTGGCATGCTGCTGTCCTTAGGGTCGTAAAGAGTTGGACCCAAATGAGCAACTGAACTGAACTGAACTGGGCTGAACCAGCTTTTTAAATTGTAAAATTTCAGAGTGGTTAAAAAAAGTCAATATAGAAATTGCCAAAGAAGAAATTTGGTAGAAAATAGATGTTCCATATATTTCTTTGCTTTACATTCCTTTTCTGAAAATGCACAGTGCTATGTTACATTTAATGTCATACAACAAATGCATACACCTTTTAACAATTTTCTTTGTCAATTCTCTCTGGTCAAAGACCACCAGAAACACACCTACAGTAGCATAATTTTTATCTAAAAGTCAGAAGAAATCAATTGAGGCTGTACTTTCTACGGTAAAGTGGCTGCAGTTATATCAGCAGGGTTGGAGTGAAGTGGCTGTTAGATCATATGGATGATTTGCACAGTGTTTCAGTTGGTCCTTGTGCTCAATCATTATTATGGAGTGATCTTTTTTTCTGTTTTCACTCCATCATGTCCACAGAATGATCTTACACGCTTTGGTTTTTCGTATAATTGTTTATGGTCAACAGGAGTACACTATCATCTAGATATTTAAGTCAGGAAAGATCAACTGACTGTGGTCAGGGGCTGCTTTTTGGTATTTGCCATATATTTTGCAATATAAAATCATTTAAAAGTTAGAACCATGCCATGTGAAAACAAAACTAGAAATTTACAAAGCACCTGTTTTCTATGTCTAAAGAATATGCAATATATATTAGCATGCACAAGGATTCAGTTAATATCCTGATTTATGAGAAAATAAGATGATGCTTACTCCTTGGAAGAAAAGTTGTGACCAACCTGGATAGCATATTGAAAATCTGAGACATTACTTTGCCAACAAAGGTCCGTTTAGTCAAGGCTATGGTTTGCGAGAGTTGGACTGTGAAGAAAGCTGAGTGCGGAAGAATTGATGCTTTTGAACTGTGGTGTTGGAGAAGACTGTTGAGAGTTCCTTGGACTGCAAGGAGATCCAACCAGTCCATTCTAAAGGAGATCAGCCCTGGGTGTTCTTTGGAAGGAATGATGCTAAAGCTGAAACTCCAGTACTTTGGCCACCTCATGAAAAGAGTTGACTCATTGGCAAAGATTCTGATGCTGGGAGGGATTTGGGGCAGGAGGAGAAGGGGACGACAGAGGATGTGATGGCTGGATGGCATCACCGACTCTATGGATGTGAGTTTGAGTGAACTCCAGGAGATGGTGATGGACAAGGAGGCCTGGCGTGCTGTGATTCATGGGGTCGCAAAGAGTCGGACACAACTGAGAGACTGAATTGAACTGAAGATCAAATTATTTAAGGAAAAATATAAATATACAAATGCATATGATTATTTATTCACATAAAATGAATTATATATTCTTATAAAATATGTACTATCATATATAATAATTATGTATCGTATATAATATATGATATGAAAGTGAAGTGAAAGTGACGTCACTCAGTCATGTCTGACTCTTTGTGACTCCATGGACTGTAGCCTGCCAGGCTCCTCCATTCATGGAATCTTCCAGACAAGGATACTGAAGAGGGTTGCCATTTCATTCTCCAGGGGATATTCCTGACCCAGGGGTCAAACCTGGGTCTCTCACACTGCAGGTAGACTCTTTACCGTCTGAGCCACCAGGAATATATTATATAAATATATATGATTATATATTCATATAAAATACAAATATAAACCTATTTGAGATTCAACTATATTTAAAACCATAATTAGAAAACATTCTGTTAAAACATACCTGCCTAAACTTAGAAATATACAAAAGATAAAAATTCAAATATATCCTTACTTTCAGCCTTTCATCTATAAAATGGATATAAAAGCAGTCTGACTTTTGAGGAAAGTCTGTAAATGTTTTTCTATATATTAAAATTTGTACATTCCCATGGACAATCAACACTTAAAATCTGTGTATTCAGTTGTTGCCTGACTTTTGGGCCCTGTTTCCATAGAAATATAGATCGGATGGGTTAAAATAAGAGAACGGATCTTTTGCAAAGATGGCAGTGTGTCACAGTTTTGCTTTCTGAAACTTAACAAGCCAGTATCTACTTTCCTTGAAAGAAAATCAAAGTCAGACTGAAAAATGCCCCCTATGCTTCTGTAATACTTCATAGATTTCTAAGATTGCCAACCCTGTGGGGAACACAGGATGTCTTTTGAGTAAGATCTGTTCTGATATTTGGAATTTTAGGATGCCTGTAATATAAAAGCAAAAAGGAGAGTCCTTAGTTCTGACTTGTGGGTACAAAACTTTTGAATACCCCAAATAAGGGGAGGAAAATACTGCAGAGTGAATATCTGCTGTCACTGTTCACTGTGAAATATGATTTGAAATGATAATGTGCATTATCATTTATTATTTTTTGAGAGTTGGCAGTGCAGGAAAATGTTTTTGATACTCAATGGATATAGGTTATGTATATGAACTAAGCCGCTCCTTTCTGAGGATTTTTCTTAAAGGTTGTGGGCAATACTAGATAAAAGCAATTTTTCCTTGCATGCTCAATTGCTTCAATCATGTCGGACTCTGTGACCCCAGGGACTGCAGCCTGACAGGCTCCTCAGTCCATGGAATTCTTCAGACAAGAATTCTGGAGTTGGTTGCCATGCCCTTCTCCAGGGGATCTTCCTGACCCAGGGATCAAACCTGCATCTCCTACATTAAAGGTGGATTCTTTACTGCTGAGCCACAGGGGAAGCCCTTAAAAAAAAGTTTTTGAAGATATTTTCTGAATATTTCCTTTTATTCTATTATTCTCTTCTTTTTAAAACTTATTTTGCCACTTCTTGGAAAATATTTCGATGAATAAATCTCAAAGATAGTTATATATCTATTGATTCTGGTTTTGTAAGCTATCATTTATGTCACTGTTGTTTAAAAATAAAAGTGTCCTATAAGTGTAAACCTTAATCCAGAGGAATGGATCCTTGATGGTAGAGAAAAAATATGGGATTAAAAAATGTTGTTTGATAAACTTTGAAATAATATAAGAATATTGAGACAGAACTGGCTATAAATAAGTATTCACTACAAATATGTAGTAATAGAAACTTTTCTTTTTCTTTTTAATTTAAATTTATTTATTTTAATTGGAGGCTAATTACTTTACAATATTGTATTGGTTTTGCCATACTTCAACATGAATCCACCATGGGGCGTACACGTGTTCCCCATCCTGAACCCCCCTCCCACCTCGCTCCCCGTACCATCCCTCTGGGTCATCCCAGTCTTTTGGACTCTGTGGGAGAGGGGGAAGGTGGGATGATTTGGGAGAATGGCACTGAAACATGTGTAATATCATATAAGAAATGAATTGCCAGTCCAGGTTCGATGCAGGATACAGGATGCTTGGGGCTGGTGCACTAGAATAGAAACTTTTCAATCTCCTTGAACCCAATATCTTATTTTTGAATATAAATGTATGGTTATCATATTAAATTCTTATTTATGTATTTATTAAAAATAAAACATGGACAATTGTGTATGTCACAACCTACTGTTTATCTTTTGAGAATGATTGATTTTGACAATCATGATTTAATAAATCATTGTATTTAACAATGAATATTATATAAAGCAATTGGCCATAACATAAACCTATTCAATTTTTCTAGACTTAAAAATACCTGAAACTGATTTTGAGTTTCTCAGTTCACCTGGCTACTATTGTCTGCAAGACAGACACAATTGCTTGCTCAGAGCAAGGAATTTTATAAACATGAGTGAAAGCACCATCAAAATATAATACTGTTTTAACATCAAGTGAAAATGTGTCAAATGAAAATGACTAAGATTTAAATAGAAGGCAAATAAAACCCTTGTAATTAATATTTTAAAGAACAATTAAAATATCAGAATAGGAAAGAACTTAGACTTTCCCACTTGAAAAAGAGTCAGTAGGCCTCTTGGTCCAATCATAATTCAAGCAAATGCTCTAACTAGTCCAATTTAATTTGCCAATACTTATAGAATAATAAAACCTGTAATATATTACTCTCAATAATAATTCTTGTAAGGAAAAGAATGTTAACCTGAAATCTTGCATGTGACAAGACAGTCAAATTATTTATAAGCTACTAGGTTGATTTTTTTAGTTCATTCTCTCCTTCTTACAAAGATATAATCATTTATTTCTTAAAGCTCCTGTACCTATGAGTCATATGTACAATGAGAATTGAGGTATAATTAGAAGCTTGAAATCAGTGATTTGAGCTTTTGTTTAAAACTGCACACACTACAGAGAATTTATTGATACATAAAGAATGTATCAAATACATTCTGTTTGTAAGTCAGGAACTCTTTTAGATATTGAAGATTCAGTGATGAATGATGCAGAAAAAGGCTGTAGGTTATATAGACATTCCATTCTACAATACTATTATCCATATAAAAATAGTTATCTTTTCATTGTAAATATTTATAAGAAAGTAGGTCAGGATTTACTAATATTAACAGTAACAGTAATAATAACTAAAACTCACTTAGTATCTGCGTTATGATAGACACTGAGCTAAATAAACACTGAAATATCTCATTTAAATCTAAAAAAAAACAAATACTTACATAGTACATCTCCCTTAGTTTATAGATGAGAGAATAGAAACATAAAATGTTAACTAAATTAGATTATGTCTCTCAGGAAAGAGATTATCAATAAATGAATATGAGGTGGAATTTGCCATTAAAAATTAGGTATTAAAGAAAGCATTTAGAACATTAATAAAATATTTTGCTTTTATGCACATAAATTGATAAATAGTTCGTAAGACTAAGAATGGCTTGTACTTTAAGGCAATTTCAAACACAGCATATTGTTTAATTTTTGTAATCTATTCTTCCATGCTATGTATTCTAAGTATATGGGCACATCAACAACAGCAATAGGCATTTCACGAATGAACATCTGAAGAACCAAGATGCACAGCTGCTGCACATGTCAGTTTCCATCATTTATGATCTTCACATATTGTCCATTACATGCTGTCCTCAGAAGGCACCAGATGTAATCATTGCTCTCGTAGCAATAATACAGGGACACTGTATAGGCTGCAGAGGAGGCGTTCTGCTGATCATGGTGGTATCCTCTACCTTAATTATGCACTGTATTTGCATTATTGAGAGCACAAGTGCTGCCAAGGAACTGTTATGATGTCAATGCAATTACACTGATATTATGCTGTTTCAGCATTGTTCAAATGCAAGATCCTTACTAGGCAAAATTTGATCAAAAGGCAATAGGATATTTATATCATCCCTATCAAAAGGATATTTGACAAATTAAATGTGCACACTCAGAGTCTGTTAGAGAATTTAAATAGAGTTTTAAGCTTGGTAATGAATAAATGTACATGAAGACTTTTTTTTCTGTACTGAAAGATATTTAGTTTGAAACATGAAATTGCTAATATTCAACTATTTGTGGTCACAAAAATGACACTTCCACATGATTATTCCCAGTAAAAAGAATGCTGCTGAACTGTGCATGTCCCTGAAAATATTGTGCTTGAGGGCTGATATGTTTGTTTATTGAATTTGATACTGCTTGTTGAAAAATGCAAACAAAATATGAGTTTTAAGAAGACTCCAAATTTACAGGTATTAAATTTAGTCTTTCAATTTTATACATATTATGTATAAATCAACATACATACCATGCTGATCATCTAAGACATTTGCCATAAAGCTAAATGGTCATTTAACTCATTCACACATTCAGCAATCATTTTACTAAAGACTTCTTATATTCTAGGAGCTCTACTGAGCAATATAAAGACAAACAAAAAGACAAAAAAAAAGTTTTCCTTGGGTAAAGTTGCAAGGTAGAGAACAAGACAGATATGTAAATCAATACATCATGATGAAAGTCAGTTATTTTAAAATCAGAAATAACATATTTTTAATTGTATAGAGAGAATTTAGCATAGAAAAATTGGAGTAACCTTAATTGATGAGATGACATTTGAATGGAGTTTAAAGAATGATAGAAATGGTGAGGTAATAAAGTGATGGGGTATTTTTGGAGGGAAAATGTGTCTTAAAGGAAGAAGCCACAAGCCAGCCTAGTGCGTTAGAAGGTAGTTAGATCGATGAAGATTCTCACCCACTCTGGGAATCAGAAGAGTGAAGTAGAAGGGATATAAGAGAGTGACAGATGAAAAAGTAAGATGAAAATTTATAATCATGTAACCTGTAGGTTCATTCAATGAGGTTCAATTTTATGTTGTAGTCAACAGAGTTCCATGAGAGTTTTGAAAGCCAAGAAGTGCTCTGATCATTCCCTACAAAACTTTGCATTGAGAATTTAGGGGACAGGGCTGAAAAACCTGCATAAAGAGCAATCATAAAATGCTACTCCTTCTGTTAATGAAGACTAGAAAAATGGTATTCATATATATATATATATATATATCCAAATATCCAAATATATATATATATATATATATATGTGGAAGTAACAAAGAAAAGAATATCTAAGAATTGAAGAAGCACAGAGTTGATATTTGAGGTCAGAATAGCAAAGATTATAGACATTTTTTTACCTTTCAGGAATCAGGAGGTAAAATGAGTAAAGAAAACTGTGACTGAGTATCTCAACTGCCAACATCACAAAAGCAGAGGAGTTTTAGGCATCAGTCTCAGAGGAGTTCTAGGCTCATATGCTTAAGGCTGACAAAACCTTAAATTGACCCATTGCCGGGAGCCACCACGTGAGATCCCACCATGACAAGGTCATGTGGAAGAGCCATGACAAGCAAGGTGGATCATGGCTCAAAGGATCCCCTGAATCGGCTCGAGCATCAACCCCAAAACCAGAATCTGTCTGTCTTACTATTTTGTGCCTTTCACCAACTCTTCTGACATTAACAGGGGGCTATTTCCGACCACCTTTCTCTGGAAAAAGTCAACTTAGGGCTTTAGTTAATAAGTCTCCTGGGCACAAAAGGAATATTTCAATTCAAAACCCTCTGATGGCTTTTTAGCTTGCTTGACAGGTTTATCCATACTCTTGCAATTAACACACATGATTGTTCACAACTCCCCAACCTTGAAAGGCATGGGAAGCCAAAACATTCTAAAAGTCCTAATGAGCATAAAGTCCTTTAAGGGATGAAAAATTATTAGAATAGATAGTACTGGTAAAGGGCTTCATTATTGGGCCAATGCTTGCTGCCAAGTGCCCATATCCCTTATCCACTGTGCACCTGGGAGTGCATTAGTTAACATAGTTGGAATGTAAGAAAAACAAGCAGCAGCCTTGGAATTAACCACATCAGACCTTTGAGCTAATTGGTTCTTTCTTTGTTGTGACCCACTGACCCTTTGCTCTGTGAGAATGTAACTCTGTTTAGTACTTTCTGAGGCTGGGAGAAATAGGGAAAGAACACTTCAAGGGAAAATAAGCTTTCTGGTTGAGCAGCAGGGTCATAAAATGTCCACAGGCCTCCAAGGCCAGAAGATATTGTACACAACATTATTTATGGGAAAGGTATGCAGAAAAAATCCTGGTTTCGATAAAGACAAAACAGATGTAATGTTTGGGCTGACTCTGTATGACTTTGCATCTTTAATTTCCCTCTATGTACAAGTTAAGGTATAAAAGTTCCTTTTGAAAATAAAGTTATGGGCCTCGCTCACCAAAGCTTGGTCTCCCCGTGTCATTCTTTTTTTTTTCCTTTTCCCTCTTTTTCTCTCTCTGTTCTTCTTTCAGGATGACTCCTTGGAACACAGGAGCTTTATTGGCTTTCTGTGTAAATCAAGGAAGATCAAACTTCTGATTTCTCCACTTTGCTATCCTTATCGCCTAAGCCATCATCCTGAGGGTACCCCTGGATCCTGCTGGGGCTGGACCCAGGCAACCTATAAAAGGGGTCATCTCTGCTATAACAGTAAAGTCATTTCTTGTTTTATTTAATTTTTATTTTTTTTAATTTGTTTACTTTTAATTGGAGGATAATTGCTTTAACATTCAGGTATGACCTAAATAAAATCACTTATTATTATACAGCAGAAGTGAGAAATAGATTTAAGGAACTAGATCTGATAGACAGAGTGCCTGATGAACTATGGGCGGAGGTTCATGACATTGTATAGGAGACAGGGATCAAGACAATCCCCAAGAAAGAGAAATGCAAAAAAGCGAAATGGCTATCTGAGGAGGTCTTACAAATAGCTGTGAAAAAAGAGAAGTGAAAAGCAAGGGAAAAAAGGAAAGATATATCCATTTGTGCAGACTTCCAAAAAATAGCAAGGGGAGAAAAGAAAGCCTTCCTAAATGATCAGTGCAAAGAAATGAGGAAAACAATAGAATGGGAAAGACCAGAGATCTCAAGAAAATTAGACATTCCAAGGCAACATTTCATGCAAAGATGGGCTCAATAAAGGACAGAAATGGTATGGACCTAACAGAAGTAGAAGATATAAGAAGAGGTGGCAAGAATACATAGAACAACTATACAAAAAAGATCTTCATAACCCAGATAATCATGATAGTGTGATCACTCACCTAGAGCCAGACATCCTGGAATGTGAAGTCAAGTGGGCCTTAGGAAGCATCACTACAAAAAAAGCAGTGGAGGTGATGGAATTCCAGTTGAGCTGTTTCAAATCCTAAAAGAGATGCTGTGGAAGTGCTACATTCAATATGTCAGCACATTTAGAAAACTCAGCAGTGGCCACAGGACTGGAAAAGGTCAGTTTTCATTCCAATCCCAAAGAAAGGCAATGCCAAAGAATGCTCAAACTACCACACAATTGCACTCATCTCACACACTAGTAAAGTAATGCTCAAAATTCTCCAAGCCAGGCTTCAGCAATATGTGAACTGTGAACTTCCAGATGCTCAAGCTGGTTTTAGAAAAGGCAGAGGAACCAAAGATCAAATGGCCAACATCCACTGGATCATCAAGGAAGCAAGAGAGTTCCAGAAAAACATCTATTTCTGCTTTGTTGACTATGCCAAAGCTTTGACTGTGTGGACCACAATAAACTGTGGAAAATTCTTCAAGAGATGGAAATACCAGACCACCTGACCTGCCTCTTGAGAAACCTGTATGCAAGTCAGGAAGCAACAGTTAGAACTGGACATGGAACAACAGACTGGTTCCAAATAGGAAAAGGAGTACGTCAAGGCTGTATATTGTCACCCTGCTTATTTAACTGAATAAATTAAGTATTATTTAATTTTAAATAATTGAGCTGGATGAAGCACAAGCAGGAATCAAGATTGCCAGGAGAAATATCAATAACCTCAGATATGCAGATGACAACACCCTTATGACAGAAAGTGAAGAAGAACTAAAAAGCCTCTTGGTGAAAGTAAAAGAGGAGAGTGAAAAAGTTGGCTTAAAGCTCAACATTCAGAAAACTAAGATCATGGCATCTGGTCCCATCACTTCATGGCAAATAGATGGGGAAACAGTGGAAACAGTGGCTGACTTTATTTTTGGGGGCTCCAAAATCACTGCAGATTTTTACTGCAGCCATAAAATTAAAAGACACTTACTCCTTGGAAGGAAAGTTATGACCAACCTAGACAGCATATTAAAAAGCAGAGTCATCACTTTGTCAACAAAGGTCAGTCTAGTCAAGGCTCTGGTTTTTCCAGTGGTCATTTATAGATGTGAGAGTTGGACTATAAAGAAAGATAAGTGCTGAAGAATTGATGCTTTTGAATTGTGGTGTTGGAGAAGACTCTTGAGAGTCCCTTGGACTGCAAGGAAATCCAACCAGTCCATCCTAAGGGAAATTGGTCCTGGGTGTTCATTGGAAGGACTGATGTTAAAGCTGAAACTCCAGTATTTTGGCCACCTGATATGAAGAGCTGACTCATTATGAAAAGACCTTGATGTTGGGAAAGATTGAAGGCAGGATAAGATGAGAATGTTAGATGGCATCACCGACTCAATGGACATGAGTTTGGGTAAACTCCGGGAGTTGGTGATAGATAGGGAGGCCTGGCGTGTTGTGGTTCATGGGGTCGCAAAGAGTCGAACATGACTGAGCAACTGAACTGAACTAAATTGCTTTACAATATTTTGTTGGGTTTTGCCATACGTCAACTGAATCAGCCATAGGTATACATATTTCCTCTCCCTCTTGGACTTCCTCGCCACCTCCCACCCCACTCCACCCCTCTAGATTGTCACAGAGCACCAGGTTTGAGAACCCTGTGTTATACAGCAAATTCCCACTGGCTATCTATTTTGCATATGGTAATACATTTGTTTCACTGCTACACTCTCAATTTGTCCCACACTTTCCTTTCCCCACTGTGTCTACAAGTCTGTTTTCTGTCTGTGTCTCCATTGCTGCCCTGAAAACAGGTTCATCAGTACCGTTTGTTTCTGGATTCCATATATATGCCTTAATATATGATATTTGTTTTTCTCTTTCAGATTTACTTCAAGAAGTAAGTCATATCTGCTTGTCCTCCACCCTCCAATCTCAGTATACATTCTTGAAGATGTCAAAATCCATGTAGACAATCTTTTTAGTACTCTAAGCTCTCATGTTTTAATTACTTTAATCCCAATTGGCTTTGCCTTCTTCATATCTTATCCAATAGTAATACTATTGTTTCTGTCACCATCAGTAACTGTATCTTCAGAGTTTACTTGCTGTAAAATCCCCACTCTACACATTATTCCATTGCATTCAAACTTTATGTTTTGTTTTCCTTGTCTGCTCTAATCTCACTTTCTTGTTTTCCTCCTGATTCAATGTAGACTGGAAAATTCCACTCACACTTGTATATACATTTTGAACTTGTCTCTCCTTCCACCACACTTCTCCAGCAGATGGTTAACCCCAATTATAAACAGCCCTCGAATAACATTTTGCTTATGCTCAAACAGTAGAAAATGTCTGTAGAAAAGCACATATCCATCTGGTCTGTCTTTAAGAAATCTCATGTGGGCCCTCAGTGCTACTTTGAAACCTGTTTTATTTTTATTCTTATACTCTCTCAGATAAATATTTTGCATCATACCTCTCACACTCTCTCAGATAAATATTTTGCATCATACCTCTTCATATGTAATAATTCTTGTCTCTAAGTCTTTCTCAAGGAGTAAGCACACCTGAGAAATCAGAAGTCACCAGAGAGTTTTCTCACTTTAAACCAGGCTTTGTACTGTTTTTATATCTGTTGCCACATACTCTGTCTGCTTCCTATTGAAATGGATAAACTACCCTTGGTCCCATATAAGGACCTCACATTATTATCTGGCTAATACGTTCTTTTGCCTTCTATAGGTCTTTTCTAGGCATTCCCTTTTAACTCTTAAACCACCAAAATTTTCCTTTAATTGGATTCTTTCCCTTGTCATATAGTTCAGTTCAGATCAGTTGCTCAGTCGTGTCCGACTCTTTGCAACCCCAAGGACCACAGCATGCCAGGTTTCCCTTTCCCATCACCAACTCCCAGAGCCTGCGCAAACTCATGTCCATCAAGTTTGTGATGCCATCCCACCATCTCATCCTCTGCTGTCCCCTTCTCCTCCCACCTTCAATCTTTCCCAGCATCAGGGTCTTTTCTAACGAGTCAGTTCTTTCAGTAAGGTGGCCAACGTATTGAAGCTTCAGCATCAGTCCTTCCAATGAATATTCAGGATTGATTTCCTTTAGGATTGAGTGGTTGGATCTCCTTGCAGTTCAAGTGACTCTCAAGAGTCTTTCCAACACCACAGTTCAAAAGCATCAATTCTTCAGCACTGAGTTTTGTTTAAATCCAACTCTCACATCCATACATGACTACTGGAAAAACCATAGCTTTGACCAGATGGACCTTTGTTGGCAAAGTGATGTCTCTGCTTTTTAATATGCTGTCTAGGTTTGCCATAGCTTTTCCTCCAAGGAGCAAGCGTCTTTTAATTTCATGGTAGCAGTCACCATCTGCAGTGATTCTGGAGCCAAAGAAAATAGTCTCTCACTGTTTCCATTGTTTTCCCATCTATTTGCCATGAACTGATGGGCCATGATCTTAGTTTTTTGAATACTGAGTTTTAAGCCAGCTTTTTCACTCTTTTCTTTCACTTTCATCAAGAGCTCTGTAGTTCCTCTTTTCTTTCTGCCATAAGGGTGGTGTCATCTGCATATCTGAGATTGTTGATATTTCTCCTGGCAATCTTGATTCAAGCTTGTGCTTCATCCAGCCCAGCATTTCACATGAAGTACTCTGCATGTAAGTTGAATAAGCAGGGTGACAATATACAGCTTTGACGTGTGAAATTTTGAACCACCCCATTATTCCACGTCTGGTTCTCACTGTTGCTTCTTGACCTGAATATAGATGTCTCAGGATGCAGGTAAGGTGGTCTGGTATTCCCATTTACTTAAGAATTTTCCACAGTTTGTTGTGATCCACACAGTCAAAGGCTTTAGCATACTCAGTGAAGCAGAAGTAGATATTTTCCTGGAATTCTCATGCTTTTTCTATGATCCGATGGATGTTGGCAATTTGATCTCTGGTTCCTCTGCCTTTTCTAAATTGAGCTTGAACATCTGGAAGTTAGTTCAAGTACCGTTGAAGCCCAGCTTGGAGAATTTTGAGCATTACTTTGCTAGTGTGTGAGATGAGTGCAATTGTGGGATAGTTTGAACATTCTTTTGCACTGCCTTTCTTTGGGACTAGAATGATCTTTTCCTGTTCTATGGCCACTGCTGAGATTCCATATTTGCTGGCATATTGAATGCAGCACTTTAACAACATCATATTCAGCATTTGAAATAGCTCAGCTGGAATCCCATCACATCCACTAGCTTTGTTTATAGTGATTCTTCTCATGGCCCACTTGACTTCACATTCTAGGATGTCTGGCTCTAGATGAATGATCAAACTAGTGTGGTTATCTGGGTCATCAAGATCTCTTTTGTATATTTTTGTGTATTGTTGCCACCTTTTCTTAATATCATCTGCTCCTGTTAGGTGCGTACCATTTCTGTCCTTTATTATGCTCATCGTTGCATGAAATGTTCCCTTGTTACCTCTAATTTTGTTGAAGAGATCTCTAGCCTTTCCCATTCTATTATTTTCCTTTATTTCATTTCGATTATTACTTCAGAAGGCTTTCTTATCTCTCCTTGCTATTCTTTGGAACTCTGCATTCAGAGTTCATATAGGCACACTGTTATTTAGGCCAGTAAAATACCCTCTCTGATCCTCACGACCTAATCAATATATTTCCATATTTCTTGTTCCTCTTTAGGAAAAATCAGTTTAAAAGATATGATCCACTGCTCCAGTCTTTGGGTCACCTACCATTTTCTCCTCCACTTCAAATAGACATCTATTCCCAAATTTTGTCAGGTAACAAAAGCACCCATGACAAGCTTTTGTATATCATTTACCAATGTATAAATTGATAGCTTATTCTTGACCTCACTGGTTCTACAATTTGCCTTGGGAAAGTGATCGATGAGGTATAAGAGATGTCTGAGAATAGCAACTGTTTCATGGGCTTCCCTAAAACAGATTTCATGTGCATCACTTGATGGTTCATAAACCAAAGGTAAAATGCCTCCTATGCAGCCTAGAGAGGACCCTAGGGAGCTATGGCTGGAAATCACTCAGGTCACCAATAATTGCCTGTGTATTCTTTCTCTCTCCAGTTGTACTGCATTTTTTAACTTTGCTAAAGCTTTAATAAGTAATCAATCTGTTACGCCTTGTGAGTACTTTCAAATACTCAATCCTGTATAACCAGTGCACACAATTCTCTGAAAATTTCATTTCATTTTCTATACATGAATATGGTTTAAGTCATAAAATACTTTTTATGCGGTTTTAAAAGAAAGCTTGAAAAGCATTACTTTAGGTCATTATCCAGTCCCATGATTTTAAATACCGTTTATATGTGGTATGCTATGCTATGCTATGCTAAGTCACTTCAGTCGTGTCCGACTCTGTGTGACCCCATAGACCGCAGCCCACCAGACTCCCCCATCCCTGGGATTCTCCAGGCAAGAACACTGGAGTGGGTTGCCATTTCCTTCTCCAATGCATGAAAGTGAAAAGTGAAAGTGAAGTCACCTAGTCGTGTCTGACTCTTAGTGACCCCATGGACTGCAGCCTACCAGGCTCCTCCGTCCATGGGATTTTCCAGGCAAGAGTACTGGAGCGGGGTGCCATTGCCTTCTCTGTTATAAGGTAACTCCCACATATATATCTTTAACTGCTTCCCTAAATTCAAAATTTGCATGATACAATGAATACTTGATATTGGATATACAATGTGCATCTAAAGTACAGAATATCTTAAACTTTTGATTTCCCTCTATCAACTTTTGTTTCTGATTATGTATGTGTTTTTTTCCATATCATTACATCATCATTCAACTTGTGGTACTGGGGAAGACTCTTGAGAGTTCCTTGGGCAGCAGGGAGATCAAACAAGTCAATCCTAAAGGAAATGAAGCCTGAATATTCATTGGAATGACTGATTCATAAACTATAATACTTTGGCCACCTGATGCAAACAGCCAACTCATTGGAAAAAACCCTGAAGCTGAAAAGGATTGAAGACAGAAGGAGAAGGGGTGACAGAGAATGAGATGATTGGATAGCATCACTGATTCAATGGACATGAGTTTGAGCAAACTCTGGGAGACAGTGAAGGACAGGGAAATATGTCATTCTCAGTCCATGATAATGCCAAGAGTCAGACAGGACTTAGCAACTGAACAACACCACCACATCATCATTCATCTTATTGCTTAGGAATAAAGAATAGAAAGAGGAAGAACTAAGAGTCACCTTTTCCTTTCTTTATCGACTCTGCCAAATCTACTAGCAAACTAGTTAGAATCTGGTTCAAAATATATCTCAAATGTAATAGTTAACTCCACTAACCCTGATATTGCACTTGGTCAGTTAACTATCATCCCCTACCTGGGCCACTATAGTCTCCATATTCTCATTATTTTCAAGTGTAGCACATGCTCTGCTGTGCTGCCTGGATTCCCCTTCTAACTATGACATTTATTTTCCCTAGCTGCTTGGAACATGGGCAATTGGTGGCTTAGGGTTGTGTTCCTCTTTTATCACTGTCTTTAGCCAAAAGTAAGTGTCTTGCTTTCAGAGCTGTCTTCTCTGAGAATACAAAGGTACAACTACTACTTTCAACTCTGGGACAGCTGAGAAGGGCCAATTCTCAAGTTCCACGTGGGATTGTCCGAAGACTTTGCTGCAAATTTATCACAGTCTAAATTCTCCCTTAGTCCAGTCCTGCTTCTCTCATTTTTTTTCCCCTAAAGAACCAAACCTAAGATATCATTTTAGAACCATTTATCCATAGAATGTATATAATATCTTTCCATTAAAATCAAATCAAGTCAGTTCTCTGTTCAAATACCTAAAATCTTTCTAGCATACTCACAAAAAGGTACTTGATACTTCAGGACTTTTAAGGTCCTGAAAAACAATGACTCAGATGACCTCTCACATATTATTATTTTTTTTAATTTCCTTTTTCACTCATTCTTTTCAAAGCATTCTAGCCACATTATTTATTTATTTTCTGGAAAAATTCTTTTCTGTGTTAGGGCCATTGCACCAGCTGTCCCCTCTGGCATCAAGGATGGCGAATGTTCATCTTTGATCTTCAGATGTTTAGACTCTGTTATTTTAGAATTCAACTTCAGTATAACCTAGCTCCCTTAGAGCGTCCTTCTTTGACTACTAAATCAGAAACATCCTCCCACGTCTTTTCTATCATGTTCTGCTTTGATTTTCTACATAGCATTCATCACTAGAGTATTTTCCTTCCTCTATTTTTATTGATTTATGGAAGTATGCATGTATGTGTGTATACATATATTTAGTTATTTTTACGCCTCTCCCAAATGGGATGGAAAATGCATAAAAGCAGAAACTACACCTATTGTCTTCATTCTTATATCCCTGGTTTATAGAACACGACCAAAATCTTTGTAGTCTGACAATAATTATGGTGGATAATAAGTTATAACTGGTTTATTATAACATATTAATAAACTCTTTCTTGATTTGATGAATATACTGCCTGATATCAGTATAATTACAATGTTTCCTTAATAATTTGTCTTAGGCTGGGCTTCCTGGAAGTCAACCCAGAGAGGGAAATTTGTGTGGAAGTAATTTATTAGTTCCCAGGAAAACTTAGTAGAGGAGAAGAAAATAGAACAGAATGAGAAGCAGTCAAGCAAGGAAATAATATGAGCTAAAGTCCCTGAGAGGGTACCAATGATTCAAACATACAAGAGTGCCTTGGAAACAGTGCAAGTCTCATCTTGGAAGTGTCCCAAACAGTAGTCGGAGAGCTGAGTATTAATACTCCTTCACCTTTCAGGCTTAAGTTATAATTTGCTAATTGTGACATAGATTCCTGTTCACTTGTACAAAACATACAAACACAAAGGATGCTGGCAAACTGAGGACAGCTCTTCAACACAGAGAAATGAGGACAGACTCAAATAAGTGAAAAGATGCCCTTGGCAAAAGGATTTGAAATGATATGGGTGGAGCCCTAATGGCATCTCCTATAATAGATTCTGTTCATAGGAGATTAAAAATACATAAAGAGCCTGTTTTCCTTAACTAAATTTACAAATTCAATTCAAAGCCTATCAAAAAACTACAGTGTGGAACTAATACAGATATAAACAGTTTCAAAAAGAAGCAGTACTTATACACATAGTCCTGCTATCAGTTCAGTTCAGTCGCTCAGTCGTGTCCGACTCTTTGCGACCCCATGAATCGCAGCACACCAGGCCTCCCTGTCCATCACCAACTCCCAGAGTTCACTAAGACTCACGTCCATCGAGTCAGTGATGGATCCAGCCATCTCATCCTCTGTCATCCCCTTTTCCTTCTGCCCCCAATCCCTCCCAGCATCAGAATCTTTTCCAATGAGGCAACTCTTTGCATGAGGTGGCCAAAGTATTGGAGTTTCATTTAGAAAGATGGTAAAAATAACCCTGTATACAAGACAGCAAAAGAGACACTGATGTATAGAACAGTCTTATGGACTCTGTGGGAGAGGGAGAGGGTGGGAAGATTTGGGAGAATGACATTTAAACATGTATAACATCATGTATGAAATGAGTTGCCAGTCCAGGTTCGATGCACGATACTGGATGCTTGGGGCTGGTGCACTGGGACGACCCAGAGGGATGGTATGGGGAGGGAGGAGGGAGGAGGGTTCAGAATGGGGAACACATGTATACCTGTGGTGGATTCATTTCAATATTTGGCAAAACCAATACAATATTGTAAAGTTTAAAAATTAAAAAAAAAAAAATTGAAAAAAAAAATTGGAGTTTCAGCTTTAGCATCATTCCTTCCAAAGAACACCCAGGGCTGATCTCCTTTAGAATGGACTGGTTGGATCTCCTTGCAGTCCAAGGGACTCTCAAGAGTCTTCTTCAATACCACAGTTCAAAAGTCCTGCTATAGATGGCAATTTTCTTCATTTTAAAGATGATGATTAATCAGTGGGAGGGAGAGATTTTCTTTAGCAACTATAGTTGGAAGCAAGGAATAGCCATATGAAACAAAGCTAAATTTGATCCCATCTACTGCATTGCTTATTTCAAGCCAGAGCAAAGATAAAATATTAAAATATATTGATAACATTGATGCTTTAGTAGAAAGTGTGAGTGAATGGTCACCTGACATTTTTGGGCCTTTATGACACATTCCATAGAAATTAAAAACCATATACCCTGAAAATTCAACTACATTAGGTCATAAATAATCTACATAAAATTAAAACCAAATGCTAAAATAAGATATTTGAAGGCATTGCATTGAGAAATGTAAAGGTCCATTAATCCAATGTAAAATTATTAATGTGCATTGTATAGTACTTTATCTTGCCTTCTTCATCAAAAAATGATTATGAATGAATATTTCATGTAATTCATTTTGTTCCCTCTCATAAGATGTCAAATGACATTGTCAGGAAGAAACAGATTTTTTTCTCTACCCTTCCAGGTTCTTGTGGCTAAGAATTAAATTGACATGAGACAGGTTAAAGGGAGAAACTAAAACAAAAGTAAATACCATGTGTACATGGAAGAGACCCAAGTATACTGAGTATCTCAACAAAATGGCTGAACATCTCACTTTAAATGCCAGAAAGAGAGGAGCTTGTTGTAGTGGTGATTTGGGACCTCAAAGATGAAGCAGGCAATTTACATAGAGACAAACATGCCAGTGTTTGGTAAATAATTATTCGCTTGACCATTCAGAGACAATGCGACACAGATGGATTCTAACAGACTTAGCTAGGCTCCTTCATGTCTCCCACACCTAAATCTTACTGCAGTGACGTATGGTGATGGCTCCTTTCCTGGAACACGTTCTCTCTCTACATTCTTTTAGGCAGTTGAGGGAGGTCAATGTTTCTGACTGTCTTTGGGACCTTGAATGTTTTCAGTTTGAAATAATCCAGATGCCAGCAAGATACTGAGGGGGTAGCACATTTTTATCCCCTACCATATTGAATTCAGTTTTTATTGGTTTTCCTCATTGAAAGGAAGGGAAATCCCAGGGCCTGTTCAAAACTGCTACAAACAGCATTTATTTCCCTTCCTAAAGATTACTGTCTCCCCAATTTTTTTTCTATTCTCTAGACTGCACATGAATACATAAGCATATGCACATTTTAGTTTATGCACATACATATGCATCACTGTAAATTAAAAATTAAGGATGCCATAGGGGAATAGTTAAAGGCAATGAGAACGTGTTGATTAAAAAGGAGGGGCCTGTGGGGAAAAACAATTATATGCCAATATCTGAAGGTTAGAAATGTTGCAAAGGCAATTGTCTTGCATTAGGTTGTCACAGAAAAGAGGACTGTGCTGATATAAAATAAATTATGTGTAAGTGAAGTTTTCTTAAATATTTTCATTAAAAAGTAAAAGTTGTCATCATCACTCATTCATATAATTTTGAAGAGCATTTGTCTTCTAACCAGGGATGATATTGAGGTGAACAAAATGGACATAAAACTTTCTTCATGAAGCTTATTTTCAGCAACAGAGAATTTACTTGTCAGAGTTGTGTTAAAATAAACCAATCAATCTTCACTGAGTGCCTCTTATGTAAAAATAACTATATTATCTCTCTTCTACTTCCAAAAATTAGCACTGTATTTGCACATTTGTCAACAGTTATCATCTCTGGAAATGTGGAGTTACTAGTCTTTATAACAGGGAACACTATAGGATTGTTATGTTAGAAGAACACTGGAAATATGGTCTTAGAAAATTTTAGATTCCCTTTAGCACACAAATAGTGCTATTAAGTGCCCATCTGAATACAGAACATAAATTTAAAAGAGATCTGTAAATCTAGAAGTTGTCAGAGTATAGATGTTATCTTAAATCCCAAGACCTCATGAGATCATGGAGGAAGCAGAAGTCGATAGAGACAGGGAAAGATCGAAGACTAAGATATATGTCAGTCCAACAATGAGACATGATCTTTGGGGTTGTGATGAGGACCTAGGAGGAAAGACACAAAAGAGAAATTAATTGAGTAGAAAAACCGGGAGCATATACAATCTTGAAAACAAAATGAAGAAATGTTTTAATGACGGTGGATGTATCAACTGTTTCAAATACAGCTGATGGGACAAGTAAGATAAGCAGGGAGAATCAAATAAATTGAGGAAGATAAACCTCACTGATGACCTTGCAAGAGTGATATCTGTGGAGTAAATGATGCTATTCAAGAAGAGATGGAGGAGAGGAATTAGATGATGAATCTGGATAATTTAAAAAAATCACTTGGAAAAGGAAGGGAGATTTGGTATTATAATTTGACAACTGAAATAATAATGTGAATGATTTTCAGGTTGGTGAAATAACATGTTTTATGTTAAAGAGAATGATCTAGTGGAGAAGAATAATTTGACATTGAGACACTAAGGTGGAGAGTTCTCATTTTCTGTTACATAAGTTAGTACCTTGGAACATACAGTTCATCTACTTTTACTCACCTCATACATAAAAGGGCTTCCCTTGTGGCTCAGCTGGTAAAGAATTTGCCTGTAATGTGGGAGACCTGGCTTCAATCCCTGGGTTGGGAAGATCCCCTGGAGAAGGGAAAGGCTACCCACTCCAGTATTCTGGCCTGGAGAATTCCACGGACTGTATAGTCTATGGGGTCGCAAAGATTTGGACACGACTGAGCGACTTTCATTTCACTTCACTTCATATACAAAAACTGTAATTTTTTCAAAATCAAAAGTCATATTTATGTATAGCTATTTTAGTACATGTGAAAATGCTGACAATTTTAATAGAGTATAATATTAGCCAGTATAAGCATGAAAACTTACCAAATAGAAAACAGGATACACTGTATTTCCAGATGGGAAAATCATTCTTATCTGTATAATATGCTACATGTTTTTAGGTACTTTATGGGGTTCATATTGATGCTTTTGAACTGTGGTGTTGGAGAAGACTCTTGAGAATCCCTTGGACTGCAAGGAGATACAACCAGTCCATTCTAAAAGGATCAGCCCTGGGTGTTCTTTGGAAGGAATGATGCTGAAGCTGAAACTCCAATACTTTGACCACCTCATGCGACGACTTGACTCATTGGAAAAGACTCTGATGCTGGGAGAGATTGGGGGCAGGAGGAGAAGGGGATGACAGAGGATGAGATGGCTGGATGGCATCACCGACTCGATGGACGTCAGTTTGAGTGTGACGTCAGTTTGAGTGAACTCCGGGAGTTGGTGATGGACAGGGAGGCCTGGTATGCTGCGATTCATGGGGTCACAAAGAGTCAGACACAACTGAGTGACTGAACTGAACTGAACTGATGGGGTTCATATAGATCCTATATTTATTTACATTGAAACTTACTAGTATAACCAAAATAAATATAAAACTATGATAGAAAAAACTATTTTATAGTAAGGATCAATTTAAAAAGAAGGGGGGTTGAAATAAGGAGAGTTTAGAAATGTGGAGGCATGGAGATTAATACAGTTTTGTTTGTTTGATTTTTTTATAAGAAGAAGTGATGATACAGGAGAAAATTCATGAAATAGAGTTTTGATGTGAACTTTTTAAGAGGATGAAAAGCTTTTTACCTTATGACAAGATCAGAAGAAGATGTTTAAAGCAGAAATGCGGGGGGAAAGTTGAAGTCAAACAAAAGGGTGGAAGACACAGGACTTCAGCAGCAACCTTGGATTTATTTAAGGGGACAGTGCTAAGAGTGGAAAGCCCAGGAAGCTGTTCAGAGTCTGAACTGGAATATAAATGATCATATTCTTTTCATATTAAAAAGCTACAAGATACATTTCTCCCAATATATCTTTGATTAAAACTCAGATCTTCTCAGAAACATTTTTACATAATTACTATAAATTGTCAATTTCTATTGAAAATCTCATGCTTAAAGTAATGTATAATCAACATTGCTAATTACACACACAAACGAGGTAACAATGGTGTTATTTTTAAAAATTCTATATATTGAACATAATGAGTAAATAGATATTTTATGATAAATGTTGTTGGGGGTATTTTTTTTTTTTTTTTGGTTTTTTCTCCAATTTTATTTTATTTTTAAACTTTACATAATTGTATTAGTTTTGCCAAATATCAAAATGAATCCGCCACAGGTATACATGTGTTCCCCATCCCGAACCCTCCTCCCTCCTCCCTCCCCATACCATCCCTCTGGGCCGTCCCAGTGCACCAGCCCCAAGCATCCAGCATCATGCATCGAACCTGGACTGGCAACTCGTTTCCCACATGATACTTTACATGTTTCATTGCCATTCTCCCAAATCTTCCCACCCTCTCCCTCTCCCACAGAATCCATAAGACCGTTCTATACATCAGTGTCTCTTTTGTTGGGGGTATTTTTAAATAGAAATAGAAGGATGAAAATAATATGTAACTCACAGAAGATGTTATTGGGTGATATTAAGGATTTACCTAGATCATTACTTACACTGAATTTGTTATATGAAAAAAATACAGCCAGCGTAGTTTCCTTCTGGAATCACCCAGCAACCAATAAAGAGAAACAAACAAAATAAACAAAATATTGATCCACTAGCCTTAATCACTGTCATCCCTCACTAGTTGATCAATGTAATATTACTCAAACACTTTATAGTTATCATAGCAAAAAATAATGTAAGGGATACTTTTAATGTAAGCAAATACTTTTTCTTTGAAAATCTTACAATCCTGTTGGTTACAGACCAAGGTTAAAGTGGGTAGATTCTAGTGGTTTAGAGGAGGATTTTGCCACTGTGAGTAAGACTGGTGCAGGAAGACTAGTGGGAGAATTGGGAATTGAAATATGGGTTGAATTTTTACATGAGAAAAAGAGATGGGAAGAGGGTAAAGTATCTGGACTTCTTTAGAATTGAGAACTAATAAAATGTACTCTGGAGAAAATATTATTGATTTGAAAGGAAAAAAATGAGGTTTGTGGGATGGGAGAGTAGATGCAAAGGGGGTAGTTTTAGACTATATTTGAAATTCCTTGAAACATATTCTAGATTTTATACTTTAATGTCATTTACATTGTTACTTTGGATATTTGCACTTAATATCACCCCAATTTCAAGTCAATTATGCAATAGAACTTATCTCTTCAACTTCAAATTGCCTTTATTGATTATCAATCCATTCTTTTAAATATTTCATTCTTGTCTTCAAACTCCTAATTTTGGGCCATTCTCCAAACCCCATATTATCAAATCGTTTTTTCCATTTATTCTGCCAAAGTCACTCCTTTATGCTTAATTTGTTCTCATTTTCACTTATCTTAGAATAAACTCAGAGTTCATCTCATTCACACACACATACACACAAAATTAGTCTATTTAGTGGCTAGTGAAAATTTTCATTAATTAGATAAATGTTTATTTTCCTATTTGGCTTCTGGTATTTGAGTCTTTAACATACAATTTTGCTATATCTTGTGCATTTATAGTGAGACTATGATTAATAGAAAGTAAAACAATAACCAGATATGATTTCAGAATAATTATGCAAATATTAGAGGCTAAGTATAAAATCCTGTCAAATTTTGTTTGCAACTCAGGAGAAAAGGCATATAATCTTACATTATTGTCCATATCACCACTGTCAGCCTCACCACACACACACACACACACACACACACACACACACATATAACAGAGACCCCTGGCATTGCTTACATTTTTCAAAGAAAGGCTAAGCTATTCTATATGCATTTTGTTTTATTTAACAATGACCTTCAGGATCTTCTATTTGGAAGTAAATATCTTCGTGCAACAGTGACAGAAAATAATTCAAGACTGATCTAATCCATTCAGATTTCTAATCCTGGCTCCTTTAATGCACACATTAATTAATATTAAGGGAAAAAAAGATTTTAGAAGAACTTCATTCTAGGGAACATTTTGTAAATAAATACATATTAGGAAAAAGTGATCCTAGTTTGAATACAGGAAAACATTACTGTGATTCATTTTTATTCATTTATCTTTTACTCTTATTCCTATTTGAGAAGCCTAGGTATACTTCAGTTTGTATTACAGAGTAATGACACAAGCAAATTGCTGTAAATGAAGTTATTTCAAGGAGCAACACATTTTGTAAAATGCTTTGGGAACATTCACTATCTAACTACTCTTCACTTTAGTGATGTACTACCCAAGGAAACCAAGACCACATCAATGCATAACTTTAATTAGAATGCAGATGCAAGAGTATGCAGCTGAGAAACACTGATAGTTTAGAGGAAAACAAACTATCAAGCAGTGCAATGAAAAATGAAAAAGCAGCAAAATTTTAAATCTTATGGATAACAAGGGAACAGACCAAAAAGTATACAGCATGCATGAGGATACACAGGAGAGCAAGTTAAAGAAACTGCACTGATGAATACAAAGGCTAAACTCAGAAGTTATTTGTCAAGTGTGCCAGGCTAGTTAGGTGAGAAGCTATACTTGAGTATGAGGAAAAGAGAAGGTGGGGGGGTGAGTAAAAATAACAATGAAAGTGAAATGGCATTTAATAGAATACAAGAATATGGTTTAAGTAATGATAAATTAAGGGCATTCCTCAACTCACTTGAAAATGAAAAGATACCATGCCTAATTATACATAGGTAACATTTACATGACTTCCATTGGACAGACAAGCAAATGAACCTCTTTTTAAGACAGGACAGTTCTCAAGCCACTGTATGATACTTGTTTCAAAGTAGTTCTTATGTGGAAACACTTTTTATGTAAAATTTTAAAAATGGGTATAAAACCTGAGCAATATTTTACCAGTAATATGGTTGTGAGAATACAAGAGACAAAGGGTTACAAGTTAATTTTTAATAAAACTCTATCACATCATGGCACCCCATTCTCTTGCCTGGAAAATCCCATGGACGGAGGAGCCTGATAGGCTGCAGTCCATGGGGTCGCAGAGAGTTGGACACAACTGAGCGACTTCACTTTCACTTTTCACTTTCATGCACTGGAGAAGGAAATGGCAACCCACTCCAGTGGTCTTGCCTGGAGAATCCCAGGGACGGGGGAGCCTGGTGGCTGCCGTCTGTGGGGTCGCACAGAGTCGGACACAACTGAAGTGACTTAGCAGCAGCAGCAGCATCACATCACTTTAAGCAGTTCATCATAAACAGAAATCAATTTCACATGATTTTTCACATGTGTGTATCAAGCTCAAAAGAACTTGTACTAATTTCAGCCAAAGACAAGTGTTTGAAATATATTATTCACAATTAGAAATCAACATTTCGCTGCTTGATTTCATCAGATATTTAAATTAAGCCTATCTATTTTTTTATACATGAACAACATTCATGTTTTGGTATTGCCAGTATTCACTTTATTTCACTTAGTCATTATAGATTTTTACATATTACTTCATATTTTAGGTTATCAATTCTGTTCCAATAAGTTAAGATAAAATTGGTACGTGCTTTACAATCTTCTGTAGCTACCTATATTGTGAAGGTTTTCTGCTTCATTTAGTGACATTTAATAATGCTTCCTCTTCCTAATCTAGCCAAATTATTTTAAAGTAGGAAACATAAGAAAATGTCATTAGCATACTTAAAATCATATTGGTAATGGACTTTAAAATAAATTACTTAATTTAATTTAGTTATGCCCAGAGGAAAACCCATAGCTTTAAGTACTAATAAAGACAATTAGAAAAGATATTAAATACAAAATTCAATATGCTAGTAAATGAATACAATGAATTACACAAGTAAAAGAAAAAATATATACTGCAACAGAAGGATAGTATAACTATCAAAAAGGTAATTCTTAAAAAAAGAAAAAAGCATGCAACAGAAGCTATGAAGGTTAGGACAAATTTGCACAAAATATAGGACTCTAAATTCAAAATGCTCATAAAAACAAAAGGAATTTAAAGATCATATGATAGAAGGAAAATGATTATGTAAATAAATGTATTAGTAATTTGAAATAATCTAAAGTAAATATAACAATCAGATAAAATGATCAATTTTCTCAGAAAAAAGCAATTTCTAGTAGAAACAGAAAAACTAAAACAACACATGTACACTGTAATAATTACTACCTGTTCCATTTTTTAATGTGTGACTGCTGACAGTTCTATGCCTCACAGCATCTCCCACCCCACTTTACACCCCACTTTCTGCTCCACATCTAGTACGCTGATAAGAAAGTTGGGTGTTCTCTTTGGCAATAGCAGGTGGTTCAAACCATGCAGTCCCCATACTGTGTGCAAAGGAAGCCTCATCTGGCTCCATCCCTAAACACAATGAAAAGTTCAAGCCAGTCTCCTCTCTCTTTACTTTCTCACATTATGTCCAGCCTTGCTTGTGAGTTACTCTGCTCTCTCCAGAAAGTTTCATTATATTATTAATAAACAAGTAATAATATTTTCATACTATCTTAGTGTGTGTGCAGTGTCATAAGTTTGCACTTATAAATGACATTTTGAGTAGAGGTTAATCTAGTTTCCATCGGTGACTACAATACATGTACATGCACATACACACACGCACCGTGTACGTGTGTTTGAATGTGTACATGTGTATGGTACATATGATTTAGTCCCAAAGCAAGAGTCTCTGTAAATGGAGAGACATCAAGAATTATTGCTAATGTCAGTAACAAAAGCATATGACTACTATCGCCACTACTATCAATCACTTGCTAGAGGGATCCACCAGTTCTTTTAGTAAAGAATACTTTATAAGTACTTAAATATTTTTTTATTTTAATCTGGGAGTGGAATTGAAGAAGCAATTACAGAAAACAATACAGAGATTAAAAATAAAAATGCACATAAAATGCATCGATGCATATTAGTAAGTGGCCTTCTGAGGTGGCAGTAGTGGCAAAGAACCTGACTGCCAATGCAGAAGACATAAAATGATGAAGGTTTGATCCCTGAGTTGAGAAGATCCCTGGAGGAAGGCATGGCAACACACTCCAATTGGCTTTTGCCTGAAAAATCGCCTGGAGAGAGGAATCTGGCAGGCTACAGTCCACAGGGTGGCAAAAACTCACACATAACTGAAGTGACTTAACACACACACACATACAAATACACACACACTAAAAAAAAATACTGGCAAAGCAGAAAGATAATCACATATCACAAAGTTTAGGAGGAGTCTTAAACTACTCCTAAAACTTCAAAGGATCAAAAATTGAAAAATAAGTATTTTTTTAAAGGCAGCTACTGTGGACTAAATATCTGTGTATTACCAGTTCACATGTAGAAGCTCCAACCCTCAATGCTAGCATTCAATTTTACAAGGCAGAGATTAGAGGGAGAAGCCTATGATAGAGATTTAAAAAAAATAATAAAATGGAGGTTATCATCATACAGAGAGTATTTAAATGCATGAGACTGTATGTAATCATAAAGGGATTACGTTTAGAAGAGGTCCAAGTATTGAGCTTTGGGGATTCATGAGAAGCAGCAAAGATGATTAAGAAGCATTGGTTAATTAAGGAGGGAATTAAATATTGAAAACAGTATCCTAACAATCAAGTGAAGTTATCTCCAAAAAATGAACTATATCATTGGTAAGACAACAGCAAGATAGAAGAAGATTCTGAAATAATTGGTTCTAGTAATGTGAGTTTATTGATGACTTTAACAAGTTATATTCTAATAGACTATCAATGATTAAATTGATTAGAAAACAAATAAAGTGCAGCTGATCACTGAACAAGGGGATTAATCTGAATATAATTTACAGTTGCTCTCCAAATTAGTAGATCTTAGTTATCTGAGGATGCAACCAACCAAGAATAGTGTACTGTATTATTTATAATTGAAAAGGATCTGTTTAGAAGTGGACCTCTACAGTTCAAGGGGGCTTCCCTGGTAGCTCAGTCAGTAAAGAATCTGCCTGCATTGCCAGAGACCCCAGCTCAGTTCCTGGGTTGGGAAGATCCCCTGGAGAAGGAAATGACAGCCCACTCCAGTATTCTTGCCTGGCAAACCCCATGGACAGAGGAGCTTGGTAGGTTATAGTCCATGGGGTTGTAAGAGTCAGACATGACTTAGCAACTAACCACCACAGAAAATCGCTATAGTTCAAGGGTCAATTATGTTGCAGAAGCTATGAAATGGGGAGCATAATGGAATGACTCTTAGGTAAAATGTAAGTTATTATTTTAAGATTGTATATATTGTGCATATAGCTATACTGTTAGGAATTAATTACTCAGTAGAAAAAACATTAATTACAGCTGTAAGTGACAAAACAGTATTAATTTGATCACTTCCTTTACTAAAGGAGAAAATAGGATTTAGTTGCAAGTGAAAGTGCTGGTCTTAAAATTGAAGCAAGAAGAGTCTATTGAATGTGAGAGTAAAGCACTGTGTATGGACAGATTCAGATATTAGAGGTTGAAGGAGTGAGGAATGGTTTCTGTTTTTCAAAAAGATAAAAGGCAAGGTCAGTGAGAATGAGGAAGGAAGACAAGTGAGTGTAGTTTTAAGAATAGAGGAGAAAGGAGAAATATTCATTGAAGACAAGAGAATTTAATTATACTAAGAATTGTCTGGTAGAAACAAACATCAAATGGGTTATTTTTAAGTGGTATTGGCAAAACAATTAGATAGATTCCTCGGTATCCACATCTGAACAGTATGAAAAGGCAAGATGATAGGATACTGAAAGAGAAACTCCCCAGGTCAATAGGTGCCCAATATGCTACTGGAGATCAGTGGGGAAATAACTCCACAAAGAATGAAGGGATGGAGCCAAAGCAAAAAGAATACCCAGCTGTGGATGTGACTGGTGATAGAAGCAAGGTCCGATGCTGTAAAGAGCAATATTGCATAGGAACCGGGAATGTCAGGTCCATGAATCAAGGCAAATTGGAAGTGGTCAAACAAGAGATGGCAAGAGTGAATGTCGACATTCTAGGAATCAGCTAACTAAAATGGACTGGAATGGGTGAATTTAACTCAGATGACCATTATATCTACTACTGCACGCAGGAATCCCTCAGAAGAAATGGAGTGGCCATCATGGTCAACAAAAGAGTCCAAAATGCAGTACTTGGATGCAATCTCAAAAACGACAGAATGATCTCTGTTCGTTTCCAAGGCAAACCATTCAATATCACAGTAATCCAAGTCTATGCCCCAACCAGTAATGCTGAAGAAGCTGAAGTTGAACGGTTCTATGAAGACCTGCAAGACCTTTTAGAACTAACACCTAAAAAAGATGTCCTTTTCATTATAGGGGACTGGAATGCAAAAAGTAGGAAGTCAAGAAATACCTGGAATAACAGGCAAATTTGGCCTTGGAATACAGAATGAAGCAGGGCAAAGACTAATGGAGTTTTGCCAAGAAAATGCACTGGTCATAACAAACACCCTCTTCCAACAACACAAGAGAAGACTCTACACATGGACATCACCAGATGGTCAACACCGAAATCAGACTGATTATATTCTTTGCAGTCAAAGATGGAGAAGCTCTATACAGTCAGCAAAAACAAGACCAGGAGCTGACTGTGGCTCAGATCATGAACTCCTTATTGCCAAATTCAGACTTAAATTGAAGAAAGTAGGGAAAACCACTAGACCATTCAGGTATGACCTAAATCAAATCCCTTATGATTACACAGTAGAAGTAAGAAATAGATTTAAGGGCCTAGATCTGATAGATAGAGTGCCTGATGAATTATGAAATGAGGTTCATGATATTGTAAAACCATTCCCATGGAAAAGAAATGCAAAAAAGCAAAATGGCTGTCTGGGGAAGCCTTACAAAAAGCTGTGAAAGGAAGAGAAATGAAAAGCAAAGGAGAAAAGGAAAGATATAAACATCTGAATGCAGAGTTCCAAAGAATAGCAAGAAGAGATAAGAAAGCCTTCTTCAGCGATACATGCAAAGAAATAGAGGAAAACAACAGAATGGGAAAGACTAGGGATCTCTTCAAGAAAATCAAAGATACCAAAGGAACATTTCATGCAAAGATGGGCTTGATAAAGGACAGAAATGGTATGGACCTAACAGAAGCAGAAGATATTAAGAAGAGATGGCAAGAATACACAGAAGAACTGTACAAAAAAGATCTTCACAACCCAGATAATCATGATGGTGTGATCACTGACCTAGAGCCAGACATCCTGGAATGTGAAGTCAAGTGGGCCTTAGAAAGCATCACTACGAACAAAGCTAGTGGAGGTGATGGAATTCCAGTTGAGCTATTCCAAATCCTGAAAGACGATGCTGTGAAAGGGCTGCACTCAATATGCCAGCAAATTTGGAAAACTCAGCAGTGGCCACAGGACTGGAAAAAGTCAGTTTTCATTCCAATCCCAAAGAAAGGCAATGCCAAAGAATGCTCAAACTACCGCTCAGTTGCACTCATCTCACACGCTAGTAAAGTAATGCTCAAAATTCTCCAAGCCAGGCTTCAGCAATATATGAACCGTGAACTTCCTGATGTTCAAGCTGGTTTTAGAAAAGGCAGAGGAACCGGAGATCAAATTGCCAACATCCGCTGGATCATGGAAAAAGCAAGAGAGTTCCAGAAAAACATCTATTTCTGCTTTATTGACTATGCCAAAGCCTTTGACTGTGTGGATCACAATAAACTGTGGAAAATTCTGAAAGAGATGAGAATACCAGACCACCTGATCTGCCTCTTGAGAAATTTGTATGCAGGTCAGGAAGCAACAGTTAGAAGTGGACATGGAACAACAGACTGGTTCCAAATAGGAAAAGGAGTTCGTCAAGGCTGTATATTGTCACCCTGTTTATTTAACTTATATGCAGAGTACATCATGAGAAACGCTGGACTGGAAGAAACACAGCTGGAATCAAGATTGCCGGGAGAAATGTCAATAACCTCAGATATGCAGATGACACCACCCTTATGGCAGAAAGTGAAGAGGAACTAAAGAGCCTCTTGATGAAAGTGAAAGTGCAGAGTGAAAAAGTTGACTTAAAGCTCAACATTCAGAAAACGAAGATCATGGCATCCGGTCCCACCACTTGATGGGAAATAGATGGGGAAACAGTGGAAACAGTGTCAGACTTTATTTTTCTGAGCTCCAAAATCATTACATATGGTGACTGCAGCCATGAAATTAAAGAAGCTTACTCCTTGGAAGGAAAGTTATGACCAACCTAGATAGCATATTCAAAAGCAGAGACGTTACTTTGCCAACAAAGGTCCATCTAGTCAAGGCTATGGTTTTTCCTGTGGTCATATATGGATGTGAGAGTTGGACTGTGAAGAAAGCTGAGTGCTGAAGAATTGATGCTTTTGAACTGTGGTGTTGGAGAAGACTCTTGAGAGTCCTTTGGACTGCAAGGAGATCCAACCAGTCCATTCTGAAGGAGATCAGCCCTGGGATTTCTTTGGAAGGAATGATGCTAAAGCTGAAACTCCAGTACTTTGGCCACCTCATGCGAAGTGTTGACTCATTGGAAAACACTCTGATGCTGGGAGGGATTGGGGGCAAGAGAAGAAGGGGACGACAGAGGATGAGATGGCTGGATGGCATCACTGACTCGATGGACGTGAGTCTGAGTGAACTCCAGGAGTTAGTGATGGACAGGGAGGCCTGGCGTGCTGCGATTCTTGGGGTCGCAAAGAGTCGGACACGACTGAGCGACTAATCTGATCTGATCTGATCTGATGATGTTAGCTATGGGTTTATTGTACATATTTGTAAATAATTATATTAAGGTATATTCATTCTATACTCAATTTGTTGAGGGTTTTTATCTTGAAAGAGTATTGTATTTTGCCAAAGCATTTTCTAGTCCTATGGAGATGATCAAATTGCCTACATCTGCTGGATCATCAAAAAAGCAAGAGAGTTCCAAAAAAACATCTATTTCTGCTTCATTGACCATGCCAAAGCCTTTGACTGTGTGGATCACAATAAACTCTGGAAAATTCTGAAAGAGATGGGAATACTGGGCCATCTGACCTGCCTCTTGAGAAATCTGTGTGTATCAGGAAGCCACAGTTAGAACTGGACATGGAACAACAGACTGGTTCCAGATAGGAAAAGGAGGTATATTGTCACCCTGCTTATTTAAATTATATGCAGAACACATAATGAGAAATATTGGGCTGGTTGAAGCTCAAGCTGGAAACAAGATTGCTGGGAGAAATATGAATAACCTCCGATATGCAGATGACACCAGCCTTATGGCAGAAAGTGAAGAACTAAAGAGCCTCTTGATGAAAGTGAAAGAGGAGAGTGAAAAAGTTGGCTTAAAGCTCAACATTCAGAAAACGAAGATCATGGCATCTGGTCCCATCACTTCATGGCAAATAGATGGGGAAACAGTGGAAACAGTGGCAGACTTAAATTTTTTGGCCTCCAAAATCACTGCAGATGGTGACTGCAGCCATGAAATTAAAAGATGCTTACTCCTTGGAAGGAAAGTTATGACCAAGCTAGACAGCATATTAAAAAGCAGAGACAGAGACATTACTTTGCCAACAAAAGTCCATCTAGTCAAGGATATGGTTTTTTCAGTAGTCTTGTATGGATACGAGAGTTGGACTATAAAGAAAGCTGAGCGCAGAAAAACTGATGCTTCTGAACTGTGGTGTTGGAGAAGACTCTTGAGAGTTCCCTGGACTACAAGGAGATCCAATCGGTCCATCCTAAAGGACATCAGTCCTGAGTGTTCATTGGAAGGACTGATGCTAAAGCTGAAACTCCAATAATTTGGCCACCTGATGCGAAGAGCTGACTTATTTGAAAAGACCCTGATGCTGGGAAAGATTGAAGGCCGGAGGAGAAGGGGATGGCAGAGGATGAGATGGTTGGATGGCATCACCAACTCAATGGACATGAGTTTAGGTGGACTCCGGGAGTTGGTAATAGATAGGGATGCCTGAAGAGCTATGATCCATGGGGTTGCAAAGAGTCAAGCACGGCTGAGTGACTGAACTGAACTGATTGAGATGATCTTATGATTTTTTATCTTTCATTTTATTACTATGGTGGGTTACTTTTGTTGATTTGATATTTTGAGTCATCTTGCATTCCAGGGATAAATATCACGGGATTATGTTGTATGATCCCTGTAGTGTGTTAGTGAATTCTACTTTATATTTTGTTGAGGATTTTTGCATCTATACTCATTAGGCAAGTTGGTCCATAAGTTTGCTTTATTGTAGTGTTCTGATCTGACTTTGGCTATCAGGGTAATGCTGGCCTTCTATTAAAAAAAATAGCTGAAAAGAAAATAGAGCAAACTATGCCATTAACAATAGCATCAGACAATAAAATTGTTTATAAGATTAATTTATTATTTAAATTTAACAAAGTAAGTGAATGATCTGTACAATAAACTACAAGCCTTTAATTTAAAAATATTGAAGAAGATACAAACACATGGAAAGATATCAAATGTTCATGAATCAGAAAAATTAGTATTATTAAAATGTGCATATATTCAAGCATTCCATAGATTTAATGTGTCCACATGAAAATCCCAAAGATATTTTTTACACAAATAGAAAAAAAAATGTTGTCAAATTTGAATGGAACCACAAAAGACCCCAAATAGGCAAAGCAATTCTAAGAAAGAAGAATATAGCCCAAGGTATCACAGGTTTTTTTGTTTTTGTTTTTGTTTTTTTTTTAATGTCAAGCATGCTACAAGGCTACAGTAATTAGTATGGTACTGGCATAAAAATAGATATATAGACCCATGAGACACTATAGAGAAACCAGAAACAAACCTATGTGTATATGATCACATAATATTTGACTAGGGAGTCAATAATGCTCAATGTGGTAAAGATAGTCTATTCAATAAATGGTGCTGGGAAAACTGGATAGCCACATATAGAAAAATGATATTAGACCCCTATCTTATACCACTCACAAAAGTCAGCTCAAAATAGATAAAATATTTAACCATAACACTTGATACCATAATTTTATTAAAAAATAAGCTCCTTCATGCTGGTCTTGGCAATGAATCTTTCTTTTCTTTTTTTTTTTTGCAACAAGCAACAAAGATTTATTGTATAACACAGGGAACTATAGTCAGTACCTTGTAATAACCTATAATGAAAAATAATTGAAAAAATAATATATTGTATATGTATAACTCAATCACACAAAAAATAATTCTACTTTTTGAAATTTAGTAATGTCTATATTTCTGCCAGATTTTCTAAACATCTTATGGATATCTAATAACAATGTATGAGATACAAATTTTTAAATATACTTGTGTAGCATATAAGCTTAATATAAATAGAAATCTACTATATTAAGTTGTTAATGACATCACTCAAGACGCTCATATTTTTATTTTTTCTGCACTTGATAAAATATTTTCAGAGAAATGTTAATAAGTCAATGATTATATATTTTTTTCTTTTTGCTTACATTTCTTCTGATTTTTTCTTTATGTATCTTTCTTTTTTAATTTATTTATTTTAATTGCAGGCTAATTACCTTACAATATTGTAGTGGTTTTTGCCAGACATTGACATGAATCAGCCATGGGTGTATATGTGTTCCCCATCCTGAACCTCCCTGCCACCTCCCTCCCCATCCCACCCCTCAGGGTCATCCATCCCAGTGTACCAGCTCTGAGCACCCTGTCTCATTCATGGAACCTGGACTGGCGATCTGTTTCACATATGATGATATACATGTTTCAATGATATTCTCTCAAATCATCCCACCCTCGCCTTCTCCCACAGAGTCCAACAGTCTGTTCCTTACATCTGTGTCTCTTTTGCTATCTCACATATAGGGTCATCATTACCATCTTTCTAAATTCCATATATATGCGTTAATATACTGTATTGGTGTTTTTCTTTCTGACTTACTTCACTCTGTGTAATGAGCTCCAGTTTCATCCACCTCATTAGAATTGATTCAAACACATTGTTTTTAATAGCTGAGTAATATTCCATTGTGTATATGTACACAGCTTTCTTATCCATTCATTTGCTGATGGACATCTAGGTTGTGTCCATGCCCTGGTTACTGTAAACAGTGCTGTGATGAACGTTGGGGTACATGTGTCTCTTTCAATTCTAGTTTCCTCGGTGTGTATGCCCAGCAGTGGGATTTCTGGGTCGTATGGCAGTTCTACTTCCAGTTTTTTAAGGAATCTCCACACTGTTCTCCATAGTGGCTGTACTAGTTTGCATCCCCACCAACAGTGTAAGAGGGTTCCCTTTTCTCCGCACCCTCTCCAGCATTTATTTCTTGTAGACTTTTTGATAGCAGCCATTCTGACTGGTGTGAAATGGTACCTCATTGTGGTTTTGATTTGCATTTCTCTGATCATGAGTGATGTTGAGCATCTTTTCATGTGTTTGTTAGCCATCTGTATGTCTTCTTTGGAGAAATGTCTAGTTCTTTGGGCCATTTTTTGATTGAGTCGCTTATTTTTCTGGAATTGAGC
Organism: Bos indicus; assembly: GCF_029378745.1. NCBI lineage: Eukaryota > Metazoa > Chordata > Mammalia > Artiodactyla > Bovidae > Bos > Bos indicus. The sequence goes on from NC_091773.1 coordinate 50,300,703, forward strand.
TGCAGGATCTGCTTGTATATTTTTGAGATTAACTCTTTGTCAGTTGCTTCATTTGCTATTATTTTCTCCCATTCTGAAGGCTGTCTTTTCACCTTGCTTATAGTTTCCTTTGTTGTGCAAAAGCTTTTAAGTTTAATTAGGTCCCATTTGTTTATTTGTGCTTTTATTTCCATGATACTGGTAGGTGGGTCATAGAGGATCATGCTGTGATTTATGTCAGAGAGTGTTTTGACTATGTTTTCCTCTAGTTTTATAGTTTCTGGTCTTACGTTGAGATCTTTAATCCATTTTGAGTTTATTTTTGTGTATGGTGTTAGAAAGTGTTCTAGCTTCATTCTTTTACAAGTGGTTGACCAGTTTCCCCAGCACCACTTGTTAAAGAGATTGTCTTTTCTCCATTGTATATTCTTGTCTCCTTTGTCAAAGAGAAGGTATCCATTGGTTAATGGATTTATCTCTGGGCTTTCTATTTTGTTCCATTGATCTATTTTTCTGTTTGTTTGGCAATGATTTCTTAAAAATTTGACACCAAAGGCACTAGTTACAAAAGCAAAAAAAAAAAAAAGCAAGTGGGACCTCATCAAACCAAAAATCTATACACAGCAAAGGAAATCATCAGCAAAATGAAAAGACTATCTATGGAATGGGAGAAAATATTTTCTAGTCACATGTCAGATAAGAGGTTAATATCCAAAATAAATAAATAAATCATATAACTCAGTAACAACAGCAGAAAATAGGGGGAAAAACCAGTTTAAGAAATAGGCACAGAAACTAAATAGACATTTTTTTTTTTTTTCCCTAAAGAAGATATCTAAATGATCAACAGGTACAAGAAAAGATGTACCTATTAAGGATGTAGACATCATTAATCATGATGGAAAACCACAATGAGTTATCACCTTATACTTGTTACAATCAGATTAGATCAGATCAGATCAATCGCTCAGTCGTGTCTGACTCTTTGCGACCCCATGAATCGCAGCACGCCAGGACTCCCTGTCCATCACCAACTCCTGGAGTTCACCCAGACTCACCTCCATCGAGTCAGTGATGCCATCCAGCCATCTCATCCTCTGTCGTCCCCTTCTTCTCTTGCCCCCAATCCCTCCCAGCATCAGAGTGTTTTCCAATGAGTCAACTCTTTGCATGAGGTGGCCAAAGTACTGGAGTTTCAGCTTTAGTATCATTCCTTCCAAAGAAATCCCAGGGCTGATCTCCTTCAGAATGGACTGGTTGGATCTCCTTGCAGTCCAAGGGACTCTCAAGAGTCTTCTCCAACACCACAGTTCAAAAGCATCAATTTTTTGGCACTCAGCCTTCTTCACAGTCCAACTCTCACATCCATACATGACCACAGGAAAAACCATAGCCTTGACTAGATGGACCTTTGTTGGCAAAGTAATGTCTCTGCTTTTGAATATGCTATCTAGTTTGGTCATAACTTTCCTCCAAGGAGTAAGTGTCTTTTAATTTCATGGTTGCAGTCGCCATCTGCAGTAATTTTGGAGCCCAGAAAAATAAAGTCTGCCACTATTTCCACTGTTTCCCCATCTATTTCCCATGAAGTGATGGGACGAGATGCCATGATCTTCGTTTTCTGAATGTCGAGCTTTAAGCCAACTTTTTCACTATCTACTTTCACTTTCATCAAGAGGCTTTTGAGTTCCTCTTCACTTTCTGCCATAGAGGTGGTGTCATCTGCATATCTGAGGTTATTGACATTTCTCCCGGCAATCTTGATTCCAGCTTGTGTTTCTTCAAGTCCTACGTTTCTCATGATGTACTCTGCATATAAGTTAAATAAACAGGGTGACAATATACAGTCTTGACGTACTCCTTTTCCTATTTGGAACCAGTCTGTTGTTCCACGTCCAGTTCTAACTGTTGCTTCCTGACCTGCATACAGGCTGTCATCAAAAAGAAGAGAGAATAATTGTTGATGAGAATGTTGGAAAAAAGGAACCTTCATGTACTGCTGGGATGAATGTAAACTGGTGCAGCCACTATGAAAAACAGTATGGAGTTTCCTCAAAAACTTAAAATAGTATTACCATATGATGAATCAACCCCAAATCTAGGTATTCATCCAAAGGAAATAAAAATAGGATTATCAAAGAGATAACTATCCCCATATTCACTGCAGCATTATTCATAATAGCCAACCTAAGTGTCCATCAATGAATGAATGGATAAAGAAGATATGGATATACATATATAATGATGTGTTATTCAACCAGGAAAAAGAACATTCTGCCATTTGTGACAGTATGGATGGAACTTGAGGGCATTATGCTGAATGGGATAAGTCAGGGAATGACACATATTATATGATAAGACTTAGTTGTGGGATCTAAAAAAGCCAAATGTATAGGAAGACAGAGTAGAACGGTGGTTAACAGCAGGTAGGTAAATTGAGAAGATGTTGGTCAAACGGGTCAAACTTGCAATGAGAAGATGAATAAGGTCTGAAGATCTAATACACAGCAAAGAGTTAACAACATTGTTTTATATACCTGAATTAAAGTGAGAGTAAATATTAATGTTTTCATTACAAAAAGGAAATGATAACTATGTGACATGATATAAGTGAATCTATATGTGGCACAGAGAAGATGAATCAAGGATATCTAAAGATGAACAGTCCAGTACTTTGGCCACCTCATGCGAAGAGTTGACTCATTGGAAAAGACTCTGATGCTGGGAGAGACTGGGGGCAGGAGGAGAAGGGGATGACAGAGGATGAGATGGCTGGATGGTATCACTGACTCAACGGACGTGAGTCTGGGTGAACTCCGGGAGTTGGTGATGGACAGGGAGGCCTGGCGTGCTGCGATTCATGGGGTCGCAAAGAGTCAGACACAACTGAGCGACTGACCTGAACTGAACTGAACTGAAAGATGAACAGTGCAAAAAAGGCACTTACCTTGGATGAAGATTCATTAACCTATCAATAAAGCCTTCTGCTAATAACTTCACATATCATACTATGGCAAATTAAAGACGATAAAGCTGAGAAAGTCATCCCAAGTGAAGACACTTCAAAGGAAACTCATTTGGAATTTTTAGGAGAAATTATCATACTTATCTGTTATTTTGTTGGACAAGATCATGAAAACTTTTCTTGTCTAACGTCATCTGTGCTGGTCTCTTTATTTTGAAACTTTATCCAACATTTATATAAATGATTATATTCCCTTTCTCCAAAGAATCCTTATTATTCTCTCTGAGAAAATGTTGGCAAACAGCACTTTAATGAAATCAAAGGGCTCTGCTTCTTATTTCTTGGCCTTAAGTACACTTTGAAAAGACTTGCCTTCTAAGTAGAGATTATTAGGTAATTAATCCTATTTAAAAAAATTCTCCTCAAATTACATTTACTTGCTTAATTACTTTCAAAGATTTCTCACTGCCTACAGAATATGACTCATATTACTCAAAATTACTTAGCCTTATTTTTTAAAAGATAGTGAAAGCTACTTTATAGTTGCATATACTGTTTCTGTTTTCAGCACAACTATCATATACCATAATCATTCTGGACCATCATAGTTCCCTAAATACATTCATATTCTGTCATATGACATTGGTCATGTGATTATTATTCCTGAAAATTTACTTTCCTCTTCTCCATCTGAAAATACTGTATTTAGTGATCCTGGAAAGACTTCTTCAAAGTCTGCAATAAAGTCTTTCTTAAACCATCATTTCTTGCATTTCCCACTATAGAATTATTAATATTAAAAGTAGATCACTCATTTTGCTTTTTCATATACTTTTTCTAGTCTACATCTGAAATAGTTTAAGCCAGATAAAAGGCTACTTTAATTGCAGGGAAGGAAAAACAAAAGGAAAAAACAGTATTACAACATTAGTTTCAGGTATACAACATAGAGATTTTTATGGCAAGAAAACTATGATAAAGAAAATTAAATATATCAATAGTTTTCAAGGATATGAAGTTTCTCAATTGCTCATATCATATTAGAATTTGAAATTCTGAAAATCCTATAGGATAAGGGTACTTTTGATCATGTAATTTCATTAAAAGAGTTACTCTTCAAAAGCACAGAGGTGCATCTTAAATAGTCTAACATGTAAGTTACATTTTAAGGATTTTATGGATGTAAAGAACTTTTTAAATGCATATTTTAACAAAGTTAATGTCATATCATAAACTATAAAATGAGCTTTAGTCATCTTTTCACATGTTCTACTTTATAACCTGGTTAATTTCCACTGTTCAATTTAACTGCTTCAATTGCCTGACTAGTGAAATCTTCCCAACTACTCAAATGGAAGATTTATAAAAACAGAGGTCTTAGATATTCTAAAATATTGAAATAACATCTATTTACTGATGAAATTTAAGCTTACATTAATAGGTCTTTTTAGATTGTTTAATTAAAATTTACTTGGAATAACAAGTATGTTATCCAATGGACAAATTACCTTAAAGATTAGAAAGACATAAAATCTAATTGTCAGCAGACCCCTTTTTAATATATTGTTTTGAAATAATTCATCATCTTTATTTATTTGTAAATTTTATTAGGGTTAGAAAGTATTGCCCATTTTCCTGAGTAACTACATGACGATTTCAGATAGCTGAGCTCTTATAGAAACCAGAGAAAGCCACAATCTTCCCAGCCCACACTCCCACCAAGCGCAGAGTTTTGTTCATTATTGGTTATATATTCTGGTCTCTATTCACTATAATAGGAATGGTAATCCTAAATTGCTCATAAAGCTCATATCTTAGCTTTATATTATGTAATTATTTGTCTTCTCTCATGAAAGAAGCCTGAAAACCCTCTTTAGACATTTAAATTACTTGGTGTCTGAAATTAAAAATTAGTTTTTATATATCTATCTGATTGTGTATAGTTAGTAATTGCCAACATCACAGTCTCTAATAACTGCATTATGTTTGATTTAGTGTAACAAATCTTGAGAAAATATGATAATCATACTGTGAGCCCTTAATGAACTGGTAGAGAAAAGAATAGTGAAATACACACAATTTTTCTAGGAAATTTGATAATCAATGAGGAGGGGGAATTATAGTATAGTAGTTACACAATAAAGGTAACATATTAAATTTTACATATATATATATATGTATGTCTTCAAATTTATATATATATATATGTCTTCAAATACTCATAGATGTAGTTTAGCAATGAAACTGAAAGTCACTCATTTATGTCATACAATCTTGCCTTAAGTGTATATAGTAAGTGTGCTATATCATGACTTCATTCTTGTCCAAACTCTACTCTACTTATGGGCAATTCTCATCCTTGATGATTTTATTTTTGGAATAATTTATAATTGTCATAAGATTATCCATTTATTTCATGTTTATATTTTCAATATTGACCACTACAGGGCTTCCCTGGTACCTCAGCTGGTAAAGAATCCACCTGCAATGCAGGAGACTTGGATTCGATCCCTGCATTGGGAATATCCCCTGGAGAAGGGAATGGCTACCCATTCCAGCACTCTGGCCTGGAGAATTGTGTACATGATAAAGTCATGTACATGATATACTTAGGGCAATAGTAGAAGCAGGACAACTAGTTTTGAGGTGAACAAAGGGTTATGGTACATGTTTTTTATTATATTGAGGTATATTCATTCTATACTCAATTTTTTGAGGGTCTTTACTTTGCTAAAGCATTTTCTACCCCTATGGATATGATCTTATGATTTTTTATCTTTCATTCTATCACTGTGGTGAAGTGAAGTGAAAGTCGCTCAGTCGTGTCCAACTTTTTGCAACCCCATGGAATTCTCCAGGCCAGAATCTACTGGAATGGGTAGCCTTTCCCTTTTCCAGGGGATCTTCCCAATCCAGGGATCGAATCCAGGTCTTCCGCATTGCAGGCAGATTCTTTACTAGCTGAGCCACAAGGAAAGCCCATTACTGCAGTGGGTTACATTTATTGATTTGCTATTTTGAGTCATCCTTGCATTTCAGGGATAAATCACTGCATTATTTTGTATGATCTATGTCATACATAATGCACTAAAGTATAAAAGATGTATAAGAATTGGGAAGCCATTATTTGGAGGTTTTTTGGGTTGCCATGACAACACATGTTATTCACAGCTTTCCTCTTTTTTTTAAATAAAAGCTTATGTTTTATTCAATGTTTATCATAAGCTTTTTATCTTGTTTTTTAATGTATTCATAATTCATAATGTGTCATCTCTATAGAAATACAGGTACCTTTTTTTCTTTTTAATATTTTAACGTTTCCCAGAGTACTATGCAAACAACCATATAGTCAAAGATACCATTTTCTCAGTTGTCATGTAATGATAGGAGAGTTGGACCGTGAAGAAGGGTAAGTGCTAAAGAACTGATGCTTTCAAACTATGGTGCTGGAGAAAACTCTTGAGAGTCCCTTGGACTTCTAGGAGATCAGACCAGTCAATCCTAAAGGAAATCAATCCTGAATATTCATTGGGAGGACTGATCCTTAGATACTGAAGCTAAAGCTCTAATAATTTGGACACCTGATGCAAAAAGTTGACTCATTAGAAAAGACCTCGATGCTGGGAAAAATTGAGGACAAGAAGAGAAGGGGGCGACAGAGTATGGGATGGATAGACGGTATCATCGACTCAATGGCCATAAGTTTGAGCAAACCTGGAGATCGTGAAGTACAGGCAAGCCTGGCATGCTGCAGTCTATGAGGTGGCAAAGAGCCAGACGTGACTTAGTGATGGAACTACAATTACATGCAAAGATGCATGTAATTGCTGCTTAGTATAAATATTGTTATTTAGTTCAATATCTGGCAATAGGACCTAGTTTTCTACTAATCTCAAATTTTCTTATAACATATTTTTCTCCATTATAGTAATGTTTACATTAAGAATAATTCATACTAAAACATCAAACACAGTCTTAAAAGGGTTTTACAAATCTGACAAAGTTAATGTGATTTGAATACATCTAAAAATTTTGTCTTTATATACAAATTTTTATACTAATATTTTGAGCGATGTAGGAAAAGTATAATGTATCATTAGAGAGGTTCTTAGAAATCAATGATTTATTTTAGTGATTTATATTTACTAATATTTTATGCTATCAATGAACAGAAATTAGCTTGACCAAGCTGAATATCCTGAAAGAAAAACTTTCCTTTAGTCCTTTTTTATATCAGCATATGACAATTAGTGACACTGGTTTACATTTCAAAAAATGGAAGTTTTATTAAATATTTATGGGGATTTGGGTATAGCCCATAAAATTTTGGAAAAGAAATTTGCTTTCATCTGTAAAAGAATGTCTGAGCTAATTAAGTTAAAGTAACTGTATATACCAAACAAATTTCCAATATTCCAGGGATGCAGTCATTGAAAGTTACTTTTATTTTGACAAACTGAGACTTATTACAAGCGCACTCCATGATACTAAATGCCTTAGACTATGCAGCTTCTTCATCTCTCCGAGCCTCTACAAAATTGGAAAGATTTAAGGCCTTGTTCTGGATTAAACTTTGGTTTAAGGGAATGTTGTAGCTGGTTGTATCCAGATCACTAAAACTTTTATCCATATCAGCAATTATGTTCTTTCCCTATCTTATCATTCTTGTGCTCACTGGACTAGCACTTATCCTTTCCTTCAAGGACTTGTCTTTGCATTCACAGCTTGTATAGGTGTTTGGTGCAAGAGGCCTAGCTTTTAACCTATCTTGGTTGTTGACATGCCTTCCTCATTTCTAGCTATCTGTGTGTGTGTGTGTGTGTGTGTGTGTGTGTTGCTGACTTCCTACAATGTGTTTATTTGAAACACAGATAGTATATGTGCCAAATCCAACAGAAAGAATTATCCACAGTCTTTTAGCATGGTTTATCTAACCAATTATTGTTTTTAAAGACTACATGTTATTTTTAGAAATTTAAAGGTGACCTTGGGAACTGGTTGGGGATTTATCCTTAAAAGAAGATTTTTTCTGAACCTGAGCCATTTAGGAAGGAGAGAAATTATATAAGGAAGGGAATATATATTATAATCTCATGCATGCTTAAGACTTTCCAAAGATTCACCGTTTATAAGAAGGGGATTGGTAGGAGAGTGAGAAGCAGTCCCTTTAAAGCTTCTTGCATGTGTGCTCAGTTGCTCAGGTGTGTCTGACACTTTTCAAACTCATGGGTTTTAGCCTGCCAGGCTCCTCTACCCCTGGAGTTTTCCAGGCAAAAAAACTGGAGTGGGTTGCCATTTCCTACTCCAGGTGATCTTCCTGACCAAGGAATCAAGCCTGTGTCTCCTGAATCTCCAGCTTTGGCAGGCAGACTCTTTATCATTGCATCACCTGGGAAGCCTTTTAAAACTTCTTAGATAACTAGAAAATAAACAGTTCCAGCTTTAAAATACTTCACTCCTTTCTAGCTTTTAATTCAACGTGAGAGACAAGAAACTCTTCCTTTCACTTGAACAGTTAGAGCTCACTGTAGGATTATTAATTAGCCTAATTTCAATATTGCTCTGTCTCAGAAACAAAGAGGTCTGAGGAAAGGGAGAGACTGTAGACAATGGTGTGTGGGTGAAGCAGTCAGAAGACTCACAACATTTATGTATTAAGTTTGTTGTCTTATGTGGGTTCATGGCATCTCAGAACAATTATAATATTAACATCAAAAATCACTGATCAGAGATCACCGTGACACATATAACAATGATCAAGTTGGCTGAAATATTGTGAAAATTACCAAAAGGTGAAGAAACACAAAAGGAGCAAATGCTGTTGGAAAAATATCACCGACAGACTTCTTCAATCCAGGATTGCCTCAAAGCTTTAATCTATAAAAAGCACAATATCTGTGAAGTGCAATAAAGAAAAGCACAATGAAATGAGGTATGCCCGTATAATATAAGGTGACTTATATTAAAAATCCAGTTGATCACATGTATCATAAAACTAAATGAAACTCAAATAAAAGGTTGTGTAAAGGAAATTTACATAAATATATTATGCATAAAGTATGCATGAGATTATCATAAAGGAAATACATTTATTAAAATGGCACTTCTAAGCCACATGAGTTAAATGCTGCTGCTGCTCCTGCTACTGCTAAGTCGCTTCAGTCATGTCCGACTCTGTGCAACCCCATAGACGGCAGCCCACCAGGCTCCCCCGTCCCTGGGGTTCTCCAGGCAAGAACACTGGAGTGCGTTGCCATTTCCTTCTCCAGTGCAGGAAAGTGAAAAATGAAAGTGAAGTCGCTCAGTCCTGTCCGACTCCTAGCGACCTCATGGACTGCAGCCTACCAGGCTCCTCCGTCCATGGGATTTTCCAGGCAAGAGTACTGGAGTGGGATGCCATTGCCTTCTCCATGAGTTAAACAAGGAAAATGAAATATAGGAGTTGTTCTAAAAACTCTGTTTACAAATCTCTATGGAGACCGTGAAAGTTATATTCCTGTTACTTTGTTATTCTTTTCCTTTCTTTCCATAATGTGCCCTGAAATCTACCACTGTTTTACCAAGAATTACAAATCTCTCAATTTGAGTCAGCAAAAAAAAAATAAGAAAGGAACAGTTGTGAATTGGCAACAATACCATCTCTAATTTCAAACAATTATTTCTAAAATTTCTAAAATTTATTTCTAAAATGTTTAAGACACTAGTCAGTGAATATTGCATTTCCTCATGTATATACAAAAAATTTTTATCCTGTTATTGCAATTCTTTTGATATGGTAATGTAAAGTTAATTGTATCCCTTTTCAGCTATTGAAAACATTAATATCATTCTCTGTTAATGTTTTCAAGTGGGGAGAAGAATTAGCATAGTCACTAATTAGATTCCCTTTGCAGTTTTATTTTCAAGCACATCTTTATCTTTTACATTTTCAATGAGAGATTCTCATTCCTCTAGTAACATTTTTGGCTCAGAAGTGTGTGTGAATTTCTGAATCTTCTCTTTCATGGTAAGCATAATGACTAACACATCGTTATTCCTATATTCCCGTGAAGTGCGTAAGTTAGCTTCCTTTACATTTATTTGTTTTTAGTAACAGTTCATTCTTTGCCACATATCTAGAAATATTAATCTTTTGTTTCCTGAGGGCTTCATTTCCCTTCAATTACATATTCTGATAACTGTAAACTGCAAGGAGCTTCCTGAGGTTATCTACATATAAGTCAGCAATTACACACTTTCAGTGCTCAGAACAGGCACACACAGGATGGGAACATAATCTGCAGTGTCTAATGCTAAATGAAAATATGGGATACCATCTTCACAAACTATTATTAAATCCAAAATGGCAAAAACATAGTATTAAACCAATAGCAGTACCCTTCTAAGCATGGCACCCTGTGTGACTGCATAGTTACAGGTCTGTGAAGGTGGTCCAGGCCTTACAATACAAATGGAGTCAATATAGAGTTGAGAGTATGGTCTGAGGGGCCACATACCTAGGTTTTAAGAACTTATGAATTTTCTAGCTATTTGTCCTTGGACAAGTTACTCTCTACTTCAGTGATTTCTTTTTGTACAACCATGATAATAACATGTAATTCATGTCTGTGTGTGTATACAGTGTGTGTGTATTTAGAAATAAATCAATTAATGCAAGTAAAAGATCAAAGAGGAGTGTCTGATATAAGTAAGCCTTCAAAAATATTAGCTACTATTATTTCTATAAGTAACAGCTATTTAAAAAAAAATACAACTTGTGGGTTAACTCCTATAGAAAATCTCCTCCAAAATGATTTGCATAAAATAGCAGCTTACGGGGACATACATGGACTTCCCATGTGTTTCAGTGGGTAAAGAATCCGTCTGAGATGCAGGAGACACAGGAGGTGTGGGTTCAGTCCCTGGGTTGGTAAGATTCCCTGGTGGAGGCCATGGCGCCCACTCCAGAATTCTTGCCTGAAGACTCCCATGGCAGAGGATTCTGGCTGGCTGTAGTCCAGAGGCTTCAAGAGTCAGACACAGCTGAAATGACTGAGCATGCATGCATACATGGATATACATACAACAGATACACAATCTGGATTTCCTGAGCCAGTTTTGATAATCTAATCTTACTATTTTCAAAAAAGGTAGAGGTATAATTGTATAATGTGCTGTGCTGTTCTTAGTCACTCAGTTGTGTCCAACTCTTTATGACCCCTTGGACTGTAGCCCACCAGGATCCTCTGTCCATAGGGATTCTCCAGGCAAGAATACTGGAGTGGTTTGCCATGGCCTCCTCTAGGGGATCTTCCCAACCTGGGAATCAAACTCAGGTCTGCTGCATTACAGGAGGATTCTTTACCATCAGAGCCACTAGGGATATCTGTACCTAAAAGATTTCAGAATTGACCATTTAAATAATAAATGTGTATACAGTTGTGTTAATCTGCAGCTTCAGGGCATTCAGTCAATCTAATAAGGAATTTATTCTCCTGGTATGGTTGTGGTAAACTAGGATTTCATTAGAAAGTCTACACTCCAGAAGTGACTTTCCCAAGTATGTCTACAATCTATATCTTGACTCAACATCAAGGAAATATACTAATTAAAAATGGAGAAGAATTGGTAAAACTAGTAGTTTTCAAACTATATGCCTTGTTTGAAATAGTTTCTAGAATCTTGCATAGTCAGGGCAAACACTCATTAAACTGATGAAGACCCTCTCCTTTCCCAATTTTATTCAGGCTTCCCCAAGCCCTAATTCCTACTGGGCCTCAGCCTTGCTCCCTATTCTTGCTGGGCCTGTGTAGTTCAGTCATAGAAAGAATACTGCCAGGTCAGTTGAGCAGGATCCTTACCCTTAATATCTGATCATCCTTGATATCAGATCAAATTCCTCATCCCCTATTATCCCTAGATTATACCTGATCACTCTGATCACACTAGCCTGCAAGCAACAAGAATCCTGTTAAATATACTTAGCAAAACTCCCTCATCATTTTATGTTTCCTCTTAGTAATCTTCCTTCCACTGACCCAACCCACTCCCCAGTCTGTTCCCTGGATTTAAAATCCCACTCCATATTATATTAGAAATTGAACCTGATCTTGATCCCTCATTGTGATAATTCTGACACCTATCACAATAATGCTGAATAAAGTCTTCTTTACCATTAAGTTGGTAAAGAATCTACCTGCAATCCAGGAGACCTGGGTTTGATCCCTCAGGCAGGAAGGTCCTCTGGAGAAGGAAATGGCAACCCACTCCAGTATTCTTGCCTGGAGAATCCCATGGACAGAGGAGCTTGGCGGGCTACAGTCCATGGGGTCACAAGAGTCAGACACGACTTAGCGACTAAACCAACCAAAAACCAACCAAACATTTTGACAAAGTTCAGAATATTTCATTTTTTTTTTTTTTTCTTTAACAATAGTAAGGGATAGTCCTGTGGACTTGACTCCTAAAAGGTTCTGAGCTAAACCTTTTGTCAAAGACTTCAGGTGAATTTTCAAGGATGGTGTCTTTGGAGTACCACAAAGAATAAACAAATGAGATTTTATTCCAAATGACAGAAGTGGGTATAAGAAAATAGCTGCCTACTGCTTATGAAAGACTGTAAAATGGCAGAATAGACTCTACCATCTCTCTTGTGTTCTGCCTCAGATAAAACTTTTGTTGTTGTTTTTTTAATTACAAGCATCAGTGCAGAGGGCAAGGTATTTTAAGAAGTTTTGAGAAATGACAGGTAGGCAGGCTATTTAACCCGTAATTAAATCATGGGAGAAAAGAACTGAGTGCTGTTGCCAGTGGAATGACTGCCTGGCAAACCACATAATTCTCAAATCATTCTGAACTGTTTTTCTTCATTTGAATGATTTAGTTGTTTATTCTGCCCATTAATATATCTTTATGCATAATGTGTGATGTTGGGTATATGTGTAGCACTTTATGTATTAAAAGAGAAATATCAGTGAATTATGAAAACAAGATTCCACCAACTACACAAAATGTAGTGCTTAGGATCATTCTACTCAGGACATATCATAATGGATCTTTGAAAAGTCCTTCTTAAATTTCTGTCAGTGTCATGGTGCCAGATGAATCTCATGGATAGGATAACCAGTTACAGATGCACATGAAGAAAGTCTCTGTCATTAAGTCTTCTGCCATGTCGTTCAGATAATGCTGCTGCCTGCTGCCAAGTCGCTTCAGTCGTGTCCGACTCTGTGCGACCCCATGGACTGCAGCCTACCAGGCTTCTCGTCCATGGGATTCTCCAGGCAAGAACACTGGAGTGGGTTGCCATTTCCATCTCCATCAGATAATGAGTTTAGGTTAAAAAAGGAAACTCTGCTATAACTCTGACCAATATGAAAAAAAAAATTGTGAAGATTCTAGTTTGGTGATTTGTGTCCTAGTCATTGATTGTTGAAGTGTTCCCTAATCTGTGACGCTCCTGCATATCATTTCTACTGTTAGCTGGTAACCATGGTAACTGTCATCTATAGATGAAAGAGATGATTAAATTGCTTACTGTTTACAAATACGGTGTGAATATAACACACTTAAGGATGATGGGGATTGAGTTATCTGCAGCTGGATAGATTAAGGTACAGCTTGAAAGATGAGTAAAAGCACAACACTTCCAAAAAGTGCTAAAGTCAAGTTGTGTCCCTGTTGGGTCTTAGACACTTTGCTGAGTACTTGAAATTTAGTGGTTGTGCACAGATTAGTTTGATTGAAGGAAATGAAAATGACATTTATTTATTATATATTTTGTTGTGGGAATGATGCTCATATATTTTTATAATGTACAACTGTGTATATCTGATTTCAACTGTGACATTTAAAGGACTTGGGGGTGGGTAGTCAATTTCTGTTTTTGAAACAAGACAAAGCTGGAAAAACTTAAAATCAATAAATTTCCTTTGACCAGACAGAGAAATGAATTTGTAGGTCAAATTGCCAGGCAGAAATCTAGAGAGAAAGATGAATCAAGAATTACAGCATAGATCTGTTTACTTGGAGCAGACACCACTGCAGCCAGAAACTGGTAGGGAGATTTAAATGATAATTTTGATAAAGCACTGGAGACTGAGTATGCACAAATATGAAAGTGAGGAACCTGGGCAACCAAAGTTTTAAGGGGCCTGCATTTTTTTTTAATTTAAATTTATTTATTTTAATTGGAGGCTAATTATTTTACAATATTGTATCTTTACATCCAAGAATCCTACTTGGCTTAAAAAAAAGATAAATCCTATTGGCTGTGGCAAAGTGGAGAAGAATAATCATTGTAGAATACACCCCAAAACTCTTCCTTAACAAAATTCTCCTCTATAGTAAAAAAGACTTTGCCAGAGCCTTATCTCAGCTGGAGGAAGATAGTTCCTCTCCTACTTCACTTCCCACATCCTAGTATTACTAACTCACCTTAAAAGAGGAACCTACAAAACACACACACAGAGTCAACAGGGAGCAGTATTTTGAGAAAATATACTAAGGATATTAAAACCAGGGAAGGATTACAGGGCTAGGGAAATTACCACTATTAGAAGTTAAAGTGGAGCCATTACTACCAATCTGATGGATATTAAAGTTATAACAAAGATAGCACAAAGAACTCTTAATTTGCTGTCTTAGGTAATATGGGAAAATTCTTTGTAAAACATATACCACCAAAACTGACACAGGGAGAAGAGAGTATCCTGAATAGTCTAGAGTTTATTAAAGAAATTGAATAAACAATTACATATACTCTAAAAAAGATACTACTAGAAACATTTTGTTTCACTGGGGAATTCTAATAAATGTTTATTGAAGAAATAATGCTCAGTCTTCAAACTCTGTTCCAGAAAATTAGAAGGAGAAAGAACAAGTTTTAATATATTTAATCAAACTAAAAATGTATCCAAGAATGAATGTAAACATTGATGAAAAAAATCAAGGAAGATCTAAAAAGAGAGAGAATTATACCATATTCATTGAAAGAATGAATATCTAAAATGTCAATTCCTTCCAATTTAATCTTTACATTCAATGCAACCTCAGTCAAAATCCTACAAATCTATTGTATCAATATCAATAAAAATATTTTAAAGTCTACATGCAAAGAGAAAATACCTAGAATGATCTATATGAGACAACTGGAGAAGATAATAAAGGACACATACATTCTGATTTTAAGATTTACTGTATATTCATAATAATTAAGAGAAAATATTATTGCCAAAAGAATAGACTCACAGATAAATGGAACAAAATAGATTTCCCCAAAATAGATCAATACAGTTATAGTCATTTTTTTTACATGAATAAAAACGCAACTCAGTGGAGAAAGGAGAGACTTTATATTAAAACTATATATATACTATGAGATGGCTGGATGGCATCACTGACTTGATGGACGTGAGTCTGAGTGAACTCTGGGAGTTGGTGAGGGACAGGGAGGCCTGGCGTGCTGCGATTCATGGGGTCGCAAAGAGTCGGACACAACTGAGCAACTGATCTGATCTGATCTGATATATATATATATATATACACTATATAGTATACTATCAGACGGAGAAGGTGATGGCACCCCACTCCAGTACTCTTGCCTGTAAAATCCCATGGACAGAGGATCCTGGTAGGCTGCCGTCCATGGGGTTGTGAAGAGTCGGACATGACTGAGCAATTTCACTTTCACTTTTCACTTTCCTGCACTGGAGAAGGAATGTGCTTCTCCACATTCCATTGTTCTTGCCTGGAGAATCCCAGGGATGGGGAAGCCTGGTGGGCTGCTGTCTATGGGGTCGCACAGAGTAGGACATGACTGAAGCGACTTAGCAGCAGTAGCATACTATCAGAACAATGGAACATTTATATGCAAAAATTAAGCCTGGACTCAGCATTAACACATTATGCAATAACTTTCTCAAAATGGATCATGAACCTAAATGCAAGATACCAAATTATAAAACATTTAGGAGAGAAAATTTATGACCTTGGTTTTGGTGACGAGTTTTTAGATACAACACCCAAAGTACAATCATGGGAGAAAAAAATAGGTAGATTGGTTTTAATAAAATTTTAAAAACTATTTTTTTAATTAAAAAAACAATTTTTGAAAGACACTATACCAGACCACCTGACCTGCCTCTTGAGAAACTTACGTGCAGGTCAGGAAGAAACAGTTAGAACTGGACATGGAACAACAGACTGGTTCCAAATAGGAAAAGAAGTTCATCAAGGCTGTATACTGTCACCCTGCTTATTTAACTTATATGCAGAGTACATCATGAGAAATGTCGGGCTGGAAGAAGCACAAGCTGGAGTCAAGATTGCTGGGAGGAATATCAATAACCTCAGATATGTAGATGACACTACCCTTATGGCAGAAAGTGAAGAAGAACTAAAAAGCCTCTTGATAAAAGTGAAAGAGGAGAGTGAAAAAGTTGGCTTAAAGCTCAACATTCAGAAAATGAAGATCATGGCATCTGGTCCCATCACTTCATGGGAAATAGATGAGGAAACAGTGGAAACAGTGGCAGATTTAAATTTTGGGGGCTCCAAAATCACTGCAGATGGTGATTGCAGCCATGAAATTAAAAGACACTTACTCCTTGGAAGGAAAGTTATGACCAACCTAGATAGCATATTGAAAAGCAGAGATATTACTTTGCCAACAAAGGTCTGTCTAGTCAAGGCTATGGTTTTTCCAGTGGTCATGTATGGATGTGAGAGTTGGACTATGAAGAAAGTTGAGCACCGAAGAATTGATGCTTTTGAACTGTGGTGTTGGAGAAGACTCTTGAGAGCCCCTTGGACTGCAAGGAGATCCAACCAGTCCATCCTAAAGGATATCAGTCCTGAGTATTCATTGGAAGGACTGATGCTGAAGCTGAAACTCCAGTACTTTGGCCACCTCATGCGAAGAGTTGACTCATTGGAAAAGACCCTGATGCTGGGAGGTACTGGGGGCAGGAGGAGAAGGGGATGACAGAGGATGAGATGGCTGGATGTCATCACCGACTAGATGGACATAGTTTGAGTGAACTCTGGGAGTTGGTAATGGACGGGTAGGCCTGGCATGTTGTGATTCATGGGGTCTCAAGGAGTTGGACACGACTGAGTGACTGAACTGAGCTGAACTGAACTGATAGAATGAAAAGATGACTGTCAGGAGCTCAGCTTATCTGAGTTGCCGCATGTTAAAATAAGTGGTTAGAAGATGAGAACATTAGGATAATCTACAGAGTTGGAGACATAAACATCAACTAAACCAATAAAATAGCAATAAAAAGTCAAAGGAAAAAATGTGTGATTAAAGGATGGAGGCAATAAATATACGAGAATCCCAGAGAAACTTTTAGTTCCAGACAGTTAAAAAGTACCCCAAAACAAATGAACAAATCCACATGCAGTCATAGGAGTGTGTTTAAAGGATTTAGAAGCCAAGTGAAAGAGCTTCCAATGACCAAAAATATAACAACTTGAACAAAATAAATAATGTTACAATGGATTATAGTCCAAATTAAAAAATAAATATCCTATGTCCATACTGATAAACAGTGGAAACAGTGGCAGACTTTATTTTTCTGGGCTCCAAAATCACTGCAGATGGTGACTGCAGCCATGAAATTAAAAGACGCTTACTCCTTGGAAGGAAAGTTATGATCAACCTAGATAGCATATTGAAAAGCAGAGACATTACTTTGCCAACAAAGTTCCATCCAGTCAAGGCTATGGTTTTTCCAGTAGTCATGTATAGATGTGAGAGTTGGATGATAAAGAAAGGTATCGCCAAAGAATTGATGCTTTTGAACTTTTTTGTTGGAGAAGACTCTCGAGAGTCCCCTGGACTGCAAAGAGATCCAACCAGTCCATCCTAAAGGAGATCAGTCCTGAGTGTTCATTGTAAGGACTTATATTGAAGCTGAAACTCCAATACTTTGGCCACTTGATGCAAAGAGCTGACTCATTTGAAAAGACCCTGATGTTGGGAAAGATTGAAGGCGGGAGGAGAAGGGAATGACAGAGGATGAGACGGTTGGATGGCATCACGGACTCAATGGACATGAGTTTGGGTAAACTCGAGGAGTTGGTGATGGAGGGGGGACCTGTTATGCTGCACTCCATGGGGTGTCAAAGAGTCAAACACGACTGAGCAACTGATCTGAACTGAACTGATACTAATAACAATAAATGAGGAATTATATTTGGAAAAAAAGTCAAATCTCTCATGTAGAACAATCTTAACTAATTTACGTAGAGGCTTGCATTCACATGCATAATGAGTTTATAACTCCCAGTCCTTAAGTTGGGTCACACATAGTGAATTTTTTCCATAGCGTCCAGTATGATAAAGTAGGAAAATAATGAATTTTCAGTGAAGAAACCTAAGAACACTATCTCAGCCAGCTAACTAAGGTCAAGATCGGGTGTGAGAAGTCATATTGATCAGATCAGATCAGATCAGTCACTCAGTCGTGTCCGACTCTTTGCGACCCCATGAACCTCAGCACGCCAGGTCTCCCTGTCCATCACCAATTCTCAGAGTTCACCCAGACTCATGTCCATCGAGTCAGTGATGCCATCCAGCCATCTCATCCTCTGTCATCCCCTTCTCCTCCTGCCCCCAATCCCTCCCAGCATCAGAGTCTTTTCCAATGAGTCAACTCTTTGCATGAGGTGGCCAAAGTACTGGAGTTTCAGCTTTAGCATCATTCTTTCCAAAGAAATCCCAGGGCTGATCTCCTTCAGAATGGACTGGTTGGATCTCCTTGCAGTCCAAGGGACTCTCAGGAGTCTTCTCCAACACCACAGTTCAAAAGCATCAATTCTTCGGCGCTCAGCCTTCTTTACAGTCCAACTCTCACATCCATACATGACCACTGGAAAAACCATAGCCTTGACTAGACGGACCTTTGTTGGCAAAGTAATGTCTCTGCTTTTCAATATGCTTTCTAGGTTGGTCATAACTTTCCTTCCAAGGAGTAAGCGTCTTTTCATTTCATGGCTGCAGTCACCATCTGCAGTGATTTTGGAGCCCAGAAAAATAAAGTCTGACACTGTTTCCACTGTTTCCCCATCTATTTCCCATCAAGTGATGGGACCAGATGCCATGATCTTCGTTTTCTGAATGTTGAGCTTTAAGCCAACTTTTTCACTCTCCACTTTCACTTTCAACAAGAGGCTCTTTAGTTCTTCACTTTCTGCCATAAGGGTGGTGTCATCTGCATCTCTGAGGTTATTGATATTTCTCCCAGCAATCTTGATTCCAGCTTGTGCTTCTTCCACCCCAGCCTTTCTCATGATGTACTCTGCATATAAGTTAAATAAACAGGGTGACAATACAGCCTTGATGAACTCCTTTTCCTATTTGGAACCAGTCTGTTGTTCCATGTCCAGTTGCCTCTATAATCTTCACCTGATAAAACCACTGAAGTTGTTGTTTAGTCACTAAGTTGTGTCTGACTCTTCTGTGACTCCATGGACTATAAACCATCGGTTCCTCTGTCCGTGGGATTTCCCAGCCAATATTATTGTAGTGGGTTGCCATTTCCTTCTCCATGGAATCTTCCTGACACAGGGATCAAACCTGTTGTGTTCTGCCTTGGCAGACACATTCTTTATCATTGAGCCACCAGGAAAGCCCTGAAGAAATCATGATAGTCAGTATACTCACAAGCAAAATTAAGACAAAACTTAAACAAGGGTGTCTACAAATATATGATCAGTCTTTGCAATCCTGTCTAGGTCATCAAAAACAAGAAATTTCCAAAGATGTGTCATAGCCACGAGGGGCCTAAGGAGACATGACAGTTAAATATATGGTATCCTAGGTAGGATAGGAATACATAGAATAGGTAGGATAAATGTTAGGAATATAAAAATGAGATTAGGTTAAAACTGAGGAATTATGAATATTGTATGGGCTTTAATCAATAATTATGCATCTATATTTGTTCTTTAGTTTTTATGTACCATACTAATTTAAGATTCTAATAACAGGGAAACAAAGATGTGGAATATTGGAAAATCTATTTTGCAACTTTTCTAAACCTAAAATCACTCTAAAATAACATAGTAAATGTTTAAAAACATTGTCAGAAAAAAACCTGTGTGGTAGGTAAATGGTATATCTAAATCTCAGAGACATTAACTGACTCCATTTAACTTTAGTGTAAAAGATAGCCTAGAAACTTCACTTTTCTGTGATTCTCAATATTTTATTTTTGGTTAAATACCAATATGACAGAGCATTCTTTATGTTAAAAGATACTCTATATTCTCATATATGATCTAGGCTCAAGATCTTACTACCCTCAGAAAATGTAACATGCAAATAGTAATTGAAATTTGCTTAGACAATTATTAGTATGTTACTCTCAAAAGAGGGAAAATAAAGATGCATTTTGTGTGTTTCCCAGGGTCCCCCTTGGAATCCAATAAAAGATGTACTTGAAGAAAGATGTTAAAATTTTCAGTGACTTTTTCAAAGCAGCATATCTTGAAGTAACCACTCTGAGTGACAGCTGAACACAAACTTCTGACTAGTAGAAGAACAGTCATGTTCACAGTACATAAATATTCACAAAGATGGATCTGTAAATATAACTTGCAAATAATCTGACAGGTAAAATGTATTTTTATGTTACCCAGAGGAATAAAATGAATTTTTCTTCTTTTATTCTTTTCATTTTCTTTTGGTGAGTTTTAGCAAAGTTGTTTACAATTTCAGCATCTGCTACATTACTTTAAATTTTCAAAAAAAATTGCTTGGCAGTTTCAATTGGTTTTATATTCATCTTTACTGGGTTACTGAATCTGTATATGTAAATCACAAGATTTTTATTTGCCTTTTACATCTTACATGTGTATATCTCTGTAAAATTTAGTAACATTGGTTAAATAGTAATATGTAAAAATATTTACTATAATGTTGTATGTGAAATATAGTACATTATTGATATGGTAATATGGGACATATCAACAGTTTTACTCTGTCACATTATTCATAAAGACAAGATTATGAAATACTTGTTGTTCAGTTGCTAAGTCATGTCCAACTCTGTGAACCACAGGAACTGCAGCACAGCAGGTTTTCCTGTCCTTCACTATGTCCAGGAGATTGCTCAGACTCATGTTCATTGAGTCAGTGATGCCATCCATCTCATCCTAGTTATCCCCTTCTCCTTCTGCACAATCTTTCCCAGGATAAGGGTCTTTTCCAATGAGTCAGCTCATTGCATCAGGTGCAAAAGTATTAGAGCTTCAGCATCTGTCCTCCCAATGAATGTTCAGGGTTAATTTTCTTTAGGATCGACTGGTTTGATCCCCTTGCTGTCCAAGGGAATCTCAAGAATCTTCTCCAGCACCACAATTTGAAAGCATCAATTCTTCAGTGCTCAGACTTCTTTATGGTTCAACTCTGACATCCGTACATGAAGACAGGAAAAACCATAGCTTTGACTATCCAGACCTTTGTGAGCAAAGTGATGTCTCTGCTTTTTAACATGCTGTCTAGGTTTATTATAGTTTTTCTTCCAAGGAGCAAGCACCTTTTAATTTCATGGCTTTAGTCACTGTCTACAGTGATTTTTGAATCCAAGAAAATAAAGTCTGTCACTGTTTCCACTTTCCACACATCTGTTTACCATGAAGTGATGGGACCGTATATTATGATCCTAGTTTTCTGGATGTTGAGTTTTAGACCAGCTTTTTCACTCTCCTCAAGAGGAAGGCTTTTTCAGCTTTTTCACCCTTATCAAGAGGCTCTTTAGTTCTTCTTTGTTTTCTGCTACTAGAGTGGTATCATCTGCATATTTGATGTTGATATTTCTCCTGGCAATCTTCAGGCCAATATAGAAAAAGAGGAATTATTTTTACCTTCCTACTTGAAAAAGCTAAATATACAGTCAAAGTATTAAAAGTAATATATTTTACTTAATTTTTACACATTAAATAGTAGACAATGTAGGGCACGAATTTCTGAGAAAGAAGAAGCAAAGAGAATTAGCCTAATTTATTAGTTCAAGAGAGAAAACTGGAAAATCCAAGTCATAAAGAGTTTGCCAAAAACATATTGAAATAGAAAAAGTTAAGATAACAGAATGAGAGAGAAAAAACATGTCAAAATTTTAGCTGAGGAATAATCAGCACCAGAGAGTTTAAAATACTATACAAAGCCAGAAAAAACAGTCACCAAAAATGAACATAAGAAATAATCCAATGTTCTCATAAAAAAGTGGAGAAAATGATTTCCTATTTCTATCACTTGAGGAGAAACACCATAAATCACAGGGCATCAGATAGAGTACTCAGAAGGATATTGACTCAATAGTGGCAAAAATGAGCAACAGACTGATAGCTACTTGGGTCCTATAAATCAAAGCTTAAATCTAGCCTTGAAATAAACAAGCTGTCTACAAGATATTTAGTGTGTTTTAGAAGAAAACCCAGTAGCACTTTGGGAATACATAAATATCTAGCAGCTAACAGGGTAAAATTTAAAAATTCACAATATCTGACTCCTAATCAAGATTAATGAGGTATTCAAGAAGCAGAGAAATATAAACTCTGATGAGGAGAAAAATCAATAGACTCACACCAAAAAAAAAAAACATGGTAGACAAAGATTTTCAAATATTTATTGTAATTAATAATTAATGTTTAACAAGTTAGATGAAATATTAGGCATATTAATAAATATTTAAAACATGGAAACAGTCAGTAAAGTTAAATTTCCAGAGATGGAAATGATAAGATCTAAGAAACTTCACTATATGAAATAAATAAACTAGAAACTGCAAGAAACAAACAAACAAACAAAAAATAGCAAGATGAGTGAGCTGAGGCCAAAGCAATAGATGTATCTAAAATAAAGTAATAGAAAAAAAGAGGATAAGAATGTATTAGCAGACACCAGTGAGCTATGGGACAGCTCTAAATGATCAAATATATGAATAATTTCAATTTAAAAAGGAAAATAAGAAAAGTTAAAATATTTGAAGAATTAGCAGTAAGCATCTTTCCAAATTTCATTAAAATAGAATAGCCAAATTTAACAAAACCCAAGTATAAGAAATACAAAGAAAATTATAGCGTATCTCATAGAGTTAAAGCCAGTGATAAATAGAGAATAGAAAGTGAATAGAGGAAAAAGAAATATTGCAAAACTGAACAAAATAATTACAAAAAATTTCTTTTACAATGAATTATAAGACAGAAGACAATGAGATTATGCACTTCAATTTCTAAAGAATAAAGCAGTTAAACTAGATGGCTATAATCAGTAAATATATCTTTTAAAATTAGCAGAACAATTTCTTCAGATATGTAAAGGCTGAAATAAATAATAAAATGTAGACCAGTATTCTACATAAAGTCATTTATGAAAAACACTTAAAATAATATGGAAATCTCTATCTATTCAAATAAATGGATATCAGTGAAAACAGTAAAGATGTATTCAACCCTAAAATATATTATCACTTTAAAGCGACTAAAGGTAACTGATGTATAAATAATTACATTATACAATTTATTATATATATAGAAATAAAAATTATGATGGCAATTGTACAAAGCCTGGAAAGTAATTTAAGAGAATTCAATTGGAAGATTATCATCTTACTATGAAGTGATTACATAAAATGAAAATATTACATAATTTAAAATGCACTTATTGAACATTAGAGTGAACACTGAAGAAAATTATAGTTATTGCTAATAAAAAAGTAGAAACATTAAAAATGACCAATGCAATCTAAAATGACAAAGAGAAGGAAAATAATGAAAGAATGAAAAACAGAGTAGAATGGTGGTAGCTAGGGTCTGAGGAAATGTTGGGGAAAATGAGCAGTGAAAGAGTACAAACTTCCAGTTATAAGATGAGTAAGTAGTGGATTTTCAAATATGCTCTAAAGACCAAACTGGAATTGAATTAGATGAGCACTAAATTATATTAAAATTAAACAAAATTCATAATAGATATTATCACAAAGCATAATTATTATAAACATAAATAATATGCTTAATAAATCATGAGTCTTAAAGAATACACAACTGTTTTTAAAAGTTGAACTGATACATAATATCTGTTCAGTCAGTTGCTCAGTCATGTCTGACTCTGCAACTCCCAAGGACTGCAGCATGCCAGGGCTCCCTGTCCATCACCAACTCCTGGAGCATACTCAAACTCATGTCCATTGCTTCGGTGATGCCATCCAACCATCTCTTCCTCTGTCATCCCCTTCTCCTCCCACCTTCAATCTTTCCCACCATCAGGGTCTTTTCAAATGAATCAGTTCTTTTCATCAGGTGGCCAAAGTGTTGGAGTTTCAGTTTCAACATCAGTCCTTCCAATGAATATTCAGGACTGATCTCCTATAGGAAGGACTGGTTGGATCTCCTTGCAGTCCAAGTGACTCTCAAGAGTCTTCTCCAACAATACAGTTCAAAAGCATTGATTCTTTGGCACTCAGCTTTCTTTATCGTCCAACTCTCACATCCATACAAGACTACTGGAAAAACCATAGTTATGACTAGACAGATTTTGTTGGTAAAGTAATGTCTCTGCTTTTTAATATACTGTCTAGATTGGTCATAGCTTATCTTCCAAGGAGTGTCTTAATTTTATGGCTTTAGTCAACATCTGCAGTGATTTTGGAATCAACTCCTCCCCCCAAAATATAAAGTCTGTCACTGTTTCCATTGTTTCCCCATCTATTTGCCATGAAGTGATGGGACCAGATGCCATGATCATAGTTTTCTGAATGTTAAGTTTTAAGCCAAATTTTTCATTATCCTCTGTTTCACTTTCATCAAGAGGTTCTTTAGTTCTTCTCCACTTTCTGACATAAGGGTGGTGTCATCTGAATGTCTGAGATTATTGATACTTCTCCTGGCAATCTTGATTCCAGCTTGTGCTTCATCCAACCTGGCATTTCACATGATGTATTCTGCATATAAGTTAAATAAGCAGAGTGACAATATGGAGCCTTGACATACTCCTTTCCCTATTTGAAACAAGTCTGTTTTTCCATGTCCAATGTCCAGTTCTAACTGTCACTTCCTGATCTGCATACAGATTTCTCAAGAGGCAAGTCAGGTGGTCTGGTATTCCCATCTGTTTAAGATTTCCACAGCTTGTTTTGATCCACACAGTCAAAGTCTTTGGTGTAGTCAATAAAGCAAAAGTAGATGTTTTTATAAAGGACGTAAAATCTTTTTTTGTGAGTTTTTTTCTGTCTTTTTTTAGGGGCTTCCTTTGTGGCTCAGACGGTAAAAAAATCTGCCTGCAGTGCAGGAGACTGTAATGCAGAGACTGCAGTTTCAATCCCAGGGTCAGGATGATCCCCTGGAGAAGGGAATGATTACCCACTCCAGTATTCTTGCCTGGAGAATCCTATGGAGAGAGGAACCTGGCAGGCTACAGTCCATGGGATCACAAAGAGTTGGACATGACTGAGCAACAAACAGTTTCACTTTCCCATGCAGCATGTAGGATCTTAATTCCCTGGCAGAGATTGAACTTTGCCCCATGCAGTGGAACCATGGAGTCTTAACTACTGAACAAAAAGGGAAGTCCCCAAAAGATGCAAAATGTGACAACACAAAATGTGTGTGAAGGAGAAATATTAAGCTTTAGAATAGGGTTCAATGGTAGTTGTTATTAACTTAAATTAGACTATTAAGGATATAAATTGTTATAAATAAGCCTATAACACACAGACTGAAAATAAAAGGTTGAAAAAAGATATTCTCTGCTAATAGAAGCTAAAAGATAGCTGGAAGAGCTATACTTAAAACAAACAAACAAAAACAATAGACCTTAACACAAAGTCTGTAATAAGAGACAAAGAAAGATGTAACATAATGTTAAAGATTCAGCAACACATGAACCGTTAACTTCCAGATGTTCAAGCTGGGTTTAGAAAAGGCAGAGGAACCAGAGATCAAGTTGCCAACATCTACTGGATCATCAAAAAAACAAGAGAGTTCCAGAAAAACATCTATTTCTGCTTTACTGACTATGCCAAAGTCTTTGACTGTGTGGATCACAATAAACTGTGGAAAATTATAAAAGAGATGGGAATACCAGACCACCTGACCTGCCTCTTGAGAAACCTGTATGTAGGTGAGGAAGCAACAGTTAGAACTGGGTATGGAACAACAGACTGGTTCCAAATAGGAAAAGGAGTATGTCAAGGCTGTATATAGTCACCTTGCTTATTTAACTTCTATGCAGAGTACATCATGCAAAATGCTGGACTGGAAGAAACACGAGCTGGAATCAAGATTTCTGGGAAAAATATCAATAACTTCAGATATGCAGATGACAGCACCCTTATGACAGAAAGTGAAGAGGAACCAAAGAGGCTCTTGATGAAAGTGAAAAAGGAGAGTGAAAAAGTTGGCTTAAAGCTCAACATTCAGAAAACTAAGATCATGGCATCCTGTCCCAACACTTCATGGGAAATAGATGGGGAAACAGTGGCTGACTTTATTTTTCTGGGCTCCAAAATCACTGCAGATGGTGACTGCAGCCGTGAAAGTGAAAGACACTTACTCCTTGGAAGGAAAGTCATAACCAACCTAGATAGCATATTAAAAAGCAGAGACATTACTTTGCCAACAAAGGTCAGTCTAGTCAAGGCTATGGTTTTTCCAGTGGTCATGTATGGATATGAGAGTTGGACTACAAAGAAAGTTGAGTGCAGCAGAATTGATGCTTTTGAACTGTGGTGTTGGAGAAGACTCTTGAGAGTCCCTTGGTCTGCAAGCAGATCCAACCAGTCAATCCTAAAGGAGATCAGTCCTGGGTGTTCACTGGAAGAACTGATGTTGAGGCTGAAACTCCAATACTTTGGCCACCTGATGCGAAGAGCTGACTCATTTGAAAAGACCCTGATGCTGGGAAAGATTGGGGGCAGGAGGAGAAGGGGACAACAGAAGATGAGATGGTTGAATGGCATCACCGACTCAATGGACACGGGTTTGAATGGACTCTGGGTTTTGTTGATGGACAGGGAGTCCTGACCTGCTCTGGTTCATGGGGTCGCAGAGTCGAACACCACTGAGTGACTGAACTGAACTGAACTAAATGTTAAAGTAGTCAATCCAACAAGAGTATAAAATATGTATAAATATTTATGCACCCAGCATCAGATCAGATCATATAAGTCGCTCAGTCATGTCTGACTCTGGGAGTCCATGAATTGCAGCACACCAGGCCTTCCTGTCCATCACCAACTCCTGGAGTTCACTGAGACTCACGTCCATCGAGTCAGTGATGCCATCCAGCCATCTCATCCTCTGTCATCCCCTTCTCCTCTTGCCCCCAATCCCTCCCAGCATCAGAGTATTTTCCAATGAGTCAACTCTTTACATGAGGTGGCCAAAGTACTGGAGTTTCAGCTTTAGCATCATTCCTTCCAAAGAAATCCCAGGGCTGATCTCCTTCAGAATGGACTGGTTGGATCTCCTGGCAGTCCAAGGGACACTCAAGAGTCTTCTCCAACACCACAGTTCAAAAGTGTCAGTTCTTCGGCACTCAGCCTTCTTCACAGTCCAACTCTCACATCCATACATGACCACTGGAAAAACCATAGCCTTGACTAGATGAACCTTTGTTGGCAAAGTAATGTCTCTGCTTTTGAATATGCTTTCTAGGTTGGTCATAACTTTCCTTCCAAGGAGTAAGCGTCTTTTAATTTCATGGCTGCAGTTACCATCTGTAGTGATTTTGGAGCCCCCAAAAATAAAGTATGACACTGTTTCCACTGTTTCCCCATCTATTTCCCATGAAATGGTGGGACCGGATGCCATGATCTTCGTTTTCTGAATGTTGAGCTTTAAGCCAACTTTTTCACTCTCCACTTTCACTTTCATCAAGAGGCTTTTTAGTTTCTCTTCACTTCCTCCATAAAAACATCTAAATACATGAATCAAGCACTAACATACATAAAGGGTGAAATAAACAGCAACAAAGTAATAGAAGGGGACTTTAATACACCACTTAGATCATCTAGACAGAAATATCTGCCTCATAAGACATGTTAGGCCAGATGGACTTAGCATATTTACAAAGCATTCCATTCAAAAGCAACAGGATACACATTCTTCTCAAATACACATGGATCATTTTCCAGAATAGGTCATGTGTTAGACCTCATATCAACTTATAATAAATGTAAGAGTATTGAAATCATATCAAGCATCTTTCTCTACCATAATGGTATGAATTCGAAATATATTATAATAAAAAAACTGGAAAATTGACTTATATGTTGAGATTATGTGACAGGTTATTAAATGACCAACAGGCAAATGAATAAGTCAAAAGAGAGATCAAAATATACTTTGGTGACAAATGAAAATGGAAACACACAAATCCAATATCTATGGGATGTAAGAAAGTTGAGCACTGAAGAATTGATGCTTTTAAACTCTGGTGTTGGAGAAGACTCTTGAGAGTCCCGTAGATTTCAAAGAAATCAAACCAGTCCATCCTAAAGGGAATCATTCCTGAATATTCATTGGAAGGACTGATGCTAAAGCTGAAGCCTCAATATTTTGGCCACCTGATGCAAATAGCTGACACATTGGAAAGACCTGGATGCTGGGAAAGATTGAAGGCAGGACAAGAAGGGTGCGACAGGATGAGATGGTTGGAAGGCATCACCAACTTGATGGACACGAGTTTGAGAAAGCTCTGGGAGTTGGTGATGGACAGGAAGCCCTGGTGTGCTGCAGTCCATGGGGTTGCAAAGGTCAGACATGATGAGCCACTGAAGGGACTGATGGGATGCCACAAACCAGTTCTACAAGAGAAGTTCACAGTGGTACAAGTCTACTTGAGGAAAGAAAAAAAAATAATCTCAAATAAATGATTTAAACTGATAGCTCAAGAGAACAAATGAAGCCAAATTTAGAAGGAAAGAAAAATTAGAACAAAAGTAAGTGAAATTGCAGCTAAATAGACATTAAAAAAGATCAGTAAAACTAAGAGCAGGCCTTTGAAAATGTGAAGAAAACTGACAAATATTTAACTAGAATCAGCAAGAAAAAAACTCAAATGAGAAAACAAAGAGGAAATATTACAGTTAAAAGCACAGAAAAACAAAGGATCATCAAAGACTACTAGGAATAATTATAAGCCAACAAATTGGACCACCTTGATGAAACTGATAAATTCCTAGAAACATAGCATCAACCAATATTGAATCATGATAAATAGAAAATTTGATTATTAATTAGGGATTTAATCAATAATCATAAACTCCCCAAAAGTCCAGGACTAGACTGCTTCACATGTGTATTCTATTGAACATTTAAGAGTTTATGCCTAATCTTCTCAACTTCAAAAAATTAAAGAAGGAACATATCTCAACTCCTTTGAGAGCAGCGTTACTGTAGGACCAAAACCAGACAGGCACCACAAAAGTGTAAATCATAGACCAATATCACTGATGAACATAGATGCAAAACTCCTAAACAAAATATTAGCAAACCAGATTCAACAATACATTAAAAGGATCTATACATACATCCTTGACATCCTACATAATGTCTAGATCAAGTGGAATTTATCTGAGAGATTAAAGGAAGATTTGATATTTGAAAATCAATGTGATATACCACATTAATAAATTGAAAACATAAAAATCATATGAAAATCTCAATAGATGCAGAAAAGCTCTTAACAAAACTCAGCATCCATTTATGATAAAAAAAATTTCAACAAAGTGGGTATTCATGAAACATACTTCAACATAATAAAAACCATTTATGACAAACCTACAGCCAACATCATACTCAATGGTAAAATTTTGGAAGCATTTTCTCTAAGATCAGGAACAAAATATGAATGCCTCACAGCTTTTATTTAATATAATATTGGAAGTCCCAGTTGCAAAATCCAGACAATAAAAAATATTGAAGAAATGCAAATTGGAAAGGAGGAAGGAAACTCTCACTGATGATGTGATACTATATATAGAAAATTCTAAAAACACCAAAAAGCTATTAAAAATTATCAAAGAATTGAGTAGAGTTACAAAATGCAAAATTTTGTAGTCAGAAGTCAGTTGCATTTCTACACACTAACTGCAGATTACCAGAAAGAAAAATTAGAAAACAATCCCACTTACCATCACATCAGAAAGAATAAATCTAAGTAGGGGTGAAGGACCTATATTTGGAAACTGAAAGATGCTGATGAAAGAAACTGAAGAAGACACAAACAAATGGAAAAATATCCCTTGCTCAGAGATTGGAAGAATCCTGTCTATAGGGAATCTACAGGTTTAATGTAATTGCTATCAAAATACCAGTAGCATTTTTCATAGAACTAGAACAAATAATTCTAAAACTTGTATAGAATCAAAAAATACCCAAATAGCCAAAGCAATCTTGAGAAAGATTGGAGGCCTATTGCTTCCTGATTTCAGACTATATTACAAAGCTATAGTAGTTAAAATAGTATGGTGTCAGCATAAAAGCAGACCCTATATCAATGGAGCAGAATAGAGAGCACAGAAGCAAGCCTACACATATATGGTCAACTAAATTATGACAAAGAAGCCAAGAATATGCAGTAGGAAAGGAAAGTCTCTTTTATAAATGGGAAATTTGGACAGCAACATGAAAATGAAAAAATCTGGGCCACTACCTTACATCATATACAGAAACTAATTTGAAATGGAGTAAAGAATTGGACATAAGGTGTTAAACCATGAGAGAATCAAAAAATGCAGGCAGCAAGTTCCTTGAAATAGGTCTTGAAGATAATTTTTTAAACTGACACCAACTGGATTACATCAAACTAAAAAGCTTCTGCACAGCAAAAGATATCATCAAAAGAAACCATCAAAAGCTGAAAAGGCAAACTACTGAAGGTGAGAAAATATGTGCAAATCATATGTCTGATAAAGGGCTAGTATATAAAATCTAGAAAGATCATAATTCAAAAGTACAAAACACCAAGTAATTAAAAAAATGGGTATCCATGCATGCTAAGTCACTTCTGTCATGTCCGACTCTCTGTGACCCTATGGACTGTAGCCCACCAGGCTCTTCTGTCCATGGGCAGACAATATTAATAGACAGTTTTCTAAAGAAGACACACAGACAGTCAACAGTTATAACAAAATATGTTCTACATCATTAAACACTGGGAAATACAAATCAAAATCACAATGAGATATCACCTCATATCTGTTAAATAACTATAGACTAGAAATAACAAATATTGATGAGGCTTTGAAAAAGAGAACCTGTGCACTATGTGTGGGAATGTAAATTAGTATAACCATTGTGGAAAAGAGTATGGAGGATCCTTAGAACTGAAAAACAGGACTACTATATCATCCACCAATTTCACTCCCAGGTATTTATCCTAGGAAAACAGAAACACTAACAACAACAACAAAAAATGCATGCACCCGCATGTTCATTGCAGCATTATTTACAGCAGCCATGGCATGAAAATAACATGAGAGTCCATAATGGATGAACAGATAAAGACATAGTGATAAATGTATGGGAGTGTAATGAAACATTATTTAGCCATAAAAATAATATTGCCATTTGTGATAATATGGAAACTTCAAGGGCACTATAGTAAGTGAAATAAATCAGAGAAAGACAATTATGATATGATCTCTTATTTATATATGAAATCTACAAACAAACCAACATTATAAATAAAGACAACAGATTGTGCTTGCCAGAGACAGAGGGGTGGGGTAGGTGAGGATTTAGTGAGATTTTTGTGTGTTTGTTTGGCTTTGGTTTAAATTGAAGGAAAAAAAAAAAAAAAAAAAAGGAAGCCAAAATAGCTTTAAAATAGAAAAACAAATGAAAGAGATTTGCTCTATCTGACTTCAATACTTATTATGAAATTGCAATAATCAAGAGAGTATAGCATTGGCATAAGGACAGAAGAGTACATAATGGAACAAGATAGAGCATACAGAAATAGACTGATTATATATATATATATATATATATATATATATATATATATATATATACATACATACAGTTAGCTTTCAACAAACAAGCAAAGAATTTCAGTGGAAAAAGGATTGTCCAACTGTGCTGGAATGATTAGATATCCATATGCCAAAAAATAAACTTTGGTCCATACCTGATGTCATATTCAAGGTTGATTCCAAATACTCACAGTCCTTAAATGTAAAAGTTATATCTCTTAAACTATTGGAAGGAGAAAATCTTTATGAAGTTGTTTGGAGAAAATCTTTATGAAGTTTTTCTAAGAAAATCTTTTCATATGTGACATGAATGAATGATCCATACAAAAAAAATGATATTTTGGATTTCATTAAAATTAACCATTTTTCCTGTATTAAGATTTTTCAGAGAATGAAAATAACTAGGAGATTGTGTTTGAAAATTTTATATCTAATACGAAATGAGTATCTATAAGATAGATTTTTCACAATCAAATTTGAATAACTAACTTTAAAATATATGATCACAGATTCAAAAAGTCACTTGACTAAATTGCATGCATAAATGGTAAACTAGCACATATAAACATGTTCAACATTGGAATTAGAAATTAAAACGTATTGAGATACCACTACACATCCAGTAGAATATTTACATTTAGAGAGACCAATGGAACTCTTATACACTGCCATTGGCAATTTAAGAGCACACAGATATTTTGTAAATCAGCCTTGAACTTTCTTCCAAAAGTGAAAAATACATTTAGCATGTGATCCATTCGTTCAACTTCCAGGTATTTATGCAAGAGAAATGAAGCATATGTTTTTACAAATACTCGTACGTGAATGCTCAAAACAACTCTATTTATAAAAGCTTCAAAATTCCCACCCACTTATATACATATACCTTCTCCCAGATACTCTATTAATCATTAATAGAGGTGTTGTTGTAGTGACTGAAATGTAATTAAGGTCCCAATTCAAGTTACCTTAAGATTATTCAGTAGAGCTTGACGTAATCATATGAATAGCAGTCTGAATATGGACTTCAGGACTAGGGAAGTCAGAGACTGGTAGTATATGAAGGATTTGACATCCTGTTAATGTTTATAAAGTAAGTAGGATATCTATCAATGCTGGTAGCATGCACATTGTACAAAGAAACCGGAGAACTGGAAGCATCAACATTCTTTTACTGCATGAGGCAAAACTTAAATTTCCTCTACTGTGTGCGTGTATGTGTGTATTCATGTATAAGTTTGTGCCTACACTCACATTGTTTATTACATAGAATAACATAATAACAGGTTAAACACAAATTGTAAGAGGTTGTTAATACTATAGAACATTAAAATATGTGCTATCAAAATTAACTGACTAAAACAGAGAGGTAAATAGATTGAATATTGGTGCAAAAAAAAACTGGATGTAAATTATAGAGGTAATATACTCATAATTTTTTGCATTATACACACAAACCCATAGACTCAGATGAATATATTAATAAAAATACAAATCACAAGAAGGAAATACACAACATATACATAGCATTTATCACTGTGGTTATGTCAGTGCTTTTTATAGGTCAGAATTTTTTGTATCTCAACATTTCTGTATATTATTTTTCTATTCAATGTAATAAATGAGTACTTTTGAATAAAATAATGAATAAAAAATGTAAACTACCCAGGAAATACAATGACATTTCTCAGGTCACTTTATCCAATGACTTAGCAACACAGCAACTGTTCTACCCCTCTGAATTCACTTTCTCTTTCTAGGATGAAAGCTCGTCTGTCTCCAGCTATTATGGGCTTCTTGCTGTTTGTTCAAAATCTAGGTCACACACAAGGCTTCCTCTTGGCCTTTGCTCACTTTCTCCTTTGCTTATTACATTCTTTCTCCATGTACCTACATGGATCACTTCCTCACTCCCTTTAAGTCTCTGCTCAAATGTCACCTTATGGAGAGATTACTCCCAGACCTTATTAAAATAGCAGCTCCCTACCTTGACATTCACTATCCACAGCATCCTCTTTCCCTTTTGTCATACCATTTATCACTATATTTTAAAATTATTTGTTTAATTCTTTAACTGGAATATAAATCCATGAATGCAAGACAAGAAATTTATCTGTTTTAATTTTTATATTATTTTTAACACCCAGACAGTGCCAAGCATATCCCCAGGGCCTGATAAATAACTGTTGATATTGTTTTGAGAAGAAAAAATAAGAAAGGTCATACTCATATTTTCCCTAAAACTGAATGCCTTAACAAGCAATATTCATTTTCATATCCATTTAAAATACTTCCATGATAAATATTTTTCAGATAAATACTAATGAATTATGACCTGCTTGGAATATACACTTAAGCAAGAAGAATTTTTATTCAAGAATTCCTTCTGAGCTAGCTTAAGTACAACACTGCTCCAGAAGCCAGAAAAAGCTGCATTGATCTGCTACCTATGTGCAAGAATGGGTCTTCACTTTACAAGAGACTCAAGTATGTTAAGTTCAACTGTCAACTATGAAGAAAGCTAAAGTATAACCCGGGTCTTTCTTAGAAGTGTAGATTATGCCATTAATTTATGTGTCCCATATGGGAGGAAATTTAGGATGCAATATTTGAAGGAACCATTAACCTTCCAACATGATTCAGCTTGGTTGTTTCCTATAAAGATATATTTGCATCTCTATTTTATTTTCTCTTTTCCTTTATGCTAGGATTCCCATGAGGACAAAATTTTATTTTGGAATTTGTACTAAAATTATAGCAATTACCTAAAAAGACTTGGAAATATTTAGTGGCCAAGAATTTAAAGAAAAGAAAGTGAAGTCACTCAGTCATGCCCGACTCTTTGCGACCCCATGGATAGTAGCCTGCACCAAGCTCCTTCGTCCATGGGATTTTCAAGGCAAGAGTATGGAGTGGGTTGCCATTTCCTTCTCCAGGGAATCTTCCCAACCCAGGGATCAAACCCAGGTCTCTCACATTGTAGACAGATGCTTTACCATTTGAGCCACCAGGGAAGTCCAAAGGTAGTTTCTAAATGATAGTAATCATTTATGTTTGTAGAAATTTATTGTGTATATATATATTACACATATACATATTCATATAATCTATGAAAATTCATATTTTATATATATATATGTTTTTCTTTTTATTCTTATAACATTTCATAATTCAGAAAGGCAGTGTGTTAGTATACTTATTTCCCAAATGTGAGAGGAAATTGTCTCAATGAGAATGAGCAGTTTAAATTTATCATAGGGCATAACTGGAAAAAGGCAAAGCAAGAAATGTTCTTTAGACACAGTGAAATTCATTACACAGTGGTATCAAAACTACCCACACTTACAAAAGTTGTTTCTTATGGTATATGACCAGTGAGGGCCAGTGATACAGAAGAGAAGAGTTGTGTTCATCCTACTACTCAGAGACAAGCAACTGGAGGCTTCCACTCATCATGTGCTTCCACCGTGACTTGAGGAATGCACTTGCCAATAGGCGGGCTTCCCAGGTGGCTCAATGATAAAGAATCCACTTTCCAGTGCAGGCAATGCACAAGATGCAGGTTCAATCTCTGGGTGGGGAAGATCCCCCAGAGTAGGATATGGCAATCCCTCCAGTTTTTGTTTTTGTTTTGTTTTTTTTTTTTGTTTTTTGTTTTTTTTTGCCTGGAAAACCCCATGGACAGAGGAGTCTGGTGGGTTACAGACTGGAGTAACAAAGAATGAGACAATCTAGTGACTGAGCACAAGGACAACACAAGAACAACAGGTAACAGACTTTTTTAATGCCCTGAGGTTTTATGGATGAATAAACATTTGCCCTGACCTCATACCTTTCACTTTGAGTAAGTAAAGAGAGGCATGTAATGTAGACTACATGAGTAAGTTAATATAACACAATAGTGGATTTTTTTTTAAATAAAGTGAAATAGAGTTATGAGTAGAGACTGGCTGTGGGGTAGGATAACTACTCTTTGGTTGGATGGAGAGGAAATTGACTTCCGTTGAGGTGACACTTGATAAGAGACTTAGTAAACTGTCTCAGTTTGCTAAAGACTGACGGGCTTCCTGGAAGACCGGGAAACTAGGTAAGTTGGGGGCAAACCAGAATGAGTTGTTTGCTTTTGATCTGAATGAGAAGAAGGGTCTAGACAGGCAAGAATTGTAGGCAGAGGTAACAACAAGAATAAAGACTATAGTCAGCTGTCTAGAGAACAAATACTACACGAGTGAATGCCAAGGCTTTCTAAATGGGCTTATTGGTAAAAGAGAAAATTACAGTTTCTTCTAAAACTGTTAAGCAAGACAAAATTAAGAGAAATGGAAACAAATCGGCTACTTACAAATCTCGTTTTAAACAAAGCTTCAGGATGAACTGACCTAATTCTGTTTCAGTCCTTTGTACCACCTTTTTAAATTATGTAACCTAATTAACAAGCAGATTTAGATTGATATATGCCTGCACACACCTTGCTATGGTAAAAGAATAAAGATATTTCAGGACATTCTGATCCTGCCTCTTCCTGGGAATGTTTAAAGATATTTTAGAAAACCACCTCTTTTCCCTTCACAACCCTCATATATAACCCTATTCAAGATGAAACCTCTCACATTTCTCTGAATTGTCATTTCCCATGGGATCAGTATATAATGCTGTACCCTGGAACTGTAGTCAATTTTACTTATTATTAGCTTTCATATGCAAAATGGTACAATGATAAACACACATGGCTATTATCAGTATAGGTGAAGTGAGTTATGTGGAATGAGGATGCTAAGACTTTCTGTCTTAATTTTAAAACCAGAAATTATACAAGATAAAAAAGAAAAACCTACTCGTATACAATCATATGACATGTTTATATACACTGTATAATCTCAGTTTGAGCTATGTGGCAGGCAGGATTCCGATAGGCATCCCAGAGCCAATGAAACTCATCCCTGTATAATTCTCTCTCCTTGAGTATAGAAATCCTTATAGTATTACTCTTGTGATTATGTTATTAAATGTTAAGTCACTCAGTCATGTCTGACTCTTTGCAACGCAATAGTCTGTAACCCGCCATGCTCCTCTGTCCATGGGATTCTCCAGGAAAGATTATTGGAGAAGGCTTCCAGCCCCTTCTTCAGCGATTGCTCCTGACCCAGGGATCAGACCCAGGTCTCCTACATTGCAGGCAGATTCTTTACTGCCCGAGGCACCAGGGAACCCACCTGATAAGTATCTGATTCAGCTTAGTTCAGTTGCTCAATTATGTCTGACTCTTCCAGACGCCATGAACTGCAGCACGCCAGGCTTCCCTGTCAATCACCAACTCCCAGAATTTGCTCAAACTCATGTCCATTGAGTCGGTGATGCCATACAACCATCTCATCCTTTGTTGTCCCATTCTCCTCCTGCTTTCAATCATTCCTAGAATCAGGGTCTTTTCCAAGGAGTCAGTTCTTTGCATCAGGTGGCCAAATTATTGGAGTTTCAGCTTCAGCATCAGTCTTCCCAATGAACATTCAGGACTGATCTCCTTTAGGATTGACTGGTTGGATCTCCTTGCAATCCAAGGGACTCTCAAGAGTCTTCTCCAACACCACAGTTCAAAAGCATCAGTTCTTTGGCACTCAGCTTTCTTTATAGTCCAACTCTCACATCCATACATGTCTCTTGGAAAAGCTATAGCTTTGACTAGACAGACCTTTAATGGCAAAGTAATGTCTCTGCTTTTAAATACGCTTTCTAGGTTGGTCTTAGCTTTTCTTCCAAGGAGCAAGTGTCTTTTAATTTCATGGCTGCAGTCACCATCACAGTGATTTTCGAGCCCAAAAAAATAAAGTCTGACACTGTTTCCACTGTTTCCCCATCTATTTCCCATGAAGTGATGGGACCAGATGCCATGATCTTAGTTTTCTGAATGTTGAGCTTTAAGCCAACTTTTTCACTCTCCACTTTCACTTTCATCAAGAGGCTTTTTAGTTCTTCTTCACTTTCTGCCATAAGGGTGGTGTCATCTGCATATCTAAAGTTATTGATATTTCTGCCAGCAATCTTGATTCCAGCTTGTGCTTCATCCACCCAAGCATTTCTCATGATGTACTCTGCATATAAGTTAAAGGAGCAGGGTGACAATATACAGCCTTGACGTGCTCTTTCCCTGATTTGGAACCAGTCTGGTTTTCCATATCTGGTTCTAATTGCTGCCTCTTGACCTGCATACAGATTTCTCAGGAGGCACGTCAGGTGGTCTGCTCTTCCCATCTCTTTAAGAATTTTAAACAGTTTGTTGTGATCCATACAGTGAAAGTCTTTGGTGTAGTCAATAAAGCAGAAATCGATGTTTTTCTGAAACTCTCTTGTTTTTTAGATGATCCAATGGATGTTGGCACGTTGATCTCTGGTTCCTCTGCCTTTTCTAAAACCAGCTTGAATATCTGGAAGTTCATGGTTCACATACTGTTGAAGCCTGTCTTGGAGAATTTTGAGCATTACTTTATTAGTGTGTGAAATGAGTACAATTGTGCAGTAGTTTGAATATTCTTTGGTATTGCCCTTCTTTGGAAATGGAATGAAAACTGACCATTTCCAGTCCTGTGGCCACTGCTAAGTTTTCCAAATTTGCTGGCATACTGAGTATAGCACTTTAACTGCACTGAGTTAGGATTAGAAATATCTCAGCTGGAATTCTATCACCGAACACCAGCTTTGTTTATAGTGATGCTTCCTAAGGTCAACTTGACTTCACATTACAGGATCTCTGGCTCTAGGTGAGTGATCACACCATCATAGTTATCTGGGTGATTATGTTATTGGGCCCACCCAATAAATAACAGAAAAAATACTGCAAATATAATTTACATTATTAACAAATTGACCTGAGCTAACAAAAAGTGAGATTATACAGGTTGGCCTGCTGGTCTCACTAGCTCTTCAAATTTCAACTAGAAGTCAGAGATAGAGGAAGAAAATACTATTCAAAACAGATGAAGGATATGACTTCCCATTGCTGATTTTGAAGAAAGAGGGGCAAGGGACAGCTGGTAGCTTCCAGGAAAGAAAGACTCCCAGCAGAGGGGATTCTGACAGCAACCCAAATGTGCTTGAAATGGATTTTTCTTTAGAGTCCTCAGATAAGTGCCTGATTCAGTTACTATCTGGAGCATGAAACCTTCAGCAGAGAATCCAGTTGAACTGCTTCTGGACTTGTGACAAGCAGAAATGTGAGATTGTGAATGGGTACTGGATTAGGTCAGTAAGACTGAGGTATTTTGCTATGTAGCAAAACAAAATTATTATAAGCAGGATCTTGAGTGCCAAATGGCCAAGCCCTATGATACAGGTAGGAAGAACAATATTCACATATAACTCAAAGTGTTACTGTGAAATATTTGTGACAGTGTTGTGCAAATGAATAAAATATGAACTACAAATTCAAGCCATATATGCAACTTTAAATTTCCTAATAATAAAATTTTAAGTAGGGAAAGGAAAAAAGTATAATTAATTATAACAATATGTTTTGTTTAGCCTAATATATCCAAAATACTAGGGCTTCTCAGGTGGATCATTGGTAAAGAACCTGCCTGTAAAGCAGGAGAGGCAAGTTCGATCCCTTGTTTGAGAAGATCCTGTGGAAGAGATAATGGCAATCTACTCTAGTGTTCTTGCCTGGAAATTTCAAGGAGGCTGGTGAGCTACAGTCCATGGGATTGAAAAGAGACACACCTGAGCACACACGCATGCATGCACACACACACACACACACACTCAAAATATTACAACCTCAAAATGCAATAAACATAAAGCATGAATGAGCTACTGCAGTTTCTGTTTATTTTTGGGTTGTCTTCAATATAAAGTGCTCAGATAAATTAGGAGCTTGGGATTAACACAGATATACTACTATATATAAAATAGTTAACCAACAAGGACCTACTGTATAGCACAAGAAACTATACTCAATATTTTGCAATAACCTAAAGGAGAAAGAATCTGAAAAAAAATATATGTATGCACAACTGAAAGTAATACAATATTGCAAATCAATAGATGAGATAGTTATTATTTGGAAAGGTTTAACGTGTTTCTTTCAGAGACAAGTTATATAAGATTAATTTGGTAAGAAAAGAGTCATAACTCATGGAATTATGAAGTGGAGATGTTTGCTTGTGACAACATTTTTTTTTGTTTATTTTTCCAGTGATTTTGACAAGGATGAAATGAGAAATTGAGGGAAAATATTGCTGCCAGTATTATATACTGATCAATGATATGGAATTTTTAAGATAGAAAGATGTTGGATAGATAGATGGATAGATAGGTAGATAGATACTGGATGCCATGTTAGTACAAGGGGTTAAATTGTTAAGTCATAACACAAATTACAAATTCCATAAACTTCCCTAAAGACTCAAAGTTTACAGACAAGCACAAGTCATACAGGATGTATTATTTTCTAGAAGTATTTAAATTCATCAGATGCAGTTTCTAATAAAACATCTCTGTTTATTCCCTGCATTAGGACTCTCTTTGGTTTATATTTAATAAAACTATAGCAATCAGCTTTCTTTTTTGAGTATGTAACAGATGTTTCATGTATATGGTTTTGAATCCTCAGAACAAACACAAAAGGCTCAGAGCAATTTATAAAATGGTCAGGGTCACTGAGAAAACACTGATAGAGAAACTGGGATCCAGGTCATCTGCCAACAAACCAGTTTATTAAATAGAGCAATTTCTGCTTGAGAACTGTTTCATTTTATATATACTGTTAATAACCAAATAGAACATACTGGTGTGGCTACTACCCCTCAAACATATAAATTCTAGTTCATTTACAATAATCAATTCAATATGAGCAGGAAGAACCTATTAAATTATTTTGTAGTTGGGGCCCCTGTTTTCCACTAGTAAATGCCATTAACTTGTTTAAAAAGAGGTTTGTTTGAAGACAATTGCATGGAGGTCTTATTGAGGTCATTTACTCATCTAGCCATCCTCTCAGATAGAGCTGGAGTGAGGGATTGCTAATTTATTAATTCCTCCATTCTTAGATTTTATACTCCAACATTTTTGGTAAAAATTAATATACTGTTGTGGAAGTTTAAATATATGTCTACAAATTATAGATCCACTGAACAAATTTTTTTCAATATTGAAATAAGCAACATCCAAAAAGGATGGAAAACTTTGATTACATATAATAATTCTTATATAATTTATAATTTAGACATTTTATGTAATATGGTATCGAGTCCAAGTACTGTACACTCATTGGAGAAGGAAATGGCAACTGACTTCAGTATTCTTTCCTGGAAAATGCCATGGACAGAGGAGCTGGGCAGGCTATAGTTTACTGGTCACAAAGAGTCAGACATGACTTAGCACACACACACACCGGACATTTACACATATTTCCTCATTAGATGTTTGCAGCAAATGTATAAAATGAGTTTTTATCATTAGTTCATAAGTGAGGGAAATGAGCCTCAGAGTTATTAAATAACTTAGCTACAGCCTCAAAAAGAGTGAATAACGTAACTAGTATCTAAATTGACTTTTATCTCACTCTAGTATTTACACTGTATGTGTATATGTGAGAGAGAAACACATGGGGAAAGAATAGAATCACAGAAATGAGAGGCAGAAAATATAAACAA
This sequence comes from Bos indicus, assembly GCF_029378745.1. Lineage (NCBI taxonomy): Eukaryota > Metazoa > Chordata > Mammalia > Artiodactyla > Bovidae > Bos > Bos indicus. Next base: position 50,342,261 of record NC_091773.1, read on the forward strand.
TAGACAAAAACTCATTAGCTAACCAGCAGCAAACAACTGCTTGAAATATCAGTTATATCATTTTGTAGGTAAGCTTCATGTAACTATTAGCTTCTATAAAACATGATGTGTTTTGTTCACCCCAGAGAGAATAAATCAAAATAATGCCATTTATTTTCTTACTGAATGAATGTTAATATGTATGACAATCGTGTGAGAAGAGTCAGGTGGCAGAAATGAGTAGGAGATTCTAATGGTATTAGAGAAAACCGAAATGGCTCAGGGAAATCCTTTGCTTTACTTATTTATAATATCAGAATAACATTTTTTTTGAAAAATGAAAAATGGTCAGGGTCTGTATTCCATTATTGTGACCTGCTTAAGATGTAGGGAGTAAAAGGTTTTGGCTCAAAAATGCATAGTTGATTAAATTCTAAAATAGAGTTTTATAAGATTTTGCAGTGGAGGGTATTATATAAAGTAGGTTTGAATGCAGAATAAGATCTTATCCATTGTTTTATTTGGGTGATTTTATGTAAGTTATGCAGGATTCCCAGATGGCTCAGTCAGTAAAGAGTCTGCCTGGAATGAAGGAGACACACGTTCAGTCCCTGGGTTGGGAAGATCCCCTGGAGAAGGAAATGACAACCCACACCAATATTCTTACCTGGAGAACTCCATGGACAGAGGTGCCTGGAGGGCTATAGTCCATGGGATCACAAAGAGTTGGATTCAACTGAGTGGCTAATACTTTCAGTTTTCACTTCCATTTAAGTAAGGATCTGAAGCCTAAATATTTGCTAAATTTGATTTATAAAAAGGGACAGGGAGGAAGACATATCAAATCATCTAGCCATTCGTCTAGGAAAAAAATGTGCATGTTTATTGACTAAAGGGGAAGTATTACTTACACTGAAAATTGCTTCAGCATATAACTGAATACTCACCATGTACCCATCTCATTTATTTCAAAGAAAGCAAATGTGCAGGTGTATTACTGATGTGGAGATATTTGTATCAAAAATGAAAAACAATTATGTTGCAAAAGTTATAAATTTGCAATAAATCACATTGGCAATATAGGTTGTTGAATGTAAAAAAAATATATTTATAAGAAAAGAAAAAGGGTAAATTTATTTTCTATGAAAGCAGAATATTTTCTAATAAAATATTCAATAGAAAATTAATTTATGACAGAACATGAGTTGCTTTGGTTATATACTGTGATAAACACAGGACCTAAGGATATGAAAAATCTAGCAAAATAAGCCTCCCTAGGCATGAATAAAAAACTTTTAATTGTGATTGATTCATGCAAATTTTCATGCAAGTTTAATTCCTTTAATCAAAGGAATTTAAAAATGTCCCTTTGATTCACTACATTAAAAATATAGCTTTAGAAATGTCATGGGTAAAATAATATCCCTAAGATTTTTATAGGTATTTTATTCCCCCCTTTTTAAAAATTAAATCACATAAATGTTAAGCATGAAACATGTTACCATGAATCCTAGTACTGAATTCTTAAATTTGACCTCAATACATAATACCTGGTAAGAGCTTAAAGAAAAACAATACAGTGTTGAGATTTACATTTCTGTGCTGTCTGGGGTTCTGATCAGACCATGTGAGGTAAGACTCCATCTCTGAATTTAACAGCTCTGCAGTTACAGACATCTTATTTTACCTTGTTCTATCTCAATGGGTTTGTTGTTAGAATTGAATGAGATTGTGTAGAGCACTTAGAAAATTACTTGGCATATCGTTAAGATTTAACACATATTGGTTTTTATAGTCTTTTTACATATGGATATAACCTTTCTTAAAGTTCACACCACTTTCAGACAAAATTGAAAAATTATACTGGTCAAATTCAAATAAAAAGGAGAAGAAAATTTAAAAAAATAGTGAAAGGGAATAAATGGATAATAAATGACAAACATTGTGACAGAAACTGTGTATTTAGTGAGTTACATTTAGTTTTCATAACAAAACTTCTGAGTGAAGTTTTTCTTTAATTTCCATGATATATGAAGGCTTAATGAGTAAATAAATTATTCAAGGTCACACAACCAAGTATTGGTGACAGAATTTCACCTTCAGCCATAGAAGGAATGAGGCAATTATGAGAAAATGAGAATTAATAAAATATATGAATATATGCAGAGAACATAATGAGAAATGCTGAACTGGATGAAGCACAAGCTGGAATCAAGATTTCTGGGAGAAATACCAATAACCTCAGATATGCAGATGACACCACCCTTACGGCAGAAAGTGAAGAGGAACTAAAGAGCCTCTTGATGAAAGTGAAGGAGGATAATGAAAAAGTTGGCTTAAAACTCAGTATTCAGAAACTAAGATCATGGCATCTGGTCGTATCACTTCATGGCAAATAGATGGGGAAACAATGGAAACAGTGCCAGACTTTATCTTTGGGGGCTCCAAACTCACTGCAGATGGTGACTGCAGCCATGAACTTAAAAGACACTTACTCCTTGGAAGGAAAGTTATGACCAACCTAGACAGCATATTAAAAAGCAGAGGCATTACTTTGCCAACAAAGGTCCGTCTAGTCAAAGCTATGGTTTTTCCAGTAGTCATGTATGGATGTGAGAGTGGGACCATAAAGAAAGCTGAGCACTAAAGAATTGATGCTTTTGAACTGTGGTGTTGGAAAAGACTCTTGAGAGTCTCTTGGACAGCAAGGAGATCCAACAAGTCTATCCTAAAATAAATCAGTCCTGAATATTCCTTGGAAGGACTGATGCTAAAGCTGAAACTCCAATACTTTGGCCATCTGACGTGAAGAACTGACTCATTGGAAAAGACCCTGATGCTGGGAAAGATTGAAGGAGGGAGGAGAAGGAGATGACGGAAGATGAGGTGGTTGGATGGCATCATGGACTCAATGGACATGAGTTTGAGTAAACTCTGGGAGTTGTGATGGACAGGGAGGCCTGGTGTGCTGCAGTCCATGGGGCCCCAAAGAGTCGGACATGACTGAGTGACTGAACTGAACTGAATGGATGAATTTTTAATTATTAATCTTGACTTATAAAGCATTCAGCAGCACACGCTATATATTCAGTTCCCAGTAAAATGAGTGTTTTTCTCATGGCTCCTATGTCAGTTCCTTTAACTATTTCTTCCCTCCCCCTGCAATCTTCCATTTACTTCTTATTTTCAGCTATCACCAAGAAATTTCACACATTCACTTAATAAACTACTATGTCAGACAACATAGGCACTAAAACAGAGTAATAAACAGAGTGGAATACTACTATATTTTGGCCTATATAGTCACTTTGGTATTTTGGAGGATATAAATTTCTGAACATATAGATGTTTCATTGTCATATTGATGACACTTCAAACAAATGTAGGGGATGTAGAGATGATGATAATGATGATGATAAAGACTTCTGCCACTGCAGAGTGGAGGATATGGAAATTATATCTGTATGTTTTAGTTCACCTGAGTAGAGCTTGAAAAAAAAAATCACCGATCCCATTTCTGTCCTTAGTCTATATATTCGCTGATTTAAATGCATTTTCTTCAAGGAAAGTAAAATGTTCTTTTATTTTAAGGTACAGAAGATTATGGTTCAAATAAAATGGGTATAAAGTAGAAATCAATAATACTCCAGGGTAAAAGGAATGTATAATTTTCTGACACAGTAAATGAAATGAAATTGAACTATAGAGGAACCTGTAAATATTTGCCTAACAGACTGTAATGACAACAATAACAATACTGTCAGTTAACTTTTATTAAAAATTTTTCATGCTAGGCACTATAATCATTTTACATGTATTATCTCACTAATTTTTTGTAGTCTGCTGCTGCTGCTAAGTTGCTTCAGTCATGTCTGACTCTGTGCGACCCCATAGACAGCAGCCCACCAAGCTTCCCCGTCCCTGGGATTCTCCAGGCAAGAACACTGGAGTGGGTTGCCATTTCCTTCTTCAATGCATGAAGGTGAAAAGTGAAAGTGAAGTTGCTCAGTCGTGTCTGACTCTTAGCGACCCCATGGACTGCAGCCTACCAGGCTCCTCTGTCCATGGATTTTCCAGGCAAGTCTACATATAAGTAAAAAGAGTTTTAGAAAAGTTATTTGCATTATATTATGTAGCTTTTACATCATTGATTCAAAGTAACAGTGGCAGAAGATTGCCTCTATTTGAGAAATGAGTTACAGGGACAGAGACTGTAGCATGCTGAGAAAAACCAAATTAATTAGAATATGCAGGAAGAGTAAAGCTTTCATCTAGACATTTGATTAACAAGATATATAGGAGTCAGCAGTTTTCTTTTTCTTTTTTTTTTTTTCAAGTTATTAGATGGAAAACTAGTGTGGTTTGCAGAATAATGGCTTCCCCAAGATGTTCACTCTAATCCTTGCAATCTGTGAATATGTTACTTCCAGGACAAAAGGAACTTCGCATGTGTGGTTAAATTAAGAATTTTGAGGTAGGGAGATTATCCCAGATTATCCAGATGTAATCCTGTGTTCTTTTAACTGAAAAGGGGAATTAAAAGGATCAGAATCAGAGAGAAATCTGAAGATGCTACACTGTATGTTTGTAGATGGAGAACTGGATCCATAGGTCAAAAAATACAAGTGGTTTCTAGAAGACAGAAAATGTAAGGAAATAGATTCCCCTATCCTAGGAATTCCAGAAAGTAAAGCAACCGTGCTAAAACACTGATGTGAGCTCAATAAATCCAGTCTTGGACATTTGCCCTCCAGAACTGTGAGATAACAAATGTATGTCCTTTCAAGACACTAAATGTGTGATTATTTATTATAACTAACAGTAATGTCTGTGTAAAGATTACAATATGAAATAATATTGAACATTTGAAGGGGCAGACTTTAAGGGCAAATGCTAATGAGCAAATAATGGCCACAATTTAATTGAACATATACTATGTGCAAGACAGTTATGCTAATATCAACTTACTGATGAATATAAGTGGTTTCTAGAAGACAGAAAATGTAAGGAAATAGATTCTCCTATCCTAGGGATTCCAGAAAGTAAAGCAACCATGCTAAAACATGGATGTGAGCTCAATTAATTTCATTTTAGAGAAACTAGAAGAGTTTCACAAACTTAAATGTATGTATATTCAGGGACAGAGAGTAAATGGTAAAGCTGAGAAACATCAGAATAGAAATTCAGAAGCATGATGTCATTTAAAGAATATTTATTACCCATTAAAAAAAAACTTTCAGTTACTATTACAACAATAAATGTGACCTATCCAAATAGGAAAAATTCCATGGCTAATAATTGATGAAAAACCCATCCAGAATGTTCTATCATCAACTTACCTGTGATACATAGTAAATTATCAAAGTATAAATGTAAAGTTTTTAAAAATGTAATTGATCAAGGTCTTAATTAAATTTACTGAAATTTCTAGTAAAGTGCTATCCTTTGTAGAAGTTCAAAATTTAAAATGTCTTTGAACTTAAAAGAAATAATACTTAATATTCTTGACTTATATTTATTATATCACAGCAGAATTTTTCTCTCGCTTAGCTTTAAACCAATAGTTTATATTAGGGAGGGTTCAATTTTTTCTGGTTTGGGAATAAAAATAGCTGTATAGCCTAAAAATAAGTTAGCATATAGATTGATAGCTTTCATAAACTAATGAGCCAAATTATTCTCTAAAGAATTATAATCAACAAATTATTTTAGTCACATACATTCCCTCATGGCTCAGATGGTAAAAGCATCTGTTGGCAATGCAGGAGACCCAGGTTCAATCCCTGGGTGGCGAAGATCCTCTGGAGAATGAAATGGCAACCCACTCCAGTACTCTTGCCTGGAAAATCCCATGGATGGAGGAGCCTGGTAGGCTACAGTTCATGGGGTTGCAGAGTCAGACATGACTGAATGACTTCACAGCTTCTTCACAAGTCTAGAAATATGCATGAAAAGTCACAGAAGGATGCAGAATCAAAAATTTAAATCTTATTTTTGTGGAAACAATACTAAGAAAAAATTAAGGGATTTGAATCCCAACAGTTAGATAACTGATGTCATGTTTAGTAGATAAAGTTGCTGCAGTATACACTGGAGGGAAATGCTTAAGAAAAGATGAATAACCAAGCTTTTACAATAGTGAAAGCAAGGCATATGGACAACTGTTAAAGAAAGAGGATGAATGAAAGAAAAGAAAGCCCTGAAATGTATGAGATGTGTGAAAGGAATACCTCCCATGAATGTGGGGTTTGAGGTAGAATTAGAAATTAAAGGCTATGATAATAATGTGTGATTGTGTGATTGGCAGGATTGTGTTAATGGTAATAAAAATAGGGAAACCATCAATCATTTCAAAATCGTCAAGTTCACTGAATTCCAGCTTGCCATATTTAACTTGACACAACACAGCCTTGCTCATTTTCGTGAAATCTGTTCCTCCCTAATTTATATTTCGAGTTATGTTTCCTTCTCCAGAAAGGGTTCTTATTTGATTTCTAATGTTTACTTTAAACATATTACATTAAATATATATTAATATACATTCATTATATAAAATACTATATTAAGCAAATATAAACATATACAATTGACAGTAATATAATTGATATCCATGTACCCAACACCTAGCATTCACAGCCTTGACTTATACCCAATGTTATTTCACACTATCCCCAACATTCCTTGCCTGTATTTTTTTTTAAAAATCCCAATATGGCGTGTATCAGATATCATTTCCTCAGTGTGTTTCTTTGAAAGATAAATGTACTTTAAAATTAAAATCCAATGACAAAACCATTCAGATGCCTATAAAATTAATAATAGTTATTAAATTTCAGTCACTAGTCAAGGTTATAGTTGCCTTACAAATATCATTTAAACAATTACAAATATTTACTTGAAGCTAGATCCAGAAACAGCTCATAGCTTGTGATGAATTACTGTGTCTTTGTTGGTTTATAATCTCCAGACTCTCTGCTTCACGTGTCTCTTTCACCATTCCAACTCTGACAATTAGTTTGGAAACGTAATTGAGGGAATTGCCCTTAAGTTTCCCACAGCCTGAAAATTCCTGATAGCATTCTCTCACATCTGTTTTTCCTATAAATTGGTGGTTAAATCTAGAGACATGGTCAAACTTAGATTAGACTCTTTGACCAAATTACTTCTAAGGTTTGGGCTACTTTTTCTGGAATTCTATTGATGTCTTTTTATTTCTTTTATAATACCGGAACCCATGAACCTCCATTTCACTTCTCATTGATGCTATGTGAAATCTGAGCCCCTCTTTAACAAAACAAGGCCAAAAGCCAAGTTTGATGATCATCCTTGACTATTTGCTGATAATTTTATCAAAGACAACTTCAAAGCCAAGTTCCTAAAAGAGCACATCTCTTTTTTGTCTCTGTATCATCCCATCCGCTCACTCCACAACTGGACAAATTCTGATTCTGTGCTTACCAATTCTCTTTAGCAATCCTCCTCAAAGTCACACGTAATGCTCTACTTATTAAAGTTAAAGCTAATGGATGCACTTAATTAAAAAAAAAATCTCAATAGCTAAACATACAAATAGATTTGCTTTTTCTGGTGACCTTCTTCTTCTGTACTTTACCCTGATGAGCCTCTTCAGTTTTTTCATATTATTCTCTATCAGTTTATTTTACATTCCATTATGCTGTTTACTTTCCCTACATGGAAATGTTGCTATTCCCCAGAATTTTGGCTTCAGATCTTTTCTATTTATGTCCTAAATGTTCTCCCCAATTCTCTCTGATTTTTTACCATTTGATTTTAACATAATTGCATTTCAGGGAGGTAGAAATGTGTACTGACAATTCTGAAACTTGGGATTGAAGCTTTAAAATGACATCAGAGATTTAGAGTGAAAAAAAAAAAAAAAAGACTGAAGTCTCAGAATTGATGGTTGAAACAACAGAAATGGACAGTATTAAAGAGTTATCTTTTTTTTTTTTTTTCCTAAGAGCAGAATGAGAGGCAGACATAGCTATACAAAGACCACACATATAATCCCAACTATGTCCAGAGATGTCCCATTTGGGAGATCAGAAACAGAATGCATGCCAGGGATAAAGACACAGAAGAAATAGTTAGAGATGCAGAATAAATCTATTTATCTATCATCATGCTATCCAGGGCAGGAAAGATTAAAGAGATAGTCACTAAAATTAAAGGGTGTAAAAATCAACTGTAATGACTCCATTTAATTTTGGGGGTCTTTAGAGTCATCGGTAAGACTTATTTTTAGTAGTTTCCAAACTGTGGGTTGAAGATACTTGACAAGGTAAGACAAAGAAATAATAGAAGAGAGTCTTATTTTCCTAAAATTTTTTTATAATTTATATAAATAATGCTTTATACACATATAATAATTTCATATATATTTATTTTTAGACACATATATACATAGGTACATTCACATGCAGGTTGTAGTAACAGAAACGGTTGAATATAAACTAATTTCCTCAGTGTAGAATACTCCTCTCTATGGTCCAATAATCTCTTTTGTCTTCATCACTAATCCCTATTTATACTTAAAAACTCAATTTAAGTGTGATTTCCTGTTGGTCCAATTGTTCCCATTTTCAACATTTCTTCTTATAAACTCTTACCTTTGCAACTACCTAGTAAGTGCATTCATTTAATGATTATTCATTTCCATGCTCTGCACACTGACACTAGCTTACTCTGGGATAAAGTAGTGATCCAGGTAAACAATGTCCCTACATTTATGAAGTTTAATGTCTAGTAAAGTTGACTCTCCTTATACTTCCTATGAAAAGTAGTAAGAGGCCCAGAGTTTTACTTAGGCTCATAAATTGAAAAACTTATTTACTTTGAAAAGAGGGGGAAAAAAGATAGAGGATTATTTTATGATGTAAAATTTCTCCAATAATTCAAATACTTCCAAGCAAGAATGGAAAGGTGTCTATGGGCTTGAAATTCCAGTATATAACTTATAATTCAAGTTATAATGTTAAATTGTAATGTTAAGCTTTGTTCAGTATCCCCTTCCCATATCCTTCCACATGGTATCTTTATTTTTTTGATAAAATTTGCTTTTGTACAATAGATGAGCTAAAAGAACATGAGGAGATTATGGGGAGATTGTCTCAATCTCATTCTTAATTTTACTTAATATTATTTTTACATTTCACTCTATAAGTCATTATGTTTCCATGACTTTGTAATACAGCTTGGAATAGCCCTCAGATCAAATTATTTGAAGATTAAGAAAGAAAGGAGGAAAAAAGAAAACCACTGCAGTGCACTCATATGAATCAATGCAGTAGCCAATTTTGAACTAAGGTTTGCTGGGTTCACGGCTGCCTTATGATATTCAGATGCAGATGTCCTCAGCATGAGATCTGGGCTTGCTATGACTTTCACCAAAAAGCTAATGACTTTAAAAGATGAGAATGGTTACATTTTAGAGAGCTTTCTGAGTCCTTTGCCAACTACTGAACCAGAACCTTTTAAAAATACAGTACCAGAAAGACTTTTCAGAGAGCTGTCAGATTGTAGCATTGAAGAGTTACATAATCATCGCATTCTCTAATGGATGCCAGGAAAGAAGAGCTGGGAATTAATGAGTGGATCCAGTTGTTTAGTTTCTCTGGTTGTGAGCATCTCTGCCAAGTTTAGGCTATGCCCTTCCTATCCATTCATCAGGAAAATAAGACTTCTCTACATTCTATCTATCATATGATCATTTGAACACCTTTTCTGTACTATAGTGTTGCAAACAAAAGTATTTCTCCCAGCTTATCTCTTAGTACTCTTACTTCCATCCAATTCTGTGTGATCGTCATTTCCCAAGCATGCCGCCTGCACACCTGCTTCCTTTATTTTGTCATGCTATTTTACTCTTTAGAACACTTTTATACATGTTTCTGGATATTTTTTTTCCAGTAGTACCCAGCCTCCATGGTCCAGCTCAAGCTCCTCTACTAAGTACTTTATGGTACTATCTTCCTACATTTCTCCTAAAAAACGATAGATATGTTATTGTAGATAGATAACTTCTATATGTGTGTATATTTCTTTCTGTCATTGCCATTGAACAGTTGTAAAAAAAAAAAAAAAAAAAAAAAACACTATACAGAGTATGGATGGATGCTTGCTCAGTCATGTCCAACTCTTTTTGCAATATAGAATATCAAATGTGTGTATATTAAACATACGTGTGAGTTTCAGATATAAGATTTAACATTAAAAATATAAACAGGGTATAAAAAGTGATATAATCAAAGATAGATTTTACTTCAGTCTGAATCATATGGCATAATAAATAGCAAACAGTAGCTTAAATAGATAATTAAATTTATGCCTATTTTTGTTCTATTAATTCAATTATTTTCTTCCTGATAGAAGGGGGAAAAGTACTATATACTTCCTATCTCTGCTGACTCAGCAGTAAAGAATTCACCTCCCAATGCAGGCAATGTGGGTTCAATCCCTGGGTCAGGAAGATCCCCTGGAGAAAGCAATAGCAATCTACTTCAGTATTCTTGCCAGGAAAATCCCACCAACAGAGGAATCTGGTGGACTACAGTTCCTGGGGTCACAAAGAGTTGGACATGAAAATTTTCTACAGATTCAGTCAAAGCTTATTTTTGTTATTCAGTCATCCAGTCATGTCCAACTTTTTGCAACCCCATGGATGGCAGCAGGCCAGGTCTCCCTGTCCCTCACCATCTCCCAGAGTTTGCCTAAGTTCACATTCATTGCATCAGTGATGCCATCCAGCCATCTCATCCTCTGACACCTTCTTCTTCTGCCCTCAATCCTTCTCAGCATCAGGAGCTTTTCCACTGAGTCATCTGTTTGCATCAGATGACCAAAATACTAGAGCTTCAGCTTCAGCATCTGTCCTTTCAGTGAATACTCAGGCTTGATCTCTCTTAAGATTGACTGGTTTGATCTCCTTGCTGTCCAAGGGACTTTCTGGAGTCTTCTCCAGCATCACAGTTTGAAGGCATCAATTCTTTGGTGTTCTGCCTTTACAGTCCAGCTCTCACAACCATACATGATCACTGGGAAGACCACAGCTTTGACTATATGGACCTTTGTTGGCAGAGTGATATCTCTGTTTTTCAACACCCTGTCTACATTTGTCATCGCTTTCCTGCCAAGAAGCCATTGTCTTCTGATTTCATGGCTGCAGTCACAATCCACAGGGCTTTTGGAGCCCAGGAAGAGGAAATCTGTCACTACTTCCACCTTTTCCCCTTTCATTTGCCATGCAGCAATGGGGCTGGATGCCATGACCTTAGTTTTTTTCAATATTTAGTCTTAAGCTGGCTCTTTCACTCTCTTCCTTCACAAGAGACTCTAGTTCTTTTTTGCTTTCTGCCATAGAGTAGTATCATCTGCATATCTGAGGTTGTTGATATTTTTCCCTCCTAGCTTGATTCCAGCTTGTAACTCATCCAGCCCAGCATTTCTCATGATGTGCTTGGTTGGCCTATCGTTCAGCTTGTAACTCATCCAGCCCAGCATTTCTCATGATGTGCTTGGTTGGCCTATAGGTTAAACAAACAAGATGACAAGCAGACAGCCCTGTCCTGCTCCTTTCTTGATCTTGAACCAATCATTTGTTCCATACAGGGTTCTAACTGTTGCTTCTTGACCCCCATAAGGTTTCTCAGGAGACAGATATGATGGTCTGGTATTCCCATCTCTCTAAGAGCTTTCCACAGTTTGTCATGGTACACATAGCCACATGCTTAAGCATATTGAAGAAACAGAGGTATATGTTTTTCTGAAATCCCCTTGCTTTCTCTATAACCCAGAGAATGTTGGCATTGGATCTTTAGTTCCCCTTCATGGTTCACTGCCTTGTCCTGGCAAATGGGCTTGAATAACTCAATGAAGCTATGAGCCATGTCATGTAGGGCCACCTATGAAAAAGGGTCATAGCAGAGAGTTCTGACAAAACATGATCCACTGGAGGAGGGAATGGCAAACCACCCCAGTACACTTGCCATGAGGACCTCATGAATTGTATAAAAGGCCAAAGCTTATTATATCCCTACTATGAACAAAGCACTATTCTGGGCTAATTCATAGACATTATTTTATTTTTACCTTTACACAATTAATAAATTATTGATTATAATAAAGATCAGCACAATTGCATAATTTTATACTGCTTTTCAGATTCCAATGCAGAGTCTTAGTTTGATGTTGCCATTTCATTTGGATTAATATTTATTTTATAAGGATATATATAACATTAAATATATTATCCTTAGTAAGACAAAAGTTCAAGGTTGCTATTACAGTAAATTGGTTTGTTTTCAAATATTTAGAATATTGCTTACCTATTCAAGTAAATAGATTGAACTCGGACTGTGAATCATAGAACTGAATAGCACTAAAATTCTGAAGCAAAGACAAATTCAGAATAAAATTTGTGTAAAAAACTTCAGAGAAGTTTGTGGAAAATTATCAACATTAATTTAGATCCAAAATAGACTTTAGCCATTCCTTTCCTATCCACTATACAACTTACTTTCAGTGGAAAACAAAAAAGTAGATACAGTCAAATTCTAAATTAGCAGACACTTGGTCCTGTCGGCCACATCCATAACACTTGGTCACTCCAAAATGTCCTTAATATTTGGCCATATTTGACCCTGTCCAAAATGTCCATAGAGACATTTGGTCCACACCAAAATGTCCTTGTCCTGTCAAAAATCACATGGCATGGAACGTACATGCTCATAGATATTTTATTTATTTTCTTAGCTTTTTTTTTTCAACGTGGACCATTTTAAAAGTCTTTATTGAATTTATTTCAATATTGCCTCTGTTTTTATGTTTTAGTTTCTTTGGCCAAGAGACATGTAGGATCTTAATGCCCTGCCTAGTGTTCAAACATGAACCTTCTACATTGGAAGGTGAAATCTTAACAACTAAACAGCCAGGGAAGTTAATCATGGACATTTTAGATAGGACCAAATTTCAAGGACTTTTTGTTGTAATCCAAATGTCTTATTAACATTTTGCACAGGACCAAATGTCCCTCAAGTCAAGTTTTTTAAAATAGAATAGGAATTTTAACAGTTTATTGCACAAAGACTTTCACACGATGTGAGCACTCTACGATTAACTGTGCATTATTGCCTTATGCTTTTTGCAAACTGATATTAAATCTGACTAAAACATTATACTCTCAATATTTTCATGTACAGATCACTAATACTTTAATTTTCTCCTTCAGTCTTTGTACTGAAAATGATAAAGTACTTTCCTATACATTTACGGAATTTTATGTCTTTTGTAACATTATCATTACACATATTATTAATAATGTGTATTCATTATCTATTGGGCTACTCTAATGTGTTTTAAACAATAATACATGTAATAATATCCTTTAAAATTAACCCCTGTCAAAAATTCTTCACAGAAAAATATGCACATTTTTGAATATATGTGCCATATAATGAATTCAGAAGAAGAATCAAGACAAAAACAGAGTTGAATTTTAAAATTGCTAATTAATCCAACTAAAATTCCTAATCACACTAAGTTTTTCAATTTCTATTAGAATGGTTCTGCCTTGTTTTAAACTTTAATCATTTAATTTTAGATTATTAAAACTTCCCAAGTTTCTTTCATATTAGGATGTATAACTTGTTAAAAATTTTATAACTCAATAATGACTAAGTATTAGTGTGAATAATTATAATATGATGAATATTATAAAATCTGAAGTTACACCGACAAATTGTAGTACGTAGTTCTAAACAAGAAGAAAATTCCTGAAGCATGGTAGGTTTAAATTTTATTTTTCTGAAATATTTTGACTTCCTAGAAGAAGTTATATGCCATAAAGTATCTTGCAGGAGAATAAATTTTATTGGCTCTCATCACTAATAGAAAATTTTTGACTTTTTGAGTGACCTAATTACTAAAGATAAAAATATTAAGTATCTCTTCTTTTTTTTCTGTAAGAGAGTAGTGTTATAATTCATTTATTTATTTCAGAAAACCCCGCTGCTACATTTTGGAGCCCCTAGGAATCTGGTCATCTAGTCCAGAGGATTATAATCAGGAAGATCTGAAGACCCTGCTGCCTCAATCAGCTATCACTATTCTGTTTTTATCAATAGTCATACCATGGATTATTAATATTTTCAGTAGGCTATTTCTGTGGGAATTCACACATCTTCAAAACTAATAACCAAAATCCTGAGAGTTATCTAACATAAGTGAAGTGAAGTGAAGTGAAGTGAAGTCGCTCAGTCGTGTCCGACTCTTTGTGACCCCATTGATTGTAGCCTATCACGCTCCTCCGTCCATGGGATTTTCCAGGCAAGAGGAGTATTGGAGTGGGTTGCCATTTCCTTCTCCAGAGAATCTTCCCAACCCAGGGATTGAACCCGGGTCTCCCGCATTGTAGGCAGACGCTTTACCATCTGAGCCACCAGTTACAGGGAAGTAACTTGAATATCTCATTTATGTATACATATGCTTTCTTTAATCTTTGGGAAGTTGTCAAATATTTAATGCTCACTGTAGCTAATGATTCATATAGAATTTTATTGTATATGACATTAATTTTAATTTTAACTAAATTTATAACCATAGAAATGTGTGCATAACACAGCCTGCAGCAAAATATGATGACGATAGTCCAAGACAGTCCTTCTAACATTTTTAAAATGTTGGCATAAACAGGATACACTTAGGAATATTTTTATAGTAGAGTTGGACAGACAGAGATTACCTATAAGTAATCCCATGGACAGAGGAGCCTGGTAGGCTGCAGTCCTTGGGGTTGCTAAGAGTTGGACATGACTGAACGACTTTCTCACTTTGACTTTTCACTTTTCTGCATTGGAGAAGGAAATGGCAACCCACGCCGGTGTTCTTGCCTGGAAAATCCCAGGGACAGAGGAGCCTGGTAGGCTGCCGTCTATGGGGTCGCACAGAGTCAGACACGACTGAAGCGACTTAGCAGTAGCAGCAGCAACAGAGACACACTGAACAAGGATTCTGGCTAGCTAGAGATGAAATCATCAATATATTTGCACATTGTAACATAACTGTGATAAACCTGTAAACTTCCAGATACCATTTGGGAAACTCTGGATTAAGATCAGTATTCATGGCATTCAGTATAAACTCAAGTTGTATTAATCTGTTGATCATATTAGAAAACCTCTGCTTTGTTTTTCTGTTTAATTCTGTATATACAAGCACTATTTAATAGAACTTATGATTTATTTGGGTTCAAACAAAAGTAGATCATTGAGACAGGATTAATATGCAAATTCAGAAGTAGTTTCAGGAAAAAAACTCATGGAGAGTGGGAGAGTAAAACAAGAAAGATGGCAATGGGATATTATTTCAAATAAGTGTCTACTCTGAGAACTGGGACCTTATCCCAGTGGGGAGTGATAGGAAATGGTATGGAACACACATCCAGAAGTAAAAGAGCTAAAAAATTTCTAAGTTATCTGCTCTATCATTGGGTGAGGACAGCTCTGGGGGATAGGAATGCTCATTTGTATTCCTGCCACTTGGCGGGCAAAGTTGGCCCTGGAAGCCAGGGGAAAGCCTCACGTAAGGGGAGGTACAGGTGGCAGTAAGAAATCCAGCAGCATGTATTAGAGTGCTCAGCCTTTATGAGATGTGGACAGGGCATACCTAGGATCTCCTGTTTGTTTTAGTTAGACATTCTGCAAAAGTCTGTCATTTTCCAATCTAAGAATAAGGCAATAAATTTTATGCTCCTAAATCAGGAATCAGAAAAATACTGTGGATAGATCAGATTCAAGTTTTAAGAAATTAATTCAAAGCTATAAAATATGGGAAACTAAGATTTCCAAATTAAATGCTACAATTAATGACTCAACAATTATTTTTCATTTTAAAGCTTCTTCTTCCAAGGAAGGTCCATGCCAGCCAAATAGCCAGGTACCCCTCAGGAACTTCCTGATTTAAGTCAGGAGTATGGAATTTTCCTTTGTATTTAATTATTTTACGTTTTTATTTTAAAACATACTTGAAGTAAATACAGGGAACCAAAATTTGCAAAATAAAAATGAATGTGTCGATGAAAAAGATAAATGTATTAAATAATGAACAATATCTATGTATTTGGCATGTCTTTTAATGTTTTAAACCGATTTACTTTAATTGGGAAATTGAACACCCGCAGAAAAGAGTTACAAAACCTTTACACTCCCCAAAACCTGTTCCAACTGGCCCTCCCTTGGTTGCTCCCTTTCTTGGGACCATTGGTACTTATCATTTTATTCCTCTTATTAGGACCCTGTCTCTTCAATCTCTTCCCAAGGTTTCTCCAAGAATGAATTTGGGTCATCTCTCGAGACCAGGTCAAGATCATTCTTCTTAAGAACCTCACCCCGACCTCAGGAAAAGGAGACCCTGGGCCTTAGGACGATCCTCCGTTCCAGACCCAGAACCATCGTCCCTATCCAGCAGGAAGTAGCCAGAGAGATACAGCGCCCTTTTCCCCATTTCTTATGATTTCAGGGTCTGGAATGAAGGAGTCCTTGGGCCTAGAAAAGAAAACAACAGTCTCAAAGGCCCTTGCTGAATTATCTAACTGCGGGGGAAAACAAAACCGAACTTTTAAGTCCCACCCTGGTGCTCCGGGCTGGTTGCATCTACCTGGGACTTATCACCCCCTGCCCAGAAACCTCCCACCCCCTGTTCAACTACAAATGCCATCTCAACTAAAGATTACCCAAAACGTCCCACCTGATAATGTTTCCCTTATCGCTTCCACAAACCTCCCATTAAATATGAAGCCTCCCTGATCCCTCTTGTGCTCAGCCTGGTCGTTAGGCCGACTGTCACCCCTCCTTGGCTGAATAAAGGTAACCTACCTCCTTTGAAAAAAAAAAAAAAAAGTTTAATTGGGAAATCTATATTGGGTGGCCTAACTGCCTGTTTGGTATCATTTAAAACCACATAGTAGGATAAGTATATATAATATATATATCCGTTATTTTAAATTATATGAATAAAATATGAAATATTAAATGGAGCATCCCATCTAGGTTGCTTTAGTTTTATTTTTATAATAGTACTAAGTTTTCTCATATTACTGTTCATTTGGAAAATTCTTTAGAGTTGGTTTTACTTCCTAAGAATTATCTGCTGGTAAGTACATATACAGTTAATTCACATTTTAGTTTTATTTTGTTATGCTAGAGTGTAATGAGAAGCACACAATGTTTAAGAAAAGTTAGATAGTGTCAATGAAATCATTATCTTCCTCAGTGACCTTGAAAGTATCCTAAATTACCCTTCTTGATGGTGAATTTCAACAGGTATACAAGTAATAATTGTGCCTGATGGTCCATTTCTAGAGAAGCTTCAATGAGAATACCCAATAAGGTTCTAAGATCTTTATACTACTCCAAGTGAAATCAATAAACAAATTAATCCTTTTTCTTTGCATCTTCACTCATTTTCAGAATTAGGTTGCACTTGAAAAAATGTTTACCCATGCAAAGTATGGGTTTAAAAAATAGCATTTGATAACTGTTGAAAATACTGCCTTGTATGTATTAGATACTTCATAAATATATTTTCCTTTTTGTTTTATTCCTTCTACTAATGAGCAAAGATATCTTAATGGATTATGTATATAACATGTCTCTGAGAAAGAATATGGTTATCCACAGCATGTGTAATATAAAATCCCTGTCAGTTCAGTTCAGTTCAGTTGCTCAGTTGTGTCCGAGTCTTTGCGACCCCATGAATCGCAGCATGCTAGGCCTCCCTGTCCATCACCAACTACTGGAGTTCACTCAGACTCTCGTCCATCGAGTCAGCAATGCCATCCAGCCATCTCATCCTCTGTCATCCCCTTCTCCTCCTGCCCCCAATCCCTCCCAGCATCAGAGTCTTTTCCAATGAGTCAAGAGACTTAGAAAAATGTACTAAACTATAGTCTTATAAATGTGTAGGCAGGGTTAATGAAATTACTAACCAGAGTTCAATACCCCATATCTAGTTACAACTGAGAGGCATTAACACTACTATGCCAGAATTTACAAGGGTGGTTACTAGTAGCTAGAAAAAGCCATTTGAAGATGACAATCTAGTAAGAGCTGTTACCTCTTTTGTTAATGGACATTTAGGTTTCTTCCTTAATAAAGAAGATGTAGTACATATATACAATAGAATATTACTCAGCTCTGAAAAGGAATGAAACTGAATCATTTGTGGAGAGATGGATGGACCTAGAGACTGTCACTCTGACTGACAGAGTGAAGTAAGTCAGAAAGAGAAAAACAAATATCATGTATTAAGACTTACATGTGGACTCTAGAGAAATGGTATGCTGCTGCTAAGTCGCCTCAGTCGTGCTCGACTCTGTGCGACCCCATAGAGGGCAGCCCACTATGCTCCTCTGTCCCTGGGATTCTCCAGGCAAGAATACTGGAGTGGGTTTCCATTTCCTTCTCCAATGCATGAAAGTGAAAAGTGAAAGTGAAGTCGCTCAGTCATGCCCGACTTTTAGCGACCCCATGGACTGGAGCCTACCAGGCTCCTCCATCCATGGGATTTTCCAGGCAAGAGTACTGGAGTGGGATGCCATTACCTTCTCCGAGAAATGGTATAGATGATCTTATTTATGAAACAGAAATAGAGACATAGACATATAAAACATAAATGGACACCAAGATAGAGAAAGGCAGAGATGGGATGAATTGAGATTTGGGGGTTGACATATACATATACTGTTGATACTATGTATTAAACAGATAGCTAATGAGAACTTACTGTCTAGCTCAGGGAACTAGGTGCCCTGTGGTAGCCTAAATGGGGAGGAAATCCAGTAAAATATTCACTTTGCAGTACAGTAGAGACTAACACAATGGTGTAAGGCAACTATGTGCCAATAAAAATTAATTTTAAGAAAAGACCTGTTTCCTCTTATAGGGAAGACAGCCACCCTAGAAGAACACAATAGGGAAGGAACTGAACAGGAAAAAGCTAACTTTAGTCTCTTCCAACCCCTTTTCTTTTTATGGTGTCTCCTATTGACTGAACCAAACTGGAATTTAAGAGGGCAAAAGAATCAATTGACACAGTTCTTTCCAGTAAGGCTTCTGAGGCCAGTACAGGGTGAAGAGGAATAGATCTGCAGGTGCAAAAAGAAAACATTCAACACAATGCATTTTTGGTAATAAGTGAAATTATAAATAAGATATGATATATATATATATATATATATATATATATATAATGAAATATTATTTATTCAAAGGAAAAAAGGAAGACCCTGCCATTTGTTACAACATGGATGGGCCTTAGAACATTATTCTAAGTGACATAAGTTGGGGAGAGAAAGACAAATACTGTATGATATCATTCATATGTGGAATTTAAAAAAGTCAAATTTGTAAAAACAGAAAGTAAAGTGATGTTTACCAGGGTCTGGGTTGGAGGAAGGGTGGGATAGGAGAGATGTTGCTTAAAGATACAAATTTGTAACTGGTAGAAAAGTTTTGGAGATTAATATACAGTATAGTGAATATAAATAATATATTTTTGTATATATTAATAATATAACAATATAAACCGTGTCATGATCATCCAACTTACTAAGAGAGTAGATCTTAATTATTCCAACTACAAAAAGAGAAATGTCAGCTATGTGATATGAAAAAAAGTGAAAATGAAAGTGTCAGTTGCCCAGTCATGTCCGACTGTTTGCAACCCCATGGACTGCAGCCCAGCAGGCTCCTCTATCTATGGAATTCTCCAGGCAAGAATAATGGACTGGATTGTGATATCCTTCTCCAGGGTATCTTACCAATCCAGGGATCAAAACAAGGTCTCCCATATTGCAAGCAGATTCTTTTTTATTTGAGCTCCTCAGGAAGCCCTATATGAAGTTAAAGAGGTGCTAAACAATTTCTACAATGGTGATATTATTACAGTGTATAAATGTATCAAATCAAAATGATATACACATTAAAATTACACATGCCAAATACATTTCAATAAAAAGACAAAATAAATTAGAAATTCCAAATTAAATATCAAAGTGATGATAAATCACTTCTAAAGCTATAATTGCTATTTTATTGTTGTTTAGTCGCTAAGTCATATCTGACTCTTTGTGACTCCATGGATTGTAGCCAGGCTCCTTTGTCCAGGGAATTTCCCAGACAGGAATACTGGAGTTGGTCACCATTTCCTTCTCCAGGGGATCTTCCCAACCCAGGGATCAAACCCGCATCTTCTGCTTGGCTGGCAGATTCTTTACCACTGAGTGCATAATTGCTATTTCAGTACGTATCATTTTGGACTTCCCTGGTAGCTTAACTGGTAAAGAATCTGCCTGCAATGTGGGAGACTCCAGTTTGATTCCTAGGTTGGGAAGATTTCCTTGGAGGAGGGCATGCCAACCCACTCCAGTATTGTGCCTGGAGAATCCCCATGGATAGAGGAATCTGGCGGGCTATAGTCCATGGGGTCACAAAGAGTCAGCCATGACTAAGCAACCAAGAACAGCATAGCATTTATCATTTTATTTACACTTCTTGACAGTTTTTTTTTTCAAATGAATTTTGTTATTGAGATAATTTTATACCAACAAGGTTCTTAAAATATTATGTTGTCAATCTTTTTATTTCATCATAACTAAAAAGAATATGACATCTTAAAAATATCTTGGCTTAGTATCAGAATGAGATGATGAGTCAATTTTTTATCTAACAAGCAAAGGACATTTATTCATATTTAATTTTTTAATTGATATAATTTTTATGAATTTTATTATTTATGTGTATTGGATGGCCATCCCTGTAAGAGTGTTACTCTTCTATGCTTCACTGGTATTGGCATTTGCCATGTGACTAGCTTTGTTAGGGGTTTTCCTCATGGCTCAGGCAGTGAGCCTGCAATGCAGGAGACCCAGGTTTAATCCCTGGGTTGATGCCTGGGTTGGATGACATCCTGGAGAAGGGAATGGCAACCCACTCCAGCATTCTTGCCTGGAGAATCCTATGGACAGAGGAGCCTGATGGGTTGCATAAAGTCAGACGTGAATGAGCAACTGACCACTAGCTTTGTCTAGTAAAACATGAGCTGAAATGTTGTGTGTCACTTCTGAGCAGAAGTTGAACACCACTTATATGTTTATGATTTCCCTGGTGGCTCAGACGGTAAAGTGTCTGCCTACCATGTGGGAGACCTGGGTTTGATCCCTGGGTTGGGAAGATGTCCTGGAGAAGGAAGTGGCAACCCATTCCAGTACTCTTGCCTGAAAAAATCCTATGGACAGAGGAGCCTGGTAGGCTACAGTCCATGGGGTCACAAAGAGTCGGACACGACTGAGTGACTTCACTTTCACTTTCACTTTCATATGTTTATGCAATTTTGCTTCCCCTCTGCTGTGGGAACATTTACCCATTCTCAGATTTGAGAAGGCACGTAAAAAGGCATCCCTGAAGCCAATATGTAATGTCAGTGAGAAAAAAGCTTGATGGGTATAATTTACCAAGATTTGGGTTTTCCTTATCACTATAGCATATGCTAGTGAAAGCTGAGTTATAAAATTTACTCAGCTTCAATATTTTTTTATATTATAACTTACAACAAGCCCTTCAGATAATGAAGACTCAAGTAAGACTAGATAACTTCTTCCATATTTTAGCAAATTCTACAAAATTGCCAAAGGAAGTGTGATGTTTGTTTTTATGACACTGTGGTTGGATGATTAGAATCTTAGTAATGGAGGACACTTTGTTACTAGGTCTGTGGATATAGACAGTGATTTCCAAGTGGTAATATGTGTTTTGATTTATTAAGACTATCCCATGAACTATTACAGCTTGTGGCTGTTTTGGCAGAGGTGGATAATCAGGTTGAAGTATTTTTAGAAATATGATCATGAAATTTTATGTTCCAAAACTTTCATGCTGTAACTTGTGAATTATTATTGTGTCATTTTTATAGCAAAGGTGGAATTAAATATGACTAAAATGCTTCATGCTAATAATTCACTCTCCATCAGATATTTGTTTTGAGTGATAAATCTAGAAGTTTATGGAAATAATTAATGAGGACTAACTGGTTAGATATTTAGCTTTTCATCAGACATGAGAGAAATTACAACATAAAACTAATACGGCATATTAATTTTTAAGAGTAGATCTACATTATTAATAATTCTAAATATGTTTGATTCTATAACTTCCAAAGTTTATCACATGTATCAATAGAATTTTATTTTATGTTCTCAGTAACAGATTAGTGTGGCAGTTGCCTTTTTTAATTTTTATAGCCTTTTGTGAGGTAATATTTGTAACTTCTGAATGTATAATATAAATCATCATTATAGGATGTGAATGCAGGACTAAAAGGAAAATAAACAAAAGTGCCATTTTTGCCATCTATTTTATTTATTTAAGATAATGAGCTGTTAAAAGTAACTTGACAATTTGCTTTTTGAGGTATGAAATAGATATGAAAATTGATCCTACACAATTTATATGCACTGAAAAAAATAGAAGTATTGAAAGTATAACCTAAATTAGGACATAAATGCTGAGACAGTCTAAAAGGAAAGAAATAACAAAATATGACAAGGATAAATATGCAGACTATTTGAACTACATATGACTTGCTGCTGCTGCTAAGTCACTTCAGTCGTGTCCGATTCTGTGCGACCCCGTGGACTGCAGCCTACCAGGTTCCTCCGTCCATGGGATTTTCCAGGCAAGAGTACTGGAGTGGGTTGCCATTGCCTTCTCCTTAATCATCCACATATGATGAATATGAAGATTTATAGATAATGTGACTTAAATATATATTGCAATGAGCAGGTAAAACATTCTGCAGGCAGCCTTAAAGGGAGAAAATGTCATATCACTTTTTTGGCAGTGAAAATTAAATATATTTTACATGCATCCTATAAAAGTCAGTAGAAGATGTATTTATTAATATTGTGGCATCATTGGTGAAGCAATTGATTTGGTAATGACCTAAGAAATTTTGGTATCAGTGGTAGAATCCTTGATGAGGGTCATGAACTGCTGTCATATAAGGACAAAAAATTATAATTGACATAAATTAAGATAATAATTTTATGATCGCAAAAGATTTCACTGGAACCATCAAGAGATAGAATAGTGGGTGGGTGGATGGATGGATGGATGGATGGATAAATGATACATAAGTAGATAGATATTCACCACATTCAATGAATGCTGTAGTAAATGTGTTCAATAGTATATATGTGATAAAAATTTTACATACTGAGGTATGGCTTATGCATCATTTAGGCTGAAATTTATGTTAACTAGGACAGTCTGTTTATGCCTTTTTTTTTTTTAATATTGCATTGCACATCTGCTTTAATCATTAAGAAAATAGGGCTTCCACGATGGCTTAGCAGGTAAAGAATTGCCTGCAATACAGGAGATGCAAGCAGACGTGGGTTCAATCCCTGGGTCAGGAAGATGCCCTGGAGGAGGAATTGGCAACCCACTCCAGTAATCTTGCCTGGGAAATCCCATGGACAGAGAAGCTTGGTGGGTTACAGTCCATGGGATCGCAAAAGAGTAGGACACGACTACGTGCGTGTTGCCACCGATTTTCCAGAAGTAAAGAACATGCACTTTGAAATAGGGATAAATGCCCCCTCCACTCCTTCCTGTGATGCCCATGCTAGCATATCTCTAAAGATAAGGTTCCCTTCCCAGACACCAAGATCAAGCCGATTCACTGTGTACATGCTAATCTGCCTCTTTTGAAAGCTTGAAGGAATAATTGTTCTTTGTTCTAAAAAGATATAAAACTGTGCTGAAAACCATGCTTCTTCAAAGCACTTCTTTCCTTGGTGAAGACTGTACTCCTAGGCTAAAGTCCACAGTGTGGCTTAAATACAACTCTATTCTATTCCTATAAAAATCTATATTGACTATTTGGATATATATATATATATATATATATGATCTGTGATATATATGCACACTTCAATATATGTGTATATAACACATACACACATACCATAATCATAATTTTAAATTATTTGAGCCAGTTATTTATATCAAAGTCAAATAAAATAAATTTAACTGACATATAGATCAAGAATAAAAATAACACTGATATCTCAAATGTCTGTTGCTGGTGAGTATAAATGGTACAGTCAAAAATTACATAGAAAGTAACATGCTAAGGACTCATGAAATTTGAAAATTATATAATTTACCATAGTTATGGTCAAGTAACTTTAAAAATAGTTATATGCTTAAATCCATATGCAAACATTTTAAATATTCAGAGAAAGACATATCTTCTTATGCATCTAAACTACGTGATTTGAGATCAGAACAGTCTATTACAATATAGCTTGCAAAGTCAAAACAAAAAATATTATGGATATTGCCATTGATATTTAGGCAAACACTTGAAACCTGTAATTTACAAAGTATTTTGCAAAGTGTTTTGAGTAGTTAGGAAGGTCTTCTTCTGACAAGTGAGGGTTGAGTAGAAGCTGAATGAAATAGTGTTACATACCTAAATCTAGAGGAAGAAACTTCCAGAAAGATGGAGCATTAAACACAAAGATCCAGAGGCAGAATATGAGTTAATTTTTTAATAAATAAATCAAAACTTTCTGATTATGATGAAATAACTAGCAAAAGAATAATTTTATGCTGGTATTCTTATAAGGATACCTGTCAGCTGCATTTTTTGAGTAATAGTATTCATGTTGTTCTTTAGTCTTAATTTGATTTATCATTCTTATAATACTTCTCCACTTCTGTTGTAACTTCTTCTCTTTGCCTTAATCATATCTCTATTATAACCTTTATTGACCACACCTCTATCACAGTCTTTATCCACCCTTACAATAAACACTGGTTTAAAAACAAAAAGTGACAAAGACAGTCAAAATTTTAAAATTATTTTAAAATTCATTGCTTCTCAGAATTGTGTCTCACTTTGACAGTGTACCAAATAGAAACACTTCCTATATTATTTTCAAAATACCATAAAACCACACCTTGCATTTAATATCCACCTCTATTATTTTGTTAGGAACAAATTTCACAAGAGGACTAGGGAACAAGGTACTAGATTTATTAACATAATGAAAAAATCTTTACTTAATCAAGCTGCTCTTTCCCATGTGGACAGCTACTCCTCAGTGAGCCATGTGGAGGTGGAGCCATAGAAGTGACTGGATGAAGAGAGTTCCCTTGACAGTCACTTTTAAACAGAGGCTGCTTTCAATTATTAAAAAACAAAAAAACTTATTTTACTCCCCATCCAGGTGTCTTAATTCTTCCTCTGTTGCTTCTTTTTCTAATTTCATACCCTAAAATATCCTTTGTTTATAGAAATTATTCTGGTTGGTTGCTCTATCCACCAAGCCCTTTAATATTTATGTCTAATGATAGCAACACTTGAACATAAGCAAGAATAAGAAAATGTAGTGTGTTGTATCCCATCATTCATCATGGAATTTTGTTTTTGTATACTTCAAGACAGTATTGAAGAAAGATTTAAAAAATATTCCTCCTCAGTGTTCTGTTTTTGCATTCTTTCTTTTCTTTCCATTAAATCAGCTTTTACCTAATTTTTTAATTCCCATACTATTGATCTAAAAGAAACCATAAAGTGGTTGTTTTTTCCTTTCACTGAGCAAAACAAACTATATGGAAAAGACAATCCAATAGTTCATCATTTCATCATACTTTTTTCAAATGCTAAAAATTAGTTTACAAATATAAGACATTTTATATTATTTTTAGAATTTGTGCACAAGCTATTTCTTGGGGTCTCTCTTCTATGCATGTGTGTCTAAATGCTGTGGTTACACATAAATAAGAGATAGTCCATATCATTAGTAAGTGTGGTAATTGCATAGGGAGAAATATTAGTGGCTAGTTAAAATAACAGGCAGTAGTAACAATGGTAAAGATAAGTAAACATTATGAGGGCTCAAAGTAAAAGCATAATAAATATTTGAGAAAATTATTTCTACACAAGTTAGGCATGTAGAACCACCTAACCTTCTCATGGTATACATTTTTGAATGCTTTTCTGGCTCATTTTTTGGAAAACAAATCTTTAGCATCATGAGACAGGATCCTGGAATTTCAGAGTAATCAGTTAACTTTAAAACAAAGTATTTTAATTACAATTTAAATAGGGCATGTATTAACAGAGACTTTGTTACAGCAGGATTTGATACACTGTTTAAATATCACTGGTCATTGTTATAAACTTTGTAGAGCAAAATCCTTGGTTTTTATTTAAGTTGTTCATGGAGATGTCTTATTGCTACTTTGATACTTCCCCAAATAATGAAAAACTTGGCAGAGCTCATGAAGACTATCATAAAACTATATTACCTGTACTTTTAATAAAACTGATTAATTTAAAAAGGCAAAAACAGTCAGTTCAAATATGTTAGTGCTTGACAAACATAAGATACTTCATATTATTTTTAGGGGGAATAGCTTCAGGATTTTTCTTGAGTTCACTCTTTTGATTCATGTTATTCTTGTATTTAGTCATCCAGCAAATAAATATTCAGTACTTCCCATGGGTCCAGCACTGGCCTAATACTGGAACCATTATTAAGATACTCTCTATAGCATATATAATAATGAGAAGAGCATGAGGAGACAGTTAAATATATAATTAGAATGCAAAGCAACAATAACAATGCCCAAGATATAAAAATTGTGTGAGTGAACCATAAAAACATATATTTTAGAATGATTTCCAGATACATTTATGCCTGAAAAATTATAGGTTCCAAAGTGGTTTGTGTGTGTGTGTATTCATCAAATCTTAGTTCTGTTGTAGAATGTAAGAGAAAGAAAAAACTTGGTCAAGGATAAGTTATTGTTTGTAATGACATAAAGCACATTAATGTCCATAAGAGGAAACCACAATAAGCATACATCTATCTATCTAACAGACAGATTTACAGTTATCTAAAAAAGCCTTTTCCTATAATATTCTAGGCATAGATTTTCTCCTGTGTGATACATATTATCTGTAAATTCTATGTATCTATGCATCTTCCTACCTACCTACCAACTTGTCTTACTATTA
Source organism: Bos indicus (assembly GCF_029378745.1). Classification (NCBI taxonomy): domain Eukaryota; kingdom Metazoa; phylum Chordata; class Mammalia; order Artiodactyla; family Bovidae; genus Bos; species Bos indicus. The sequence goes on from NC_091773.1 coordinate 50,369,345, forward strand.
TCTACCTTGTACCTTCTACAAAGTTTGATTTTGTAGAGGAAATATGAGTAGTACACCTTTAAAAGGATTGTTATTTTAATCTAGAATTAATTGTAATTGATTCTACATTTCTGGGCAAAGGCTTAGTTCATATAATTGGGGAAATAAAATCCTATAAATAAAACTCAAGGATTTGCAAATTGCTTTCCTTCTAATGCTCCAATTGCCATAAACCTTTGATTTTAAAGAAATTTATAACACACTGATCTCACCACCTTTTTTTTTATTGTTCCCAACCTTTTTATGTTCTCACATCTTATCTTCTAAGCTTAATTTCTGTAATAATTTATCATAATTATTTAGAGGTATTTACCCTCAAGAATTTGAATCTTCTCTTATTTTGTTGTGCTTTTTAAACAAACAAACTTAAAACTTCCAAAATCAGCTTTCAGTTTATCTTGCCTGCACTAGGATAATACAACAGGGCTTACATAAAACCTCACAACACTGACTGGTCATTTCTTCCTTCTTCAGTTAGCCAAGCTCCCACTTTTGTATTGGATACAATTCAAGAAATTACTTCAACTAATTCTGCCCTTTATATCCATGTCAAATTTTCCCTCTCTTCTGGATGATTGCTATCAGTATAGCATCATGCTATATATTTTTTGTGATACCAAAAAAAAAAAAAAAGCAGAGAAGAAGAAAGAAACATCTTAAATCTATTTATGTTTCCAGCTACTGATCTGAACTCTTTTCCTTTAGACAAAATTTTCTTGAAATAATGTTTTCAGTTTCTTTCCCACTATTCTCTATTGAACATGTTCTTAGGTTCCGACCCTATTATTCCACTGAAACTTTCCTTAGGAAGGACACTTTTAACCTTCACATTACTAAATTAAATTATCATACTTAAATTCTTATCTGTTTTGACATAGAAATAGCATTTGGAAAAGTGCATTATTTTCTTATCTGTGAGATGTTAACTTATAAAATATAGTAAGATTATACTATAGGACAGGACAACCAAATGTATAAGGTGTTGGTTGACAGTTATATTGTGAAAAAAGTGAAAATGGTAGTCTCTCAGTTGGTCCAACTCTATGCGACTCCATGGACTTGACCCCATCAGGCTCCTCTGTCCATGGAATTATCTAGACAAGAATACTGGAGTGGATAGCCATTCCCTTCTCCAGTGGACCCTCCCAACCAAGGGATTGAAAGTAGGTCTCCTGCATTGCAGGCAGATCCCTTAGCATCTGAGCCTCTATTGTAAGATGTTAATTTTCCTCAAATTAATTAAGAATTAACCTATAAATTCAACATAAATCCAAGTAAATTTTTAATTTCTTTTATTTTTTTTGTTATATCTTTAAACTGTATTTAGGCTAACAGAAAAGTTACACAAATAGTATGAAGAGTTTTCTTAACATTCTTTACCCCACTCACATAACTATGAAATAATTATCAAGAAAAGAAAATTATCATGATTAAGCAAGCTTCACAGTAATAAATGTTGTTGACAAGATCCATCACTGAATGCTAAAATTAGTGGCTGGAAGTATGAGGAGAAAGAACAATCATATACTCTTCAAAGTGTAACCCAGAGGGACTCTATGGAACTTTTCTGGATCAGACCTTTCCCCCATATCTTCTGCTTTAGTTCCTCTCTGAAGTACAGAGATAATAGAATCTGATGCACATTTTCAGTTGTTTTACAGATGCTAAACCCATCACCAATGGAAGAAATTAACAGTTTGATGATGCGGTAGCACCTCAGACCTACTGAAGCCTAAGGACAGATCATGTAAGCCCTGTGACACAGTGCTGTTACCTCACCATCAACCAAGGAGAGGATTGTGCAAGAGCTGATCAAGTACCCTGGGACTCCACCTCCCTCACTGTGCCTTTAAAAATGCATCACAGAAACCCATCCAAAGCTTGGGGCTCTCTGAGCACTAGCTGTACTGAGCTCCTTGCCTGGTGCCCTGAAGAAAGCGCTGCACTTCTCTTCACCACAACCCAGTGTCAGTAGATTGGCTTTACTGTAGGGGAGCTAGCAGTTTGGTTCAGTTTAAAAAAAAAAAAAAAAGTATCTCCCACAAGATACTAAGTATCAATTGCAAGTGAAATTGAAAGTGAAAGTTGCTCAGTCATGTCGCACTCAAGATCCCACAGTCCATGGGATTCTCCAGGCCAGAATACTGGAGTAGGCAGCCATTCCTTTCTCCAGGGGATCTTCTAAGCCCAGGTCTCCCACGTTGCAGGCAGATTATTTACCAGCTGAACCACCAGGGAAACCCATCAATTGCAAAAAGAAAGATAATTAATTTGCAGTGGAGAAATTTGACAGACAATAACTTAATCAAATGATCAAGATAAATATCACCGGTAACCATCAAAAGATTCTGTATCATAACCTGCTAGCATTATACATTGGAAAGACTACATCATCTATGTGGTATTCTTGACAAAAAAGCAGAATCTAACACAGATCATGAGAAAACAGTGGAAAATCCCAATTAAAGTAAGTTTTATAAAATAACTGACCAGTATTCTTTTGAAGATTGTTAAGATTATGAAAGATAAGCAAGAGTAATTAATTTAATACATTTTGAGAAATTCTATAAACTCACTTTAAAATTTATAAAATTTATATGAAGACTTTTATGTTTAAAATAGCCATGTCAATCTTAAAAAATAGGATGAAGATAAAAATTATGCTCCATGAGATGTTAAGATACAGAAAAATTATTGCATAATTAATATGGAATAAGAGCAAAAAATATAATTGAACTGTGAAAATTTTGAGAGCTAAAAAGTAAATTCATAAAATTTCAGAAATCTTATATATAATAAAACACAATATAAAGAGAAAACTTTAATAATTGTATAATGAATAAAGGATAAATTACATATAATATAGAGAAAAATAAATATGGATTCTTCCCTAAAATATCATCTTATTTAAGGGACTTGAGTGTCTTGGAACCAGTTGTCCATGGATACCAACGTATGCCATATTTTTGATAGATTAAATAAACAAACGTTATTTGAGATATTATATAGCTAAGAAAAATATAGAATAATATTTTTGTGATGTGCAGATGGGGAAAGATTTCATGTAAAAACCTGAAAAGAATACATCAAGGCAAATATACTGTCTTTGATTACAGCAAAGTTACAAATTTCTATGCAATAGACACCTGGGACAAAGTTAGTCTATAAAAAACAGAATGGGGAAGATATATTATATCTCGAACTATACCAGTGTTTTAGTCTAGAAGACAAAAGAACTACAAATTTATCAATATGTCAATCACTAAGTAATCCCAATGGAAAAGATCATGGGCAAACAGCATGACAGATAATTTATAGAAGAGAAAACACAGGCTACAAGAACTCATATATCAAAAGATACTGATTATCATTAGTATTTAGAGAAATACAAAGTAAAACAAACAATGAGCTGTCACTTTTAACATTTGCTGCTGCTGCTGCTGCTGCTGCTGCTAAGTTGCTTCAGTCGTGTTCAGACTCTTAGTGACCCCATGGACTGCAGCCCACCAGGCTCCTCCGCCTCCATCCATGGGATTTTCCAGGCAAAAGTACTGGAGTGGGGTGCCATTGCCTTCTCCAAGAAAACTCAATAAGCTAGGTAATGGACAGGGTTACAAACATGAGGCTGAAGGATTTATGCACTGCTGGTGGGTGGGAACATCAATCATGTATATTTATCACATCATTATTTGTGGAAGCAATCTACTGCTTATCTCTGAAAAAATGGATAATTAAAATGTGGTAGTTGCTGATGGAGACAGCCCTTTGCCTTTGTTTGCTTTTGTTTGACTAAACTTTAGAAAGACTTCTTCCTGACTCTAGGCTCCTTATCACCTTTCTTTTTCTTATTTACATTAGAAAATTTGGAATTGTAAATTCTCTTCTCTTATGAGATGTAAATCTCCTCTCTTGCTTACTCAGAAGGACCTGGGGAGCCATCCTTGTGAAATGTAATCATTAAAGGATATGCCCCAGTCTCTGGGGGAGGATAGGAGCCTAATTTAGATAAGGGGTAATTAGCAAACGTAGATGACCTAATCACATAGATCAATTTCCCCTTTACTATACACAAGCCCTTTCCCACTAGCTCACTGCAGGGCTTAGAAACTCTCCTGCCTGTTGTTTCAAGGAAGTTGAGTTTAATCTCTGCTCTAGTACAATAGCTTTCACTTGTATTGCAATAATCTTGAATAAGGTTTGCCTGGACTTTTAAAATCTGTCATTCTAATTTTTATCTGACAATGCACACTTTGGAGTATGACACAACCGTTAGGAACAATGGGAAAGACGTATAATTAAAGACCAGGTTTTCAGAGCACAAAGCTTATTGAAAAAACGTGAGAGATTGAATAAGATATTTAACTCTTCATTTATATGATATTTTTATGTTAAAAACCCAGTACACTCAGATACAGGAAGTCCCCTACTTATCAACTTTCAAAGGTGTGCACATGCATTTGCACGTCCAGTCCCACAAGTTAGTTCACACGTCTGGCGAACATTGTCACTTGTGTGCATCGTCTACACGTGGTTGTGCTTTGGGGTACTTTACAGTACTGTGTAGAGTACAACAGCACAGTATCTTTACTTCTAGCCTAAGATGTTTGGAAGCAATCACAAAAGCAGTAGTGATGTAGGCGGTACTGCTTAGAAGCACCAAGAGAGATAAGAGGAAGAAGTAGCTGAAGAACCAAAGAGATTCATGAGGCAGGATGCCAAAAGGATTTTCTTTATTTGAGGAGGCACTGCTACCTTTAGAGGCACAAGATCCAAAGGTAAAATAGTACATAAAGGTTGAAGCAGCCATTCAGAATGCATTCCAGTGCTACTGTGTAATCTATGATGAGAAAAAAAGAGATACTACCCAAACACCACTGGAACAGTTTTCCAACAGGGATGATAGAATTAAACCCAGCAAGGTATCAGAACCTGTTTCATCAATGGTAAGCAAGTATAAAATTGCAGCTTTCTGTCTCTATTGCTGATGATTCTTCAGCTCCACCATCTCTCACCTTGTCTCCCTTCTCCAGTCAGTAACTCTTCTTGCCTTTTCACTCAATGCCAGCCTGTGCATGCCAGCTGTTGTACTATATACTACTGTATTTCTCACGGTACTGTTCAGTTCAGTTCAGTCACTCAGAGGTGTCCGACTCTTTGTGACCCCATGAAACGCAGCACACCAGCCCTCCCTGTCCATCACCAACTCCCAGAGTCCACCCAAACCCATGTCCATTGAGTCGGTGATGCCATCCAACCATCTTATCCTCTGTCATCCCCTTCTCCTCCTGCCTTCAATCTTTCCCAGCATCAGGGTCTTTTCCAATGAGTCACCTCTTCACATCAGGTGGCCAAAGTATTGGAGTTTCAGCTTCAGCATCAGTACTTCCAATGAACACCCAGGACTGATCTCCTTTAGAATGCACTGGTTGAATCTCTTTGCACTCCAAGGGACTCTCAAGAGTCTTCTCCAAAACCATAGTTCAAAGGCATCAGTTCCTCTGTGCTCCACTTTCAACGGCACCCCACTCCAGTACTATCGCCTGGAAAATCCCATGGACAGAGGAGCCTGGTAGGCTGCAGTCCATGGGGTCGCCAACAGTCAGACACGACTGAGCGACTTCCCTTTCACTTTTCACTTTCATGCTTTGGAGAAGGAAATGGCAACCCACTCCAGTGTTCTTGCCTGGAGAATCCCAGGGACAGGCGAGCCTGGTGGGCTGCCGTCTATGGGGTCACACAGAGTCGGACACGACTGAAGTGATTTAGCAGCAGCAGCAGCTTTCTTTATAGTCCAACTATCACATCCATACATGACCACAGGAAAAACCATAGCCTTGACTAGATGCACCTTTGTTGGCAAAGTAACGTCTCTGCTTTTGAATATGCTATCTAGGTTGGTCATAACTTTCCTTCCAAGGAGTAAGCGTCTTTTAATTTCACGGCTGCAATCACCATCTGCAATGATTTTGGAGCCCAGAAAAATAAAGTCAGCCACTCTTTCCACTGTTTCCCATTTATTTGCCATGAAGTGATGGGACCGGATGCCATGATCTGTTTTCTGAATGATGAGCTTTAAGCCAACTTTTTCACTCTCCTCTTTCACTTTCATCAAGATACTCTTTAGTTCCTCTTCACTTTCTGCCATAAGGGTGGTGTCATCTGCATATCTGAGGTTATTGATATTTCTCCCAGCAATCTTGATTGCAGCTTGTGATTCATTCAGCCCAGGGTTTCTCATGATGTACTCTGCATATAAGTTAAATAAGCAGGATGACAATATACAGCCTTGACGTACTCCTTACTTCCTGACCTGCATACAGGTTTCTCAAGAGGCAGGTCAGGTGGTCTGGTATTCCTATCTCTTTCAGAATTGTCCACAGTTTATTGTGATCCACACAGTCAAAGGCTTTGGCATAGTCAATAAAGCAGAAATTGATGTTTTTCTAGAAGTCTCTTGCTTTTTCAATGATCCAGAGGATGTTGACAACTTGATCTCTGGTTCCTTTACCTTTTCTAAAACCAGCTTGAACATCTGGAATTTCACACAGTACTGAAGCCTGGCTTGGAGAATTTTAAGCATTACTTTACTACTGTACTACAAAGTTTAAAATGTTTTCTCTGATTATTGTGTTTTTTTATGTATTATTTTTGTGAAAGTATTATAAACCTTTTATAGTACAGGACTGTGTAGCCTATTGAGTTAGTTGGGTATCTAGGCTAACTTTGTTGGGATATTGAGTCTGGATTTTGGAGGTCTGAGCAAGATGAACAAATTGGATTTGGGAGCATACTCTTGGAACAAGACTTATTCATATGTAGGGGACTCACTGTGATCCTACTCTTTTTACAATACATAAGAATGATAATGCATAAAGTCAACACCTACTATTGGAGCAGAGAAATGAGTGAGGTAATGAAAGTAATAAATGAATTAAGTAATTAAGCAATAGGCATTTGCAAAGACCAATCATGACAATGTACAATTATGTGCTGGTGAATATGATTAACTCAAACCTCTGCACCTGAGGTGAGAAGATATCTGCCAACAGATAAACCACTTTTAATCAACTGGTTTTAGAAATATCAGTATCTTTTCTTTTTTTCCCCCTACCTTTCTAGCTGTTTATTGCTTAATTGCCTTATCTTAAACACTGGATAGACTCAAAACATAGTCCTCAGGCCTTTTGTCTACATACTTGCACTCCTTGGTGACTTTCTCTAACCTCACGGCATTCCACACAATCTGGTGATGAATATTTCACAAATTCACCTTTTCCAGACCTCCAAAAACCAACTCAATATCCCTCTGCCTACCAGCTCTCTTTTTGGGTATCTAAAGGACTTTGAACACTTAACATGTTCACAAAATAGTTGCCAGCCTTTCTCTTGCCCACAAAATGTAAAAATAAAACCCACTTATTACTTCTAAGTAATTTGCATATACCTGAGTGCATCCACTTGAGTTGGTCTACATCCCTGAAGTTTAATCAGTCTCTTCTTTGACGACTTCACCCAACTGGATAGCCAATAATGTTTACTATCTACAGCATACATGGAGATCCAAAATGAACTTATGGTTGCCGGGGGAGGGGATAGTCAGGGTCTTTGGGATGGTCATGTACACACTGCTATAGTTAAAATGGATAACCAACCAGGACCTACTTTATAGCACATGGAACTCTGCTCATTGTTATGTGGCATATGATGGGAAGGGACTTGGGGGAGAATACATGTAAATGTATGGCTTAGTTGCTTCACTGTTCACCTGCTACTACAATATTGTTATCAGCAATACCCCAATATAAAATTTAAAAGTTTAAAGTTTGGGAAGAAATTAAATGAAAACTGATAAACTTAAAAAACAAAACAAAACACGTGCAGATCTTCACCTTTACTTCATCACCCAATTCCAACCACCATCATCCTTTGCCTGAATTAGCATAAGAGACACCTAATTGGTCTCCCTGTTTCTATGCTTGCCCCTGAGAATAGTATTCTCAGCAGCCAAAGGATCTTCTTAAAATAGAACACAGATTATGTCAATTCTTCTCTCAAAACTCTAACATTTATTATTAATCTCACAATAAAGGTGAAATTTAAGACAATTATAGAAAATGTTTAAATTTTAAATTGAAGACAAATTTAAGACAATTACAGAAAATGCCTAACATTTTTAACATTTCAGCAAGGCCAGCTACTCATTTATGAGCTCCAGTCTTCCCAGGTGGTGATAGTGGTAAAGAACCTGCTTACCAATGCAGGAGATGTAATAGACATGGGTTCGATCCCTGGGTCAGGGAGATCCATCCCCTGGAGGAGAGCATGGCAACCCACTCCAGTATTCTTGCCTGGAGAATCCCATGGACAGAGGAGCCTGGTGGGCTACAGTCCACAGTGTTGCAGAGTCAGACATTACTGAAGCAACTCAGTACACACATATGCAGTACTAAATAAAAATGTACAGTAAAAAATTCCCTTGTTTAAAATCAGGAAAAATGTGGTCTTAAGCATACTGAAATATAAAACTTTTATATTTATTCCTCCATCAGCTTATGTTTTGTTAAAGTCATTTAAGTAAACAATAATTAACTTCTAAAATTTTTCTGTAAGTTTCATTATCCATATGGATGTTAGTTTTATTGCAAATATAAGAGCATGTGTCATATATATAAACACTAAAATTAACAATAGATATTTTATAACTTCTATATTTGTGTATATTTCTTTCTTCCAGAACAGTTGAAGTACTGCAAAAACTGTTTATTTCACTTTTTGATAAGCTCCAATTTTACTAATATTCTCTACTTTCAGTTTATGGATGCAGATGGAAAGACAAAGAAACGGACCTATCATTTGTCCAATTTTTCCTTTCTGTCATCATTGTCATGGCAGTAGTTGGCTAATACAGGGAAATAAAATGAGTGAGAAAGATATGATAGAGTCATATGGTTGCTTTTTTTTTTAAAATAATACAACTGTCTTATTTCTGTATTTAAAATAAGTTTTAGTTTAAGAAGAAAGTTGGGTTCATCAAGACTGTCAGTGCCCCACTCATTAACTCACAGATATTTCACTCCTATCTCATGTTTGCTTTGAGTCTTGCTGAATACCCATGTTGTCCACTGATATTCTGTGTTTATGAGCGATTTGACTGCTGCACTGTGTGGAAGTGATTGCAAAAAGTCCTGTGAACATGAATGTTACTATTTCTCTTCTGCCCACATGCATGTTACAGTTCCCCGTTAGATTTCACTTACAAAACACAAGTTTACCAACAAAATTGGTAAAAATTTCAAGATGGCAACAGCAAAGCATTAAACCCAGTAGAAAATTCTTGTGAGCATGGCATGCATGCTGTTACTTCAGTCGTGTCCAACTCTGTAACAATACGGACTGTAGCCTTCCAGGCTCCTCTGTCCATGGGGTTCTACAGGCAAGAATACTGGAGTGTGTTGCCATTTCCTCCTCCAGGGAATCTTCTTGACCCAGGAATCGAACCTGTGCCTCTTACTTCTGCGTTGGCAGGCAGGCCCTTTACACGAGCATGACCTGGGAAGCCCCATGAGCGTGGGGTCCTACGTAACTAAGCAGGTCGCACCCCCATGAAGCGGACTGTTCAGGCTTCATCCTCCATGACTCCTCCCCTCATCCTTTATACTCTGTGTGAACAGCTTGGCTTCCTCACCACCCCTCAATGCGGCCAGCATGTTTTTGCCTGAGGGCCTATGCACTTGCTTTTCCTTTAGACATTTGCATGGCTTCTTCCCTTTCTCCTTCGGTCTTTACTGCAATATCACTTTCTGAGCCGGCTCCTTCCTGGGTGTCTTCCTTAAACTGCAGTTTCTTCACCCCAGAATATCTCATCCCATGATTCTCTATTTTTCTCCTTTAAAGAGCTTTTCTTTATGTGATATCTAGTATAGTACACTATGCATTTTATTTATTTATCTTGTTACATACCTCACCCACTGGAATGTAAGCTTTGTAAGGTGAGGGAGTTGTGTCTGTTTTGATATTTGCTTTTTCTCCAGGGTCTATAATTATTAGTGGCAAATATAAGGTGTGCAATAAATATTTAATAAATGAAGTAATGTCTTGTACTTGGGCCAATGCTAAAGTGGAATTAAATCAAATAAACAACAGAAGTGATAGCCAGGAACAAAATAGGAGTGGGGATCCAACATTCAGCAACAGTAGGGATATTAAGCCAAAGACAGAGGTGGCCAGAATTAATGTGAGCCCTTGAATGGTACAGTCTATAGATACCAGCAAGTGGGACGTTCGCTTTGGACTCCATGCCTCAGAGGGTCCCAGTATGCTTTGCCATATCTTTGTGAAAACTTTCAAAGTCCTGTAGTATTCTGAATCCCAGCTCTCCATTTCAGGAGCGTGGACCCAGTTTTGGGAAATAGTCAAGTAAGATTTCCTTTTAGCAGTATAAAATCTCTTTCATGAGACTGTGCAACAGTGGGCCAATGGAATGGTGCTTTTGTGACATTTTGGATATCTTATTCATTAAACAGGAAAAATTCAAGGTGGAGACTACCAATGGTCCAATGATGACCGTTGGGTTGGAGCTCCACACCTGTAAGTATTCTGTGATGGCTACTCCAGTCTACATACTCCAAAGTGGAAAGAGTGGTGGCAGGCACCCCTTAGCTTGAACTCCCACAGCCAGTATTCAGGATGCTCACCTTCTCCTTTTATATACTCCATACCATATCTCAGGCAATAGTCCAAGGGTGCCCACACCTATCCCCCACAAGAGCTCTGAGACATAAGTGGACTATTGAAATCAGTGCTTTCTCTTTTGGATAATTGATGCTGTCATCCTGTTTCCTTCCAGGTTGATTTTTTTTTTTTTTTTTGCCGTGCTAGGTGAGATAGACACAGAATACAACCACTCATCTTGTTTTTTTTGCCATGCTAGGTGAGATAGACACAGAATACAACCACTCATCTTGGTTTTTTTGCCATGCTAGGTGAGATAGACACAGAATACAACCACTCATCTTGTTTTTTTTGCCATGCTAGGTGATATAGACACAGAACACAACCACTCATCTTGTTCTTCCCATTGACTTCCCACAAGCTTTCTGCTGGTTGTGGCATATGGAAGAGTAATATACCATCAACATTAAAAAAGGTTAAATTCTAGAAACAACAATTATTGTTTAATTATAATAATAAAATAAAAGCCTAAATATTTTAAGAGAAGTCATTGTTGGATGATGTTTCATTCTATGTTTATGCTATAAAAGTTAAAGTAGTATTTTAACGTGAACAGAATAAAATACTCACCTTTTTTTTGCATTTATGGTCATTTTCAGTCAACCACAGTAGCAACCTTTGAGAGAGTCAGTCAGTAGAAATCAGCATTCCTAGGCAGCATGCTAGTTAATGCAGCATTGTAAGTAATGATGTAACTGCCTTTAAATAAATGGGATTAGGCAACTACAGAAGCACAGATATCTACCTTGTTTCAATACAAATAAGTTCTCAGTTGTCTTGGCACTGTGAGTAGTAAGATCATTGCTCTCTTTTATAGTGGAATAAGTTAATCAGAAAGAGTACAGTTAACAATAAAAACTGAGGTCACAAAGAGTCATGCTCCGTCATGACTAAGCACACACACACACACAACAATAAAACATGCTTCTTGGACTCATATGAAAAGAAACTGGTGCCTGAATACCATAAAGAATCTTTACATGCACTGATGCTTAGACAATAAACAAACATGTAATTTTTCATTCCAAACCTTCATCAATAAATATACTTCAGATAAGCTCATGAATTTTATAATCCACTTTAAATCAAACTGCTTATATAAACAGAGGTTGCAACAAAAAACTATTTGCCTGAAGATGCACACACACTAGAGGGTGGTCCCACTTTTGATATTCCCAGATTTAATGGATAATTTAATGGACTTCCCAGGAAAAGTGAGCTGGAGACACTGTTTCACTGCTCAGGGTCCCCCAGATGATGTCTAGGATAGATGATCTTAAGTTTTGAACAAGAAGGTAAGGCAGAAATACAACTTTGCCTCACCCTCTGTGTAACCTCAATCAAGTAATTTAAATTCTCTTTACTTTTTCTTACTTGTACATTAATTGGATCAGATTAATAGTAAGATTCTGTGTAAGATTTCATTTCAATTATTTCCCTCTTCCTTGAACGGACTTTTTGCCTTCATTTCTTCAACTATATCCTGGGAATGGATGTCAACTATATTTCCTTAGAACATCATAAAACCCAGTTAACTAATAATTTGAACTCATGAGTTTCCTTTAGGAGCAGAGATTATTAAAGAACAACTTTGGAAAAAAATTATTATATACAAGTTTTCCCCCCCAACATGTGGTTACTTCAAGTTGTAACTAAAAGAGAAGTTAATTCAGCTTGGTTTTAAATATCCATAAGAGGGTGCAAAGTCAACATCTAAAAAAGGAACCTATTAAAAACACATATAAAGGAAAATTGCAGTCAAGCAGCTACACCATCTGGGTCATATGAAAATGAGACGTAGTGATGAGTGTCTGCATGCTGATGGTGCTGCAGACCTAATCAACTCACTGTCTCTCCAAGCAGTCATGTGTACAGATTAATGAAGAGAGGTGACAGAATCGAACTTCCCGCTGACTTGTGGTGGATAAGCTATTTTGCTCCATCATTGCCTCAGCTTTGCTTACAGGATAGTAGATTCACTCTAGCATGTGCTTTTCTACTAATCGTTTTGACTAAATGAACCAAATCTCGTGGTAAAAGGTGCCAACAACATCTGGTAGCTCTAAATCAGAATCAGTGTGGATAAACTCAGTCATGCTGTCTTTTACTCCTAGATGATCACAAAGAAGCCTGCTGTCACTGATCCAACACAAGATGACCTGGCGTTACTACTTGGTCAGGAACATTTCTTACCGCTTTTAATGCTATTTTCTATTAATCTAGATTCAAGATTGTTTCTGAAGTCAATGGAACCATTTTTATTGTTGTCTTTTCTAATAGGTTTTTTGTAGTTTTAACCACTAAACTGTCTCAGACTCGGGCCGAGACTTTTACTAACAGTCATCTTTTACGCACAAGGCATGTTAAAATTAAAGCCATTAAATATATTCTGGAGCATAGGAATATTTTTTACCTTCAAATTTCTGCTTTCATTTGAAACTTTACTGAAACTTATTATCCTTAAAGTACAGAATCAAGTAAATATTTTAAAGGCTCAGACATATGAGTTTGAGGCCCCTGGCCCCTGGGTGGAACTTAGGTCTATAAAGCTAAACAAAAATTAGATATTCACTCAAACATAACTCATCCTTGCTGTCAGATTCAGCTACTTATTGATTCCTGAATATACTAAGGTACATTTGTGGAAACTGCAAAAAGACACATGAACTACAAACCGCATAGATTTCTCCAGGCTAAATAGCATCAGGGCTAGCACATAGCTTTTGGCAAACTAAGTCCAGACAAGAAATTAGTCTCCAATCCCTCTGAACCTTTGTACATGCATTTATTCAAAACGCAAAGACAGGCTGTTACCTGGTGAAAATTTATAAGATTTGTGAGGACTTGGGGCAAGAGGTAGATTAGAATTTTGTAGACAACACCTGAAATATTAATATATTTTTGTACATATATACATACATACATATATATACAAGGATATATATTCAAATATATAGATATTTAAATCCACAGTGAAAAAAAAATCAAAAAATGTTTCTCTACCTTGTCCAGTAGATCATCATGCAGATTTTCTCAGGAAATATAACTGTAGAATTAGAAAGACAATTAATCTTCATAAGAAATTAGTAAGGAAACACACATCGTACTGAGAGTCAAACTCAAATATATCATAATCTTTCAATACTTTTGCTCTTTTGTAGTAGCTAAAATTATTTTCCCTTTAGAGAAACTTTCCATGATATAAAATTTAGCATATTAAAAATGTTATTAAAAATTAACTGTACAATTGACTTATTTCAATCATATCCACACTCTGTTTTAGGAGCAGAATTTCTCATATTAACTGGATCTTCTAAATCATTAAGATAGTAGGAAGGAGCTGTAGTAAATTGCTCTATGATGAAGTTTTAAATAATTTACTATTACTGATGGTCCACAGTAAAAATTTTAAAAAAGCATTTTAAAATTCTATAAACATTTTGGTTATCCCTCTTTTCTTTATTATACATGCCTTGAGCTTCAATTTATTAAATCTTTCTTTATATTAGGTCGACGTATACCAAGTCAAGAAGAAAGGAAAAAGAATTAAAGGAAAGTGAACTAAAGACTGGTTTCAGTATAACTTTGCTCTATCTCCCCTCCCAACCCCAAGTCCTTAGTGATTTAGATGTAACAATATCTGTTTTTAGAAATATTGATTCAGAATGTCTCTGCTTGCAATAAAACTTCATGTGTGTGAGTTTTCTTTTATTAATATATTTTGACCTCTTTTAAACTTCTATCACAAGACAAGTATGCCATTATTTCAAATTTCCCAAGCCAACTTTGAAAATAGATATACCTCATTCAAACCTTTCCCTTACACTTTTAAAATATGTTAGTAATACAGGCAGTGATTAACATTCTTCTAAGATGCTCTTGAAAATAGCCAAAATTATGTATTTTTTACTATTTAATATCTATTTTATTTACTCTCTTTGTATAGATAACCAAGAATTATATTGAAGTTCATATGCATTGCTCAAAGACATTTTTACTTTACTAATTAAGTTCAGTTCAGTTCAGTCGCTCAGTCGTGTCCGACTCTTCCCAACCCAATGAATCACAGCACGCCAGGTCTCCCTGTCCATCACCAACTCCCTGAGTTCACCCAGACTCTCGTCCATCGAGTCAGTGATGTCATCCAGCCATCTCATCCTCTGTCGTCCCCTTCTCCTCTTGCCCCCAATCCCTCCCAGCATCAGAGTCTTTTCCAATGAGTTAACTCTTCGCATGAGGTGGCCAAAGTACTGGAGTTTCAGCTTTAACATCATTCCTTCCAAAGAAATCCCAGGGCTGATCTCCTTCAGAATGGACTGGTTGGATCTCCTTGCAGTCCAAGGGGTTCTCAAGAGTCTTCTCCAACACCACAATTCAAAAGCATCAATTCTTCGGCACTCAGCTTTCTTTACAGTCCAACTCTCACATCCATACATGACCACAGGCAAACCCATAGCCTTGACTAGATGGACCTTTGTTGGCAAAGTAATGTCTCTGCTTTTGAATATGCTATCTAGGTTAATTTACTAATTAAGTAAATACCCACAAATAATAAGTGGTATCACCTTAGTGCTTCAAGTTCATTCTTAATGTGTCAGTACTATGTAAGACATTGCACCAGTGAAGACATTTATAGAAAGTTGCAATTATTATAATTTTGTTCATTGTAATTTATTTATTGCATTTATTTACTTTAATTAATACTATAGTGTTAATACGTTCAGACTACCAGTGGCTCAGCAGGAAAGCAACCACCTGCCAATGCAGGAAATGGAAGAGCCAGTTCTGTCCCTGGGTGGGAAAGGTCCCCTGGGGAAGGAAGTGGCAACCCACTCCAGTATTCTTGCCTGGGAAATTCCATGGAG
This sequence comes from Bos indicus, assembly GCF_029378745.1. Classification (NCBI taxonomy): domain Eukaryota; kingdom Metazoa; phylum Chordata; class Mammalia; order Artiodactyla; family Bovidae; genus Bos; species Bos indicus. Next base: position 50,384,980 of record NC_091773.1, read on the forward strand.
ACAGGAGCCTGGTGGGCTACAGATCATGGGGTCACAAAAGACTCAGACACAACTTATAGACTAAACAGCAACAACAAATTAATGTTGATCTATTCACTTTCCAATTTATTTAGTCAAACAATTAGCATTTGATATTCATTGTTCCTCAGATGCTGATCTGTTTCCTGAGAATTAAGATTTTGCTCCCAAAGAGTTTACAATATTGTGGATGTCAGAATCTCTTAAAGCTATGACTATAAAATTATGAAATAAGAATAAACATAGGAAAGCAATCAAGGTGTTGTAAAGTGAAGTCACGGTTCTACCTGACCCAAGATATATAGAGACATTCTTTAAGTTTCTAGAATAAAATGAATTCTTTGTTGTTACTTATAACTTTTTTTCCTCTTTCTTCCTTCTTATTCCTTTTATAAACTAAATTGTTGCTAACTAAGCATATGTGAAATTGTTATGACATAAGATAGCTTGTTCATAGGCTACTAGATTGAAATGAAATTTATCTGGTTACGTTAATCTGAGTGGGCTCTACCTTGGGAATTGCAAAGACTCAGTTTGTAGAAAACTTGCAGATCAGTTGACCATAGATGCATGAATATAGTTCTGTGCACTCTACTCTGTTCCATTGGTTTATAAATTTATGTCTGTACCATAGTGTTTTAATTTTTATATCTTTGTAATATAATTTGAAAACAGAAAGTAAGATGTCTCGGGTATTGTTATTCTTTTCTAAGATGGTATTGACTCTTTGGGGTCTTTCATGATTCCATAAGAATTTTAGGATTGATTTTCTATTTCTGTGAAAAATGTTATTGGGATTTTGATAGAACTTATAGTGAATTTGTAGATTACTTTGGGTAGTATGGACATTTTGTTATTGTTGTTCAGTTGCTAAGTCATGTTTTACTCTTTTGAAACCCTATGGACTGTAGCCTGTCAGACTTCTCTGTCCATGGGGCTTCCTAGGCAAGAATACAGATGTGGGTTGCCATGCCCTCCTCCAGGGGATCTTCCCAACCCAGGGATCAAACACCAGTCTCCTGCTTGGCAGGTGGATACTTTACCACTGAACCACTTGGGATATTAATTATTTCAATCCATCAACACAAAATATCATTCTGTTTTTGTAACAACACGGAGGAAACTGGAGGGCATTATGCTAAGGATAGCAGAAATAAAGCAGAAACAGAAAGTCGAATACTAGTAGATGGCATTTATATGTGGAATTGAAAATAGTCATATAGATCCTCTCACAGAGGCAGAGAGTTAGAATAGTGGGTACCAGGAGCTGGGGAGAGGCAGGGGAAATGGAAAGATGACAGTTAAAGGGTGCAAAGTTTCCATTTTATAAGAATTCTGGAAATTGACTATAAGGTTTATAGCTATATGTATTGTGCACTTAAAATTTACTAAGAGAGTAAATCTTAAATAATACTAATACCAATAAAGGGGGGAGGGGAAACTGTAGGAAGTGATGGATATGTTTATGTTCTTAATAGGTGATGATTTTATGGGTGTAGACTTATCTTCAAACTCAACAAATTATACACAATTCAAACATATAGTTAAAAAAAAAAGAAAAGCAAGAAAACCTGATAAATCATTGCTTTCAATTTTACTGATTTTCTTAACTCTTCTGATAACTTGAATCCTGGGTATGTACTCTGATTTCAAACTTTAAGCATCTTTCCCCATAATTATATTCAGTAGTGTCTGCCTGTCTCTCTCTCTTAAATCAAAGCAGTTTATTGTTTCTACCACCTGAAGCACATTTTAAAACAGCAATCGAGGAGGACATAATATGTATAATGGCACACTTATGGTTTACTTGGAGTAGTTCATAATGAGTATAATTTAGGCACAAAGTGTCTAGTGTTGAAAAAAGCATCATTATTTCAATCAGATCTACACAATTAAGTAAAAATGCATAGGTATGCACAGAAAGATATGCTAGTTTCACCTTCATATGCCAAACCCATTCCAATCGTATGTCCTTGGTAATGTTCAGCAGCCAACTATAATATATTCACAAGATGTTATTACTTGCAAGTTTTAGATTTGCAAAAATTAGCTTCAATATTTATATCAAACTTATTGGTGCTTTTTAAGATATGTCAGTTAGTGCTGGTTTCAAAATATAAAAATAAGTTTAAAAAGAAACAGAAAATTTTTAAAAAATTCTGTTCTAAAATAATACCAAGTTATGAAAAAAACAAAATTTTAAATAAAAATATATACTTCAGTGATATAAACATATGTTGGCTTGGTGGATATAAAATTATACTACAACAATATTTTAGTGAATTAAAATATAATACATTTGATATCTGGGCTTCCCAGGTGGCTAAGTGGTAAAGAAACTGCCTGCCAATGCAGGAGATTACAAGTTTGATCCCTGGGTCTGGAAGATCCCATGGGGAAGGAAATGACAACTCACTTCAGTAGTCTTGCCTGGGAAAACCCCATGGACAGAGAAGCCTGACAGGATACAGTTCATAGGGTCACAAAAGAGTCGGATACAACTTAGTGACTAAACAACAACAAAAACATTTGATATCTATGTACAAAAATTGTGCTTTATGTCGCTATTGTTATCCTTCAGTGAATTCAACAATAAAGATTAATGGATAAATAAATACTTAAGTAATGGATATGAATTTTATTTTAATATTTTAAAAGTATTAATCTCTAAATTGTGTCCAACTCTTTGTGACTCCATGGATTGTAGCCTTTAGGCTACTCTGTCCATAGAATTCTACTTGCAAGAATACTGGAGTGGGTAGCCATTTCCTTCTCCAGGGGATCTTTCCAACCCAGGATCAAACCCAGGTCTCCCTCCTTGCAGGCAGATTCTTTACTGTCTGAGCCACCATGCTAATCATAAATTCTAAATAACAAAAGTTAAATGATCATATTCTTTAGATCATTGTATTAAGAAGTAGTATGTAAAAATCAGATATATTCATTATCATTAGGGTAATAAATATTAGAGTAAATATTATGATTGCCTTATTTGTAGACTTGGTAAAATATTGAAGTAATCATAGAGAAATAGCATTATTGAGTGCTTGTTCTGTCCTGTAAAAGTAGTAATACATCATATCACATTATTCTCATAATATTGCTATAATTTACAAATATGTGAAACTGATAATTAACTTCAACCACTTGAGATTAAATAACTTGCCTAGACCCCCAAATCAGACAGTGACAATATATAAAGACAGTGAAATTTGTAAAGGACGTGTCACTGTCTTTATATATTTATAAATTCTAAATAGCAAAAGTTAAGTGATCATATTCTGTACCCTATCTCTATTCTATAATGTAAGATCACTTACATGTATACTCCATATTACATATGCCTTTTGTGATCCACTTACCTCTTATTTACTTCCTAAAATATATTGTAGTATGAGTTCCCTTTTTAAAAGTTAATTTTAACAAATACATATGAATGAAAAGATCGTGTTATACTGAATTTGTAACTCATGATGCCTTTTAGCACACCATCATTTTTCAGATTTAAAATACATTTATAAAATCTAGTCCTAATATAGAGTGACTGAACTTGATATTTCTGAGTGCCTTTTCAATTTTGCAAGGACCATGTGTCTGTAATTGATGATGGTTGCCACTGGATGGTAATCTTATCATTACAGTCAGCAAATACTTTTCAGATATATTAAAAGAAAAGCTAAAGAACAAAATCCTTTATTATTAAATTATTTGCTGTAAAACATAGAAACATGAACAGAATGTATAGTAATCTATCCTAAAATGAAGTGCTTAATTTGCCACTGTGTGAAATTCATTGAACATGTTCTCTCATTAATCATCACAAATAAATATGAAATAAATGCTAATATCATCAAGTAATAAATGTAGAGCCTACTATAAATTAAGGAGCCAGAATAGTAATATAAACATTCTAATCAAAGATCAAGATTACCTAAGTGTCCGTACATGAGATACTAGTTAACTAACTTAGTTATCAGTTCAGCTCAGTTCACTTGCTCAGTCATGTCAGACTCTTTGCAAAAACATTTAATAGAATTCAAGGTAGCCATTTAAATTAAGGACACTGTATAAAACTGATAATAAATTTGAAGATGTATTTAAGTGAAAATAGTGCAAAGTAGAAGAGTATGCTTGATGTGTAGGTATAACCTACTACATTTATAAAAATAAAATATTCTAATCAAAAGCTCAGATGTGGAATATGCATATTTAATTATATTAACTATATTTAATAGTAATCCTTGAAATTTATTAAGAGAGTAGATTTCAAGTGTTTTTTCCACATGGACAAAAAAAACTCTGTATGAGGTGATGGACATATTAATTAGCTTGATGGAGATAATCAATTCACAGTGTACATTTATATCAAAATATCACTTTGTACAACTTAAATATGTGTGTTAGTCACTCTGCTGTGTCCAGCTCTTTGCAACTCCATGAACTGTAGCCCAGCAGGCTCCTCTGTCCATGGGATTTCCCAGGCAAGAATACTGGAGTGTATTGTCATTTCCTTCTCCAGGAGATCTTCCCGACTCAGGGGTCTAACCCAGATCTCCTGCACTGCAGGCAGATTCTTTACTGTCTGAGCCACCAGGGAAGCCCCTACAAATGAAATATATACAGTTTTATTTGTCAATAATTTCCTAATAAAGTGTGTGAAAAGAAATGGCTAGAAATCACTTAGGTATTTGAAACTTGACTTTATTCAGTTATGATACTAGGTCTCAAATTTATTTGACACACATTATATCACTGCAGGTGGTGATTACAGCCATGAAATTAAAAGACGCTTACTCCTTGGAAGGAAAGTTATGACCAACCTAGATAGCATATTCAAAAACAGAGACATTACTTTGCCAACAAAGGTCCGTCTAGTCAAGGCTATGGTTTTTCCTGTGATCATGTATGGATGTGAGAGTTGGACTGTGAAGAAGGCTGAGCACCAAAGAATTGATGCTTTTGAACTGTGGTGTTGGAGAAGACTCTCCAGAGTCCCTTGGACTGCAAGGAGATCCAACCAGTCCATTCTGAAGGAGATCGGCCCTGGGATTTCTTTGGAAGGAATGATGTTAAAGCTGAAACTCCAGTACTTTGGCCACCTCATGCAAAGAGTTGACTCATTGGAAAAGACTCTGATGCTGGGAGGGATTGGCGGCAGGAGGAGAAGGGGACGACAGAGGATGAGATGGCTGGATGGCATCATTGACTCAATGGACGTGAGTGTGAGTGAACTCCAGGAGTTGGTGATGGACAGGGAGGCCTGGCGTGCTGTGATTCATGGGGTCGCAAAGAGTCAGACACGACTGAGCGACTGAACTGAACTGAAAGTCTTATATTCAATAGCTAGTTCTAATCTGTGTGTGGGCAACTGTATAGTCAGTAAAGAGTCACAGTTCAGTTTTCAGATAAGTGCATGCATATTGCATTTCAATATCTAAAAATGGGAAAAGAAGCATCCTGTGTGAAAAATCCTTAACCCATTTCAAGGAATCTTTTCCAAAAGATATAAAATAAAATGTCTAAGCAATAATATCATTGCATTAGTTTTCTGAATATCTATATAAAAGAAGAGTTAGTTATGAAAAAGTTGAATGGTAGAACACTGTATACTAGGGTATTTTCATAGTTGAGGAATGGAAAACAGTTTGAAAACATGGAATGTGACTGAAGTTTTTGATGGCAGAAATCATGACATGAGTTGAGGTCTAAGAAACGAGCAGAGGCAGGCCACAATTCAGCCCTAAAGGCCACATTAAAGAGTTTGGTTTTCCTCTCTGTGATATGGAAAAAAAAAAAAAAAAGGAAGAAAGTTTTTAAAATCCAAACATCAGAGAACTCTGAATGTCAATTTCAGAGTTTACTTCCATTTTCAAAAACTTTGCATCAAAAGAGAAGTAAATGAATAATGTAAAAAGACAATCTTTCTAATTATCCTTCCTAAGCATATTTTGCTCTCATTCAATCCAGTAATAATTTACCGTGTTTTCTTTAGTGTAAAGGATTTTGATAAGATACTTTTTAAAAGTGCTGTGGCAAAACAAATGGAACTGAATTTAATATCACAATTTTCATTATTTTAAATAAATTATAGGTAGTTATGGAAAAATCTGCAAACAGGTGTTTTAAACATCTTCTCTTTGGTTAAGGTATTGCCAGTGCTCTTTCTTAGTTTTCATTTTAAAGTTTCCGCAAAATTTACATCTACTTTATTTGATGGACATTCATTTGTGGGTGATAAAAAGTACTAATGTCACCTCCATCCAAAATAAAAATCAAAATAAAGTTCTTATTTACTTTGTATTGACTGACAAAGACTGCTTTGGAGTTTAGCCATTGGCTTATAACCTTGGGGAAAAAGAGTTTGCCTTGAATTCTGAGAAAGAGTAGCCCATCAAAGTATCCATCTTGGAGACTATTAAACTGAGGTGGATGAGGAATATACTTTTACTAATATTTCTTTTTGCAATCTAGGCATGATAAAATGAACTTTCCGCAAAAAACTTTAGGCGGGAAAAATTCTAAAGTACAATTGGACTGAAACAAAATATTTAAAAGTTGGTAGTAAAAAAACAGAATTATAATAGATGAGATTTAGATTACAAAAACACTTTGGAAATTAATGATAATTTATTGTAAATGTGAATACATGCATGGCTGTGAATATATGCATTCTAGATACTTAGGAAAACTTCTTTTACTTGAGTCCAAACAGTAATATCCAGGAGAGAATTTTTCTCAAATTGTTAATACAGCCAAATATAGAAACCATCTAAATATTCAACAGGAGGGATAAGAGTAAGAAAGCTGCAATATAGTGAAAAGGAATATTGTATTTCAATTAAAAATAATTAACCAGAAATCTATACATCAACATGCATAAATTTCAAGAAGAGAAATGCTGGGCAATGAAGGCAAATGTGTATTAATATCCATGTATTTAATGTAGTTCTTAAATAATAATTAATATATGATAGATATTTAGAAAAGTGTAAGAGTTGTAATTGACACAATAGTGTAAATATTCATATTTCATTTTACTTCTTAAGCTGATTGGTAGATTCAGAGCATTTGTTTTATTAACCTGTTACATTTTTGTCTCCAAATTTTATAATAATTCCAAAGATATCATTTGCAGGACACAAGAATACATGATAAAACATGTGTATTTATTGTAATCTATTTATGATGAAAACCTAATGCTTTAAAAAATGCTTAGAGACTTTCTTGGTGGTCCAGTAGTTTAATCTGCCTGAAAATGGAAGGGACACAGAATCCATCCCTAAGCCTGTGTGCCGCCACTCCCGAGCCTGCATATCCCGAAGCCTGTGCTCCACCAGGAGAAGCCACTGCAGTGAGAAGCCCATGCCCCACAACTAGAGCATAGCCCGCACTCACAGGCTAAAGAGAGAAAGAAAGCCTACACACAGAAATGAGGACCCAGGACAGCCAAAACTAAATTAAAAAAAAAAAATAAATAAATGTTCAGTAACGTTATGCCATGTAGTTGTGGTTTATTAAAAAAAAATTTGCTGTTTATACAATTTGGTACAGAAAAAATAGCAAAACAGGATTTCTCTTGCTAAATATAATTCAATAAAATTATTTTCAAAATAGGCATTGATTTATTCTTCCTTTGATTATATATTTAATAAGTGGCTAACTATACATATAATAAATATACCAAGAGCTAACATTTATTGAGTCTCATGAGGCCATTTCCTGGGTCAAAATTTTACTCAACACTGTATCTCAGATACAGAGTATATCAATATGCTTGCTGTTCCTCTAAACCTCTCCTCGTTGCAGAAAGAGTAATAATTCAATGATGACTTGAATTTTTATTACAGGCTAATCTGATCATGTAAGCAGTCCAGTCAGGTAGTTACCTTTGTGTTCTATGAACCAGAAGTTCAGTGTCTCGGGTTCAGTCTCTCAGAGTGTGCGTGTGTCTGTGTCTGTGTATATGCAATGTGGATTATGCAATTCCAAGATGGGAGGAAAGCATTTTCTTGAACAAGGCATCTATTACCTCAAATTAGTCCCCATAATCCTGCCTTTATAAACACGGGACTGTGTGCTCTGCTGACATCGATGGAAGGAATCTGAAACTGTGGTTGAAAGGTTTATGGTCTGGTCTGGTTTGCACAGGACCTCTTGGCAGTCCCTGGTGGACTCTTCTGGCTGTGGCTCACAGGAGGTTCGTTTGCCAGGGTTTGGCACAGAAATATCCCTTCCTTGTAAAGGTGGTTCCAGTCTAATAAACTTTTAGCCAAATATCAGTGATACCAAAGAACACAACAGAGTAAAAACTGCCTAGCCTCTGATCTGAAGGAGCCACTCCCCTAAATACAAAGTTAGGAAACATTTGTCTTTACTCTCTAGGCTTTCTGTCTTTTCTTTACCACGGTCTTCTGAGTCAGAAGAAAAGTGGATTGTTATTTTAAAATTATTAACATTACTAATTGTTGCTATTATTTTCTTTTGAGAAAAAGAAATGTAAATGTCTGATTCCTCTGTTTCAAGTATAATTTTAGCCTCATTCTCTTTTGTCCTTTGTTTCTAGATAAGATCCATTTAGAAAGCCAGTCATTAATTTACCTCTGCTTCCTGACAGCGTCCAATCCAAGGGAAAGCCCTGTTCCCTTAAGTCCTTCCAAAGTCACCTAACAAAAGCCCAGATCCTATAATTCTACAGCTCTGTCACTGAAACACCCCCAAAGTACCCAATGTATGCATTCTCCCTTGTCATGATGAGTCAAGTCCAACTTGTTCAACTACAAGTAATTTCTGGTTAAAGGGCACTTTGCATATGCCATTCAAGGTATAATATTCAGAGTTAAAAACATAACTTCTCATACAAATATAGAATAAATCACCATAAAATATTTTGCTCAATCCATTAATAATATAATTATAGATGATAAAGTTGATCAAAAAGAAAACATTTTGAGAAACTGGCTCTTCATGCTCATTTTGTGAAAAAAAGTGTTAAAAGAATAGTTAGAAACAAAACTGGTTCTATAGAGAGTTTAGAGCAAAGAAAAGAAAAATAACACTGGTGGTATCTTTTCTACTTAACAAAAATCTATAAGTGACATAAACTTAGTTTATTCAAATGTTAAATCACAAAATCATTTACCCTCAAGATTTTCTAGAATATGAAGTAATTCTCAGATGAGCTTGCTAAATCTTTTCTTAAGTAACATTGATACAACACGCTGTATTTTTAATGATTTTCACATTTTAGATGGTTTTTTTTTTTCCTTGACAAGCATATCTTCCTAAAACTTAGAGCATGCACAGCTACCACAGCCCAAAGGGGAAATGTTCCTTATGATAGATAAACTATGCATAGGTTATCCAGACATGGTGGAGAGAAAAATATTAAAATTTTAGAAAATTATCTTTCAAGACAAATAAGGTGTTTTGCAGTCAACAGTCCTGTCACATACCTATGCTGCATGTTTGCAATCTGAATATTCTTGAATGTGTCTCTTTGCATTCCACAGGTAACAAGTCCTAGTCTAAAACTAGGTAGAGTAAGAAGAATGAAAATAATAATTTCCTCATTGTTAGCTAATTTCTTCTCTCTAAAAGTTTAGTTAAAGGACATTTTAATATTAAAACAAGGGCAAATTGTTTTGGTTATTTTTTTTCTTACAAACATAGGTAAAATAATATTTGTTAATTTTTAAACATTTTTTTTGGTAGACCATTTATAAAGTCTTTACTGAATTTTTACATGTATTATGTTTTGTTTTTTTCATCACAAAGCATGTGGGATCTTAACTTCCCCACCAGAGATCTAACCTGTACCCCCTACATTGGAAGGATAAGACTTAAAAAATAATTTTCATTACCAATTTGTCTCTTGAAAAATAAAGTTGATTTTATGGGTCACAGTAGATAAATTTTCTTTCATGGAACATGAAAGACTTAGTTTCCCTAAGTCCCTGTTTCGATAGATTATTCTGGCACATACCAGGCAACTAAATGCAACCAAACTTTTTTTATTTGGGGGATATTAGTTTGGAATGTATCATCATTTATATAGGAAATGAGTTAAAACTTTTCTTTGGTTCTGATATTGAAAAGATAAATATGTGCCTATATCCCTAAACACTGCTTAATACAGGAAAACATTTTTTAAAGAAAAAGCAGAACTGTAATCAAATTCAAAAGACTTTATAAATGGTATACATCAAAAAATGTTTCAAAAATTAACAAATATCATTTTACTTATGTTTTTAAGGAAAAAATATCCAAAACATATGTACTGAAGGACTATGTTAAGAATCAAATCTGATTCATAGCAACTCTCTAATCAATGGTGGAGTAAAAGTTGTTTCTCGTTCTTTGGTGGCATAAATTACTGTGACCTTAACTGTAGTAGCACTAATTAATTATATTTCATCCCTGCATACCACTGAATTTTCAGTGGCATAGACAGTCAGCATAGACAGCAATTCTATAACAAGATAACCTTGCCTAATAAGTTCAATTTCCTCCAAGTGATGTTGTGCTGATGTATATATACTTATTAATGAAATAAGCTTATGCTTGCAGACTTCCCTAGTAACTCAGGTAAAGCATCTGCCTGCAATGCAAGAGACCTGGGTTTGATCCTTGAGTTGGGAAGATCCCTTGGAGTATGAAATGACTATCCATTCCAGTATTCATGCTTGCAGTTTACTGACTTGAAGGATGCATTCACTCAAAAAAGTTTTAATAAATCACTGAAGAATTAAATACTGGTAGGTATTTGATCGATTTGAGATTTTAGAATTTGTAGTCACAAGCTCTTTTCATTGAAAGGCAGTGAATTCAAAGTGAATGAATATTGTTCCAGTACTGCCTTCACAGAGTATCACCACCTGCTTCAGTAAGTCACTATTTCCTTATACAAATCTAATGTTAAATGTAATTAAAAAATTATTTCCATGTTAGATATAAAAGCAAAGATGAAGGTACTAATCACAAGTGCTAATGTTACAATTGTGCTAATATTGTACAAAGTGAATATATCTTATGGCTCTATGTATTTAGCTTACAAGCTTTAAGTTGCTCTGTGAGGTATCCTGATAAAAATCTTTACATCTTTTTTTTTTTTTTTTTAAATTCTAGGCTCTATAGTTTTCCAGTGGGTAGAGTCATACATAAACTCTTGAGCATCAACAGGATCTGTAAGCTGATTAACCAATTTACTACAAATTATAGAGGGGCTAATTTCTGATAGTTCCTGTGTTAGGAGCTGGGATTGCAGAGATGAATCAATTTTCTGTCCTTATTGGATGCAGTCTGTTTAAGACAAGGATTAAATGAAGACTAATAACTACTTAGTGTGAAAAGCATTAGATACATGTTGGCAACTAGAAGAAACTTAACCCTGACTTGAGTGAAGAGAAAAAGTATTCCTAAAAGACCCAGCTCAGTGTTTGTTTTCTAACTCCCGCTACATCAAGACAAAAATACAAAATTACCCACTTTGTAGTAGAGTTTATAAATTCCCTTTCAACATTTTCATAATACTTTGATCTTAAATTCAACTGTGGCTAGGTTGATCATACAAATTACTGTGTAAACGGTTTAAATTTTTTCAAACAATAACTGCAAATGACAATTAGTCTAAAACAGAGCAAAGCACGATGTATGGTCACTCTAATTTTAGCAGACACCACACAGCAGGACAAATGACTGGCTGACTTGCTTTTCCTATTAGTCAGTAATCCTCTTGTCTTCCTGGCATATATTGCATTTAATCAATATTTGTATCTGAACATTTAGCACACAGCTGTCTCTCAATAAATATTTTTGAATGAATGCATATAAAAAGTCTTACAGTATATATAATGCATGATGAGTTGCTTTTATGCACATATATATTAATAAAAATTGAGGAAAGGCCAGCAAGAATATTGGAATGTCAAATAGTTAGAAATCTAGGGGTTTTAAGGAACCTTTCTAGCTATTCATTGAATAACTTTGCATATTTGCTGTGATATGGGAGCCTGATGCGCTGCCATCTATGGGGTCGCACAGAGTCTGACACGACTGAAGCGACTTAGCAGCAGCAGCAGCAGCAGCTACCAAATTGGGTTCTCCAGGTGGCGCTAGTGGGAAAGAACCTGCCTACCAATGCAGGAGACATGAAAAACAGGGGTTCGATCTCTGGATTCGGAAGATCCCTTGGATTAGGAAATGGCAACCCACTCCATTATTCTTGCCTGTCGACTCCCATGGACAGATGAGTCTGGTGGGCTACGGTCCACAGCATCACAGAGTTGGCCACAACTGAAGCGGCTTAGCATGCATGCATGCTGCCAAACTATGCTGTACGTATAGAAAACTGCAAAAATCTAAAACTGATACTCCAAGAACCAGAACTTAAATTGAGAGATAATTAGCTGCATTCATGGGACCCACCCTTTCTACTTACTTCCAATAACGACCCTCCCTACTCTATGATAAATAATGTTCTGACTTTTAACACCTTGATTAGTTTTTCTGTTTGCTACTACATATAAATCATAAATAATGTTTGCTACTTCATTAAATCATAGTGTATGTATTCTTTGGCATAGGATTGTTTCTCTCAATGCTTTTTTTTGTTTTAATTGGACATTTCTACCAAATCTGAACAGCCTGCATACACTACAATTAAGTAATCAATACACATACATGTATGATCAGCACACACACTTTTCACCAAAGCCCAAAGATCTGAACAAAACTATTGAAGAGCACTATTTATAACTGTCTCAAACTTGAAATAAACTAAACTTCTATCAGTAGTAGGACTAAATTATTTATATATTCTCATAAAAGGAAATGCCGTAAGAAATGAGAAACCACATGCAACAATATGGATTTCTCATAATATTGAGAGGAATACTCTTATTTCTCTTTAACATTCATCATTGGTGACTTACAATTATTATTAATCACAAGTTTAAAAAATTAAGACAAAATACGCTATTCAACTAACCCATTCAAGGGGCCACTAACATATACCCTATGGTTGAATTTCATACAAATACACCATTTCCTAGTAGCCACTGAAAGTAAAATACCTTTTTGAAACTATATGTGAAAACTAAAAACTAAAACAAGTACAATTAAAAAAGAAAATGGTATGGAGAACAAACAGTGGTTACTGGGGAGGAGAGGGAAGGAGCTGGGGGCAAGATACAGTAGGGTCTAAGAGGGTACAAACTACTATGTATAAAATAAATAAGCTATAAAGATATATTATGCAGCACAGGGAATATAGCCAATATTTTATAATAATTATAAATGTAGCATAACCTTAAAATTGTGAACCATTATGTTGAACACCTGAAACATATAATATTGTACATCAACTATACTTTAAAAAAAGTAAAATAGCCTTTCAAAATAGCTCAGTTCAGGCTGTTTGCTCTAAATAGACAGAAAGAAATTATAGATCCATAGGTTAATAAATAACATTTTACCAGGTAGATATAATTTATACAAAATCCCATAGCTTTCTATACAGTGTAAACTATTCTTTGTAAACATTGAAATCAATACCATATCTATTAACTACATATGTAGACATGTCTCATCCATTATAAAGTTATAATTCTTATATTACTTTCTGCTTCTAGTGAAATGAAAATTAAAGATAATCATTAGAAATAGCTTTATAATTTATAAAACAATGAGATTTTTACCATAATTGCATAATAATTTAAAGACATCTATTTACTTAGAGAAATATACAAAAGAAGCTGTAGCTTCACATAAATTTTAAGAAAATTAATGGTTATGAGAGGTTTCATTGAAAAGAGCACATTAGAACATTTGGATTTGTTACATACATTTTAAGACAACTCATGGAGATTTTGCCCTTACAACAAATTGCTACAAAATTAAAATTCATTTGTATCAGTTTTTAACTGAAGAAATAAAATATACCTGCCCAAGTAGCAATAGGTTTTCCAAATGATTAAAATGCCATTGTGTGTGTGTGTGGGGGGGAGGAGATCAATTACTGTGATAAATATTGAACAAGCTTCCCTGGTGGCTCAGATGGTAATGAGTCTGCCTGCAATGCAGGAAATCTGAGTGTGATCCCTGGGTAGGGAAGATACCCTGGATAAGGGACTGGCTACACACTCCAGTATTCTTGCCTGGGAAATTCCATGGACAGAGCCTGGCAGACTACAGTCTGTGGGGTCATAAAAGTCAGACAGGACTGGGTGACTAACATTTTCACTTTTTTCATGGTGAGCCAGGGCAATAAACGGGAAAACAGTGGAAACAGTGACAGACTTTATTTTGGGGGCCTCCAAAATCACTACAGTTGGTGACTGCAGTCATGAAATTAAAAGACACTTGCTCCTTGGAAGAAAAGCTACGACTAACCTAGACAGCATATTAAAAAGCAGAGACATTACTTTGCCAACAAAGGTCTGTCTAGTCAAAGCTGTGGTTTTTCCAGTAGTCATGTATGGATGTGAAAGTTGGACGATAAAGAAAGCTGAGCACCAAAGAATTGACGCTTTTGAACTGTAGTGTTGGAGGACTCTTGAGAGTCCCCTGGACTGCAAGGAGATCCAACCAGTCCATTCTGAAGGAGATCAGTCCTGAGTGTTCATTGGAAGGACTGATGCTGAAGCTGAAACTCCAATACTTTGGCCACCTGATGCGAAGAGCTGACTCATTTGAAGAGATCCTGATGCTGGGAAAGAGTGAAGGTGGGAGGAGAAGGGGATGACAGAGGATGAGATGGCTGGATGGCATTACTGGCTCAATGGACATGAATTTGGGTGGACTCTGGGAGTTGATGATGGATAGGGAGGCCTGGCGTGCTGCATTCCAGGGGTCACAAAGAGTTGGACACGACTGAGCAACTGAACTGAACTGAACTGAGCCAGGGCAATGTATTTGGAATGTATTATGAAGGACTATCTTTTACAACCCTTCAAATAAATTTTAAAACTACAGAGGATATTTTGGCAATAAACATGAATGCTGTTTTCAAAAGCAAATGTATTGTCTCAAGGATCTCACAAATATTACCAGAACATTATTGCAAAAAGGATGCATTTATATGTAATTTAAGAAATGTAAAATAAGTGAGATAGAGTCTATGGCAGTGACAATTCCTACAGTATTTTTAAAAAGTGAATTATTTGAACACAAATAAACCTCAATCAAATGTTTCTCACAGGATAATAATCAGCGATATGCATCCTATGTAAAATCAGGAAAAATGCTGACACAGAACATATATGGTCTAGAAATGCCTTGAATGTAAAAGTCACAAATATCCTCAAACATAAATGCTAATGAAAAATGCTCTGGGAACAAACCGTTGCACATGACTTAATCAATTGTAAATGGCATTTTGGCAAAAGCAATTTTTATACACAAAATTCTTGTTTAGAGTAGAAAGTAGATAGAAAATAACACAGAAACCTCAAGTAGAAAGGAATTCTGCCTTTACTTCTTCTTCTTCCTCCTACTTCCTCATAATCATTTTCATTTTGTAATGAATGCTATACAACTTTGTCTATGACCACATAAAAATACAGTTAAATCACATGTTTGGGAACCTAGAAGATCCTACCACCAGCTTGCTTGTTCAAACACTTACTGAGTTCAACTATGAAAGGGAATGTGAAATCTGGTAATGAAAGTATTAAAAGAAATACTTTCAGTGTCTAGGCTATAATGTTATGTTGAATGAGTATATTATTTTTTTTTAAATATTAAGGGCTCTGATGAACGTTGGCTTCCCTGTGGCTCAGATGATAAAGATTCTACTTGCAATGCAGGAGACCTCAGTTCAGTCCATGTCAGGAAGATCCCCTGGAGAATGACATGGCTACCCACCCCAGTGGGCTTCCCTGATAGCTCAGCTGGTAAAGACTCTACCTGCAATGTAGGAGACCCTGGTTTGATTCCTGGGTCAGGAAGATTTCCTGGAGAAGGTATATTCTTGCCTGGTCAGAGGAGCCTGGCAAGTCCATGGGGTCGCAAAGAGTTGGACAGACTGAGCGACTTACACCTTCAGTTTTACTGGTAAGTGTGGTGTTAGGATACAGTCTTAACACAGTAACACACACACACACAAATAACTGGCCATTCTCTCTGAGAATGTTGAGAAAATATAATAGGAAAAGTTATATGTGGGAATTTACAAGGTGCACTTCTTCCAAAATGTATAAAAGCAAAAAAGAATAGTTTGGGAAATCATGGTACAATCATACCAAACTGTAACTGGTCTTCACAAACTACAAAAGAGAGTAATCCATTAATGGCATTAGATAAAGGAAGTATCTGATTAAAGACTTTGTACACCTTTCTATACATGTACTTCACACTATAAAAAATACAGAAACAAAGTTTCATTAAATTAGAAAGGATTTTCCACTTTTACATTTCCTTACAACATTCCAAACAATATATGTAGATCCTCTCTTCTCCAGATATAGAACTTAATTCCTCTCCTCTCAAGAGTTGGCTGAACTTATTAACTTACTTACAGAGACTACAGAAAAGGTAAAATAATAGCAATTTTACAGCAGAAAAAAACTAGCAGATATAACTTTAAGTGATCAAAATTAATAACATTTGTGATAATTATGTTAATATTATTTGCCTTCTGACATTCAGTAATGATAAGGTCACTTCACCTCAGCATTAAATTCCTTAAAAATGGCAAGCCTAATCATGAGAAAACATTAAAAAAACCTAATGGGCACCCTACAAAATATGTCACCAGTATGTTTCAAAGCTGTCAACATCATGATAAGCAAGGAGAGTCTGAGATACTGCCACAAACGGTGGGGACTAAGAAACTTGATGGTTAAATGTAATATGGCATCTCGAATGGGATTTCAGAAGAGAAAGATGATATTAAGGGAGCAATTTATGAAATTCTAATAGCATTTGCAATTAGTAGTAATATGTGTATGTGCTCAGTCACTAAGTGTGTGACCACATGGATTGTAGCCCAACAGGCTCCTCTGTCCATGGGATTTTTCAGGCAGGAGTACTAGAGTGGGTTGCCATTTCCTCTTCCAGGGGATCTTCTCAATACAGGAATAGAACCAGTGTCTCCTGCATTGTCAGGCAGATTCTTAACACGGAGTCACCTGGGAAGCCCAGTAGTAGTAATATGCCAGTGTTATTTTATTTTTTTAATTTTAGCTCAGAAATCATATGCCATAATTAGGTAACATGTTTATATATGGAGCAATTAAATGAAGGTACAACAGTGCTCCCTGAACTTTGCAACTGTTGTGCAAATCAAAAATTATTTCAAATTTAGAATTAAAAACATAAGAATATTTAAAAAGAAAGAACAGTGGAAGCAGTAAATGGACTGGTAACTTAGGAACCTGTTGGAAAATTTACAAGGTTGTGCTAAAGACATAGATGGGAGATGCAGACAGAGAAGATTTGAAAGATGGTCGTGATATTGCCTGTGCAGTACTTGGAACCTGATTATTATGTGAAAGGTGAAGTGACAACTGAAACCAATCTTTGCTCAGAGTGAATCCACCTATATTTGTCTTAGTGTATGGGATATAGGAGGGGAGATAACTGGAAGAGATGGTGATAACTGTTTTCATTTTAGACACAATTTGTCCTTCTGTGTGATAACCATTCATCTCCAGAAGGTAATTGACGTTTTGCATGTCACTATAAGCTTAGGAGATAAAGGCTGGCAACCAATCTATGTGTGGAAGTGGAAACTTTCAAGAATAGGATAATGACCTCGCTCAGGAATGTGAGTAAAGTGAGAAGAAGGTTAAAGAAATAAAGTAAAATACTCCCAAACTATCACCTGGGAGGCAGTATCAACACAGGGGCAAATGCAAGTTATACAAAAAATAGAAGTGATAAATTATTCAGTGTTCTTTGATAAAGAAAATGTATGAAAGATTAATTTCGTGATGGAGAAGTTAGGGGATAGAGTTGGGAAAATGGTCAAGGGGCTAAAATGATATGTAATACATTTAACTTTATTAAACAGTAAATGAAACCAGGACTTGGCTTCAATGACTCAATATCCTAAAATGTATGGACATGCCACAATTTCAAGTAGAATTAAATATATTGTATAAAAGTGATAGCATCCTAATAAATATAAATTTATCCTTAGAATTTGTGAATTCAAGTCTAAATTGAATGGTTAAGGAATGTTTTATTGCATTAGCCACACTTTTAGTTGAGCAAGGAAGAATATGGTCAGTTAAGGAAAAGAAACAAGCAAAGACAGAAATTGAAAGAAATTAGAGTAAAAATTTAGGGTATTTAGGGGGATCAGTAGGATGCTACATTGGAAGGTAATGTTCAAGTGAACTTATTAGAAAGTTGAAGCTATATTAGTTAATAAGCTAAATACTGAGCTAAAATGAATTTTAGTAAAATCTAAGTCTATGAAAAAATCAATTTCAGATCAATTTTAGTTTCAGATAAATATGAGATATGTGATATGGGAAACCACACTAAATGCACAATATGTTACCTAATAATTCACTTAGATACAACTATGAAAAATTTTTGTAAGGCAAATAATCACTGAAACTCATGTTAAAGTTAGAAAACAATAAGTACAAAAGAATTAACTGTTAAACTTAATAATACAAGTTGTAAATTTTAGTAAAAATTGTCTAGCAGGCCATCTTTTTTTAAAAAATGTCATCATATGTCATATTTAAATCAGATTTTTAGTTTATGAAGAATAGTTATAAAATGTCACTTTCTAAGAAATTGCCACTTTTATTAAAATTTAATGTGATAATCATATACCAGAATGCAAAAGAGTAGTAAAAAAATAAAGTCAATTAAATTGATTGGATTCTAGTGGGTTAGTTATTAACAACTGCTATTATCAAATATAATAGGCAAACACTGTATTTTCCTGTATTTTTTTTTGTTTGCTGTACTTTATTTTCTTTTGATTGATATATGAGTAGTTGAAGGCATGAATATTATGTGTGCTTAATAAATACATGTTGTTAGGCTAACCTAACTAAATAGAGAAATAAACTCAGATATAGTGTGTATGTTGAATCCCTATTCAGTATTACTTTATCTCTACTATGATTTAGTTATTTTCAAGCTATTTTTTTCTATCTCTAGTACAATCTTGTCCAAATACAAATATTTTACAACTTAATTCATTTGTGTGATTTAATATTTTAATTTTATAGCCAAGTTATATTTTTTTAAAAATCAGGTTTTTCCTGTAAAAGGGATTTCATAGTCTCAGTGTAGTAAAAGGATATAGATTAAGGAAAGTAAAAAAATATAATATAATGGAAATATCCAAACTTAGAAATGCATATTATTTCTACTAAAATTTTCTACTAAAATACTGGAGTGGGCTGCCACTTCCTTCTCCAGGTAGTCCTCCCAACCCAGGGATTGAACCTGAGTCTCCTGCATTGCAGGCAGATTCTTTAACATTTGTGCCACAGGAAAGCCCACAAATATATCAGGGAAATACCCAAACTTAGAAATCCATATTATTTCTACTAAAGTTTTCATAGACAAATATTTTTATTAAATCTAATAAACTTTATGCTGAAATATAGTAAGATTATAAACCTGCAATTAGAAAATATTAAAATAAGTAGCATATAATTTTCACAACATATTTTTAAATGTAATCATTTTTCCATTTATCTTGCTCATATATGATGGCATAACACAATTTAAGTATAGGATGAGAATTTCAAATTGCATACTTTGGTGTGTAACTGATCACAAAGCTCAGTATCAAAATTATAATATATCAAAACAATTGCTTTCCTGATGCTTAGTTGCCCCACAGCTGACTTTATAATTAAAGCCAAGTGTATTTAATAGACATTGGGGACATCATCTAAGAAACATTGCTGAGCAACTTTTAATGATTATGATTTACATTTATGAATGAAAATGAATATATATGATTGTGTTACTTATTTAATAATTATTTTGGATTGTAGCCCACCAGGCTCCTCCATCCATGGAATTTTCTAGGCAAGAGTACTGGAGTGGGTTGCCATTTCCTTCTCCAAAGGATCTTCCAACCGAGGGATCGAACCCGTGTCTCCTGCATTTCAGGCAGATGCCTTACGGAAAGAGATGGGAATACCAAACCACCTGACCTGCCTCTTGAGAAACCTAATTGAAGGTCAGGAAGCAACAGTTAGAACTGGACATGGAACAACAGACTGGTTCCAAATAGGAAAAGGAGTTCATCAAGGCTGTATATTGTCACCCTGCTTATTTAATTTATATGCAGAGTACATCATGAGAAATGCTGGGCTGCAAGAAGCACAAGCTGGAATCAAGATTGCCGGAGAAATATCAATAACCTCAGATATGCAGATGACACCACACTTACGGCAGAAAGTGATGAGGAACTAAAAAGCCTCTTGATGAAAGTGAAAGAGGAGAGTGAAAAAGTTGGCTTAAAGCTCAACATTCAGAAAACGAAGATCATGGGATCTGGTCCCATCACTTCATGGCAAATAGATGGGGTAACAGTGGAAACAGTGGCTGACTTTATTTTTGGGGGCCCCAAAGTCACTGCAGATGGTGATTGTAGCAATGAAATAAAAGACGCTTACCAGATAGCATATTAAAAAGCAGAGATACTACTTTGCCAACAAAGGTCTGTCTAGTCAAGGCTATGGTTTTTCCAGTGGTCATGTATGGATGTGAGAGTTGGAGTGTGAAGAAAGCTGAGCACCGAAGAATTGATGCTTTTGAACTGTGGTGCTGGAGAAGCCTCTTGCGAGTCCCTTGGACTGCAAGGATATCCATCCAGTCTATCCTAAAGGAAACCAGTCCTGAGTGTTCATTGGAAGGACTGACACTGAGGCTGAAACTCCAGTACTCTGGCCACCTCATGCAAAGAGTTGACTCATTGGAAAAGACCCTGATGCTGGGAGGGATTGGGGGCAGGAGGAGAAGGGGATGACAGAGGAGGAGATGGCTGGATGGCATCCCCGACTCAATGCACATGAGTTTGGGTGAACTCCAGGAGTTGGTGATGGACAGGGAGGCCTGGCATGCTGCAGTTCATGGGGTCGCAAAGAGTCGGACATGACTGAGCAACTGAACTGAACTGAATGTTTCTTGCAGTACTGATCCACTATTGACAAATTCTTATTTTTTTTTTTTTTTTCGGTTTTTGCAGTCTGAGAATGTCTCTGTTTCATCTTTGTTCTGAAAATATTTTTACTGGATATTTAACTCTATCTGGTAGATTTTTTTTTTCTTCTGTAATTAAAAGATGATCCTCCACAAGCCAAGTCTTTTGGCTTGTACTATTTCTGACCAGAGGTATGCTATCATCTTTAGAATTTGTTTATATAATGTGCCATTTTTCTCTGGCTGCTTTTAAGATTGGTTTTGAGTACTTTAATCATAATGAAATAGTATAATTTTCTTTATGTTTCTCGTGAGTGAAATTTATTTTTATTCTTGAGTGCAGTTTTGATTAAAATTTGAAAACCTTCCACCATTATATTTTCCAAATATTTTAAAGTCCTCTTCTTTAGAAACTCCAGTTTCATGTATATAACTGACTAATGCTGCCACACAGCTGATGATATTCATGTTCATATTTTTTCTACCTAGAATTTACTATGAATACTTGTTGCTCTTTATGAGTCTCACCACCTTATGTTATATAGTATATAGTATGCTATTAATCTCAGTAAGTGATTTTTTTTTTGTTCCAGGTATTGTAAATTTTATTTCTAGAAGCTAAATCTGTGTCTTTTTATAACTTTCATTTATCTAGTAATCATATTAAGCTTTCCTCTACTTCCATAAAAGAGTTGTAACTGTATATTTATAATAAAGTTAAACTAATATAGCTCTACCACAGTTATAGTAAACTTTTCAATATTCCTGTTGACATTCTTTCATTTGAATAACATCTCAAAATTTTTCTCCTGCTTGGCTTTTCCCTTTCCCTCCCTTGGGAGGTATTTTCTGGCTTCACTGCATGCCTGAGAAGTTTTCGATGGATGCCTGACATTTTGAATATTACCTTGTTGACTTCTGAATAATTTACAACATCCATAAATATACTTGAGCTTTAAACCAAAATGCAATTAAGTTACGTGGGAAGAATCACAGTTTCGTTTGGTGAGATCAGGGCAGCGAATATACTAAGGTTAATCTTTCTCCATTACAGATTTTTATTCTACAAAATAGAATGTCTGGTTTTCTCAGATATAATATTTCTTTTTAATTCATTTTATTCAAGTGTTTGTTATTCATGGAATGCTCTCTAGATTTATTGAGATAATAGAAAGCTAATTGATGTTCTACTGTTTTAGTATTTTGCATCTGGGCCAAAGGATTCATACAAGTATATTTCATGGGAATCGCCTTATTGTGAAAATATTCTTTGCTTTTATGATTGATCTTTTGGGTTTTTTTTTCCCGATTGGATAGTTAGCTTTCTTGGAAAGAAGCTCCTCAGAATATTCACGTACCCCTAGACAGCATCAACCTCTGTACATTTGAAGAAACAGATACCTTTCCCAGTCTTTATGGACTGGCTCTGACAGGGAAAGACCTTCATCAATCAGCCAAACTAGAGATTCTGAGTCTTTGGTTAAACAGATAATACACTCTTCACACTCTCTTTTCTTCCCAGAGAAGAAGTCTCTTAACTGAAAACCTTTAGTAATTTTGCCTCAGCTGCAGTAAGCTCGCACCCCTGTTCTTTGGGGCAGTGCACTAAAAGTCTGGGACGTTGGAAGCATTCTCTATTTCTCTCCCTCCCTCTTGGGGGAGAATGTCAGGATTGTGTGCCTTTTCCCAACCTTGCACAGCCATCCTACTCACAATAAGCCACCCAGTCATTAGTCCTGGGATAGTATGCACTGAAAGATTGTGTTGTTAGATGTATGTTCCACTCCTCTCCTTCCCTCCTAGGTTGTATGCTTTCTCCCAGTCTTGCAGAGCTGTGGTTGCTGCAGTAAACCACTTACCCCTTTATTTTCTTCATGGATGGCTCTAATGTCCAGCTATGCCGGTTCCCCTTGCATTTCATGTGCTGAGAAATAAATGGCTTCTGGGGAGCACCCCAAACAACCAGGAATCTTGGATGCATGTTCTTTCTTTCTCCTGAGGGAGAAGTCATCAGCCAAAGCAACCTTTCTAGGCTCTGAATTGTGCTGGCTTGGGTTAAAGGGGTTAATAGAGGTAAATGGAATATTGTTCTTATCCATCTCAATGTGACTGTTCTCTTGTTTTATCTGGATACTGTTACTTCCTAGCTGTGTCTCCTGCTTTGCAGTCAGATTCTTTACCCAGTGAGCTATCAGACTACAATCTGTGACTGTTCTGTCTATTGAGTGGTTCTCAGGTTATTTTGGAGAAGGAAACGGCAACCCACTCCAGTGTTCTTGCCTGGAGAATCCCGGCGGGGAGACTGGTGCGCTGCCATCTATGGGGTCACACAGAGTTGGAAATGAGTGAAGCGACTTAGCAGTAGCAGCAGGTTATTTGGTAGTTTTAAAAGAGAAAAGCAATATAACAATTTTACTGACATTTAGAACACTTTAAATATATGATGGATTATGACTTTTAATAAAATGTCATGATTCCTTTATTAAACATGCAAGTGAAACTTGCCTATGCATGATATGGACAAAGATTATTAGATTGCCCTGCTAACAGTTATGGTCCATACTTTTAAATTTTTACTTTCCATAACATGTTTTTCTACTTTTGCTATGTTTAAGTTATTATGTTTTTAGTTTTCATACTTCTAAGCTATAATGTATTTAGGCAAATATTTTATAAATTGCTATGAAAAGGTAAAATAATTAAGAAAATAAATATCATTGATGATGTTTATAAAGTTAAGGAGAAAACTGAACTTTCCTATAAGACTTACCTTGAATGATAAGCTAATGTGAAAATATGATGGTTTTGAACATTTAACTAAAATGAAATAAAACAGAAAAGTGAAAATTGGAAATGTGATATCTGAAATATGAAATGTATTGGACTTTTATTAAAATATTGGCCAGTAGGTTGTCTTTATGAATTTTCAAATATCATGAAGCATCAAAAATGTTTCTTTTTTCCCCAAATACGCAAAGAGAATACTCTAAAATCCAAATAGTGTATTTTCTAGTAGAAAAATCAAAGTAATGTTCATCCATACAAAACTGATTAGTTTTGTTGCTAAGAGCAAGAGCACATCCCAGAACAGAAACATCATTCAAAATCATCCTATTTGTAGAAAAACATGCCCAAGTCAAAGTACTTTTGAGAAGTTAGTAAAATCAGATATAATTTTAATGAAAATAGTATTTTCACAGAGAAAGCAGAATAAGCTATCGGCAAGTTTCCTCTATCAAATGACAGACTTAATATAATATTAATGCCTCAAATGTGGAAAAGCAATTTTATTATATATTCATGCTAGAAGATGGTTTAATTTGAATTTGGACAAAAACATTGAGTAAGAATAAATTAGCCTCTGCCATATGAGTAGTCATATGAAAAGGAAAAGTGTTTAGAATTTTTTTTTCACTACATCCAATGTTAGTCATAAAAGAATTTTTTGATGTATTTAACAGTTATTTTTCAAACTATGATTTAGACTATAAAATGATTGGTCTTTATGCAGTAGAGTCTCTATGCATAGCATGGAATGGGTGGTCCTAAGATGATAATATATATTTGCTGTAGTCACAGAAAAACAGTCTGCTGCAATAGTGCTCTAATGTTATTTATTCAGAATTAAAAATATAATGAAAACAAATAATATGGGCACATTATAATCACTGAGTTTTTAGCATGTTTTCAAAAAAAGTTTGAGTAAAATGTCCTGCTTCAACATAATGAAATATTAATATATTAATTGTTAAATAGAATAGCACTCACATGAGTTACAGAAGTGAGAAATTAAAAGTGTACATTTAAGATTCAGATAATGCCAGAAAAGACTTTAATAAGTACTTTTTTAAGCAATATGTCTAAATGTTATTATCAGAACCCTGAATAAACTGAACCTCTGAATTCATGATTGTTTTAAGTAATCTATGATTACAGCAAACTGCTTCACTGATGAAAGTTTGGTGTTACCTAACAGCGATGTTTGCTTGTTTTTATAAAGAAAATTACGACATCTTATTGGACATATTTTGATACCATGTTCAAATGTTATAACAGAATGTAAAGAAAAGATTTCTAGGACTAAATAGATACACCAATTACTGAGGGATACAAGAACTTACATTTCCAATAAAGAAACTCTCAATCTTGTGTTAACAAAGTGTAACATGTTCACTGGGGTAGAGCACCTGTCAGAACACAAAATGCATTATTTGATGGACAACCTTACCTTATATGAGAGTTAAGCCAATAACTACCAGTTTCTTGCTGCCTTGCCTGATAATCCTTAATTATGTTGACATGTTGTTTCTGTTAGCAAGTATATAATATATGTAATATGTTAGAACATGCTAAATATTATGGATAAAAACAAAGAGATGTGGGATGAGGAATAGAAATTTGGGAGCAGAGATATTACATATAGTGGCGAGGCTCATCTTGATGGGAAATATAATTTAAGTAACAATATAATATTATTATATTATAATAATATAATAATTTGAAGTTGATGTAGGATAAAGTCATATTCACAGGATAAGTCAGGGCTATAGTCAGCACATGCTGTTTAGTAATTAATTGAATATTAGGTTGCACCTACTTCCAAAATGAATAAACCTAACTCCTGTCCTGAATGATATTCCTCCTCAAATACTGGGGAGATTAAGGGTAAAATTAATAGAAAATTGCAACTGAATCCAGGCAGGGCCACTAAAGGTGCACACTTTTCAGGAACAAAGATATGGATCAAACCACCAGCAAAGGACCTGTGACCAACTATGGTGCTTGCTCAGAGCACAGGGAATATCAAGTAGGTAGTGGACAAAGATAGTTATAAATATTCATTATGACCATGTGACTCTAATTGCTATAAGTATTTCTTTATTTTTATGATTATGCATCAATATTTGTTATGAATAAATTTATACAATATGTATTTTTGTCTTCTCTCTATTACTTCCTTACCTCCTAAAATAAATTATATTAATAATAGCTAATCCTACAGGACATCATTTAAGTTAGAGGAGATAAAGGATTGTCTAAACCACCAAGAACAGTTTTCAACTTAGAACCCCTGGAAGGGACCAACTTTGTCAACTTATAGCCTCGAGAACCTTGAGAGTGTATATTTAAGACACTCACTTTGTGGAACTTTTTAATGGAAGCCCTAGGAAATTAATACAAATAAAAATAGACAGCTTGCCTGAGGACATTGCCCTTCATGGCTAACTCAAAAGTGAATCTGAAAAATACCAAAGTTGCTAGACCTTCACAGTCAAGCCCTTAGCTTTTGTCCATTACAAGATATTTTAGTTAATTTA
Organism: Bos indicus; assembly: GCF_029378745.1. Lineage (NCBI taxonomy): Eukaryota > Metazoa > Chordata > Mammalia > Artiodactyla > Bovidae > Bos > Bos indicus. Next base: position 50,411,442 of record NC_091773.1, read on the forward strand.
CACAGAATCATAGTGTCAGGTCCCTGTGCAAACAGAAAGCATTCTTTGATGGGCAGGCTTCCCACATTAGAGAGCTAAAACTACAATAGCTACCAGCTTATTCGTTTTGTGTCCTTGTTCTTTTATTCTGAAAATCCCTCATTTTGAATATAGAGATTTTGATATGCTGTTTCAAAATGTATATAGAAAAGCAAAAGGATAACTGTTTAAAAAGCAAAACTATACCATACGCAAAGTGCAATCATTTTAGAACAGATAATTAAAATAGTTCACATTTTATATATTCATATGTTAGTCACTCATTTGTCTGACTCTTCATGATACCATGGACTGTAGACCTCAGGGCTCCTCTGTCTATGAAATTCTCCAGGAAGCGGGTTGCCATTTCTTCCTCCAGGGGATCTTCCCATTCCATGGATTGAATCTGGGTCTCCTGCATTGCATCTTTCTAAAGGTAGATTCTTTACCATCTGAGCCATCAGAGAAGCCCATTTTATATGCCTTATTTTTAATAATCTAGTATTATCGACTCTAATAAAAGAACAAAATAACCCGAGTTTTATATGAAACTTCCTCTCAGAGTCTAAGTAAAATTGGTAGTTTATATTTTTGTGTTAGGAGAATGATTATTGTCTTCAACTACACTATCTTTACCTCTACACACCATCATCTCCCAACTGGGTACCTGCCACAACTTCCTAAATCTTTCCTAAAACTATTTGCTTTGTTTTGTTCACATAAGCCTTTGCATAAACTTTGCTGTTGAATTTAAAACAAAAATCCAGACAACACAGTGACAAAATCCTATTTTTTCAGCTATTATTTTACCTTTTCAAATAGCTTTATATGTTGTCCCTTCTGTGTCCACCACTGAAAATTTATTTGTAGACATTCTGAACTATATTTTTCTAAATCATACTGTTACTTCGAGCCTTTCAGATCTTCTCACATATTGTTCCCTCTGGTTCTCTATAATTGTAGGTTTCAGTTTAACTTTAGAACTTCCAAGAGATCGACTAACAAAAACTATATTTTCTTATGCAATTCAAAAAAGTGAACATATGTTTGTATCCCATGGCCTGTCTCTGCAATATATGTAATGATTTGTTTTGCTAAGTGTTCATGAATTTTGGTTCTACTAGGTAGAATGAAAGCAGCATGATGGGAAAGTCTAAATTCATATTTTTTACAATGTTATCCTTAATGTTTCACACAATGTATCGCACAGAATAGTGTCTCCAAATATTTTAAGTGGCTTTTCTGGTGTCTTAGAATAGTAAAACAGAATAGAATAGTCTTAGAATAGTAGTGTCTTAGAATGGTAGTAAAGAATCCACCTGCCAATGCAGGAGATGCAGGTTTGATCCTTGGGTTGGAAAGATCCCCTAGAGGAGGAAATGGCAACCCACTCCAGTATTCTTGCCTGGGAATGTCCTTGGACAGAAGAGCCTGTCAGGCCACAGTCCATGGTGTTGCAAAGAGTCAGACATTACTTAGTGAATAAACACAGACACATTAATCAATTTATAGATGAACTTGGAACCCATCTGCTTGATATTCATATAAAAGTTTCAATATTTCATAATATTAAAATACTATAAATAGATAAATGTTTTTAATAACCTCATGCTTTCAATTAATACTTTGAAAAATAGTACAGAAACAAAATGGAGAGAAAAATGAACCATAATTGTCTTCTAAAGACAATTTTCAAAAATGATGAAATTTAAATACATATACCAACCATGGACTCATAATACTCATTTAGACAACGTTACCTTTTAATTTGATGAGGAAATGAAGTGTCAACATAAACAATATGAATCTAGATATTGGCAATAATCAGATTGTAGCATCTGCTAAAAAGTAATTACATCTAAAAATATTCTGGAATATTAACTCAAGAGATAAGACACTGTCAAATTCATCATCCAATCTGTGATTTCACTGAAGTGAAGTGAAGTGAAAGTAACTCAGTCATGTCCAACCCTTTGTGACCCCATGGACTGTATAGTCCATGGAATTCTCTGGGTCAGAATATTGGAGTGGGTAGCCTTTTCCTTCTCCAGAAGATCTTCCCAACCTAGGGATTGAACCCAGATCTCCAACACTGCAGGAGGATTCTTTACCAGCTGAGCCACAAGGGAAGACCAAAAACACTGGAGTAGGTAACCTATTCTGTCTCCAGCAGATCTTCCTGACCCAGGAATTGAACTGGGGTCTCCTGCATTGCAGGTGGATTCTTTACCAACTGAGCTATCAGTGAAGCACCTCACTGATCAACCCCAAATTTTCTTTGGTATATGACACATACACGTACACATACAGATGAATCTTTTTTAGAACATCTAGAAAAAAATAGAAGAGCACAAGGTTATTGTGGTGTGTGTCTGCCAAGGTGTAGTCTGTGTGTGTGGTGTGTGGATGAAGGTGACATGAATAGGCCTTGTGAATATTTCACAGTGTAAATGCATATCAAGTTGCACACTGTAAATATATAAAAATTTGTCAACTATATCTCAATAAAGTTAGAAAAAATTAGGTATATCATACACTATGGCCCAAATCTGATCTGGGAAACCTAGCAAGTCATACTGCTAACTAGGTAGACAACTGGATGAACCTCTGCACAGATCCGCTTATGTGCCACTGTGATGTAAGTGACTGCCACCACTATTGACTGCAGTGACTCAGTTTCCATAAAGCAAAAGTATCTTTGTTATTTCACACTCATTTTTAAATAGTTTGAACCGATATTAGTAGTGCCATCTCAGAATAAATTTGTGCTGAAATTGTTTAAACTATACTGATTAATGTGGTATAGATGGAATTAATTAAGGGACATTAAAAGTGAAAATTCTAGGTTGGTTGTTGATTTGTTTTATAATACCTGTTGATCTCATTCACCCTCCTTTACCTTCCTTTCTTTCCACCTCTTTTTCTTCCCTCTCTTCTTCTACCTCTTCTTTTTCTATCTCATTGCATTATTTCTTTATTACCAAAATTTAGAGTCATTTGAGAAATATATATAAGTAACAGCATGCTTAATTAAATTTTATTTCATTTTCTAATATCTCTTTAAATATAAACTATTATAAAAGCACATGATAATACACAAGGCCCACGATCAAATGACTACAGTTAAAACAGAGAATATGATATGAAGTAACTATCCCAATACTTTTTGGAATATCAGCTTCTATCAATGATCTAATAAAAATTAGACACAACCTTATACCTATGTTTTTCAGACATTAAACTATTCATCATAACTTACTGTAAGAATTAATGATATAATCACATTGTTTAGTGCTTACTAATATTCAATAAGTTAATGAATTGACAGTTATTTATTGAGTTCTCACCATGTGCTCAGCAGTTTTACAACCACTGTAGGTGGACCTATGCTCTAGTCATGAGAAGAAAGCAACAAAATTTCATCTTCATGAACACAAGTGTCCTTCAGGGTCTATTTTAGATCATATGACCAAGGACGGCCTCTCTAAAGACGTAATATTGGGTTTAGATGTGAACTGTCAGAAGCAGTTATATAAAATCCTTTCAGAAGAGTGTTTCATGGAAGAGCAAAAAATATCAATTGGTGAAATAAGCTTCAAGGGAGAGACAAATGGTCAAAGTGACTAAAATCTGATGAAAGAGAGAAATAAGTGAGGTCAGACATGTGGGTAGGCATCACGGTGTGAGGGCTTCTTGGGTGGCTCAGATGGTAAAGAATCTGCCTGTAATACAGGAGACCAGGGTTTTATCCCTGTCATGAAGATCCCCTGGAGAATGTAGTGGCTACACACTCCAGTATTCTTGCCTGGATAATTCTATAGATGGAAGAGCCTGAGTGATCACAAAGAGTCCTGAGCAGTTGTTATCTTTTTGCTGCTGAAAGGTTTGAAATAGCACAAGAATTACCAAAATGTGACACAGAGAAAGCAAGTCAACAAGCGCTGTTAGAAAAATGGTGCCAACAAGTTTGCTCAAAGCAGGGTCACCACGAAGTCTCAACTTGTAGAAATGCTATATTTGCAAAACACAATAAAGTGAAGCACAATAAAATACGGCAAGCCTGTAGGTGACATTATTGGCAGTCCCACTGGCACGCTTTCAAATAATAAAAGTCTCCCAAATACGTCCCTGCTCTAATTCTCACAAACTTTGAATAGGATAGGTTATATGGCAAAAGGGACATTGCAGATGCAGTTTTATGGATATCAAAATCGATTATCCTGGATTATCTAGTCCAGTCCAATAAGAATCACATGAACCCTTTAAAAGCAGAGAATATTCTCAGGCTAAGACCAGAATGGGAGGTCAGAGAGATTGAAATATGAGAACTCAGTTTACCATTGTTGGTTACAAAGATGAATGGAGTCATGAATCAAGGAATTCAGGAAACATTAAGGAGGTTAAAGAGGCTCGTGGACAACAGTTACCAAGTTACCAAGTAGGGACCTCAGTCCTTCACCAATGGAAATTGGAAAACCTCAAAATAGCTCAGAAGCATATTCTTTCCTAGACCTACAAGATAACATCCCAGCCTGATCAGTTCTTTGATTCTAGCCTTAGTGACATGAATGAAAGACATAAGTTGAACCCACTTAAATTTATGAGTGAGCAGTAGGATAACTTGTGTTGTTTTTAGCTGCAAAACTGGTGGTAATTTATTATGGAAGCAATGAAAAATTAATACAAAGGGATATGGTATGTCACTTAATACAGAAAACAAACACACTCACTCAAATTAGTCGTTCCATCTGCAGCATCCTTCTGCTTTGCCCGCATCCAAACTGTAGGAGCTATTCAGTCTCTCTTAAATTCCATTGTTGAAAAGATCCTTCTCTAATGTCAAACTGCATTTACAATAAGAGCTACATGATTTAGAATTTGATTATATTCTGTCTTGAATATTTCAACATTTCTGTATAGAAACACAGTCTTCTCAATAACATCAGGCATTCCTCCTGAGCAAGGACAGTCTCAATATTTAGGGCTCTCTTCTATATACTTTTGAAAGACACTAAAGGACAAATGGTGTAAAAGACTTAAGCACTCCAGGAATACCAGTACTGATATATATCCACAATGAATTCGGCACCAATTTCCATCTATAATTATTAAAAGTAGACTCTCCATGAAGAAACTTAACATGACTCTCCTGAATTACCCTCTTTTGTACTTGCTGTTATTTCTCATTTTGCTTTGTGTGTTCTATTGCTACAGGGCAGCCAGTTCCTTTTGTTCAATCCTGACTGAGTATATTTTCTCGTCTCATACTGTGGACTCACCAAGTGTTCTTTCCCTTCTGTTTACATATTTTCTGAGATAGAGCATAAATGATTTTAAACAGGATATCAAGAATGATTGTGTCTGATTCTTGATTTGAAAAATGGATATTCAAAAAATAGATATGAATTTTGTTTGGTGTGAGAACTTTAAGTCAAATTTTGGCATAACAAAATGTTATTTGGAGACTGTCAATTCTAAAGAAAATTATGATTATAGTTTCTAGTTGTCATTTATATTTGTTGTGGTTTTATACAATTACTTTGATAAAGTAGTAGAGGGAAGAATAAATGAATTGAAGGGTGAAACTAATGACAATTCACAGCCTAATGATTGTTGATGATGTATAATAAAAGCATCATTATAAAATATTTATTATTCATATAAAATGGCAAAAATAAGTTATACTTAATAAATGAATTTTTATTAGTTTGCTCACTACCTAAGAATTTTAATGTACTATAAAAATAAATCTACAGTTAATTCTCCAAAAGCTCTAAAAGTTATAAATTAATATGGTTTAACCTTTTTCTTTCTAACATAATATTTCTTTTAATTCCTTAATCTAACATTATATTGTTTTAATAATAAATTATCTGTCAATCACAGAATGTTTTAAATCAGGTTTTTAATACAAGAACTTCCTTTGGAAATTCTTAGGAATTATTATTTTCCTAATTTTGAAAATATTATTTTCAAAAACAATCCTTACTCAGAAGAGCATTAAAAGTAAACTAAATCTAAAACACAATCATTAATTTACACATGAACAATTTGTATTTAGCTGTTCAGTTGTTTTTCTCAATATAACATCAACAAGATTATTGAGAGAATATGCATAATAAGTAGTACATTTGAGATGAATTTAACTATACTCCTGTCCTTAGTTAAATTGATCTCAACTGTACTACTTACAATGCATATTCTCTCAATAATCTTGCTGATATTATATTGAGAAAAACAACTGAACAGCTATAAACAAATTATTCATGTGTAGATTCAGATAAGATCAGTCGCTCAGTCATGACCGACTCTTTGCGACCCCATGAATCGCAGCACGCCAGGCCTCCCTGTCCATCACCAACTCCCGGAGTTCACTCAGACTCACGTCCATCGAGTCAGTGATGCCATCCAGCCATCTCATCCTCTGTATTAATGTGTAGTTTAAGCTATGTTAAAATGCTATAGACCTAATACTCACTTGTGTTTGATATAAGCTATACATCTATTTCTGCTTTATTGACTATGCCAAAGCCTTTGACTGTGTGGATCACAATAAACTGGAAAATTCTGAGAGAGATGGGAATACCAGACCACCTGATCTGCCTCTTGAGAAACCTGTATGCAGGTCAGGAAGCAATGCTTAGAACTGGACATGGAACAACAGACTGGTTCCAAATAGGTAAAGGAGTACGTCAAGGCTGTATATTGTCACTCTGCTTATTTAACTTATATACAGAGTACATCATGAGAAATGCTGGGCTGGATGAAACACAAGTTGGAATCAAGATTGCCAGGAGAAATATCAATAACCTCAGATATGCAGATAACACCACCCTTATGGCAGAAAGTGAAGAGGAACTAAAGAGCCTCCTGATGAAAGTGAAAGAGGAGAGTGAAAAAGTTGACTTAAAGCTCAACATTCAGAAAACTAAGATCATGGCATCCAGTCCCATCACTTCATGGCAAATAGACGGGGAAACAGTGGAAATGGTGGCTGACTTCATTTTTCTGGGCTCCAAAATCACTGAAGATGGTGATTGTAGCCATGAAATTAAAATAATCTTACTCCTTGGAAGGAAAGTTATGACCAACCTAGACAGCATATTAAAAAGCAGAGACATTACTTGTCAACAAAGGTCCATCTAGTCCAGGCTATGGTTTTCCAGTAGTCATGTATGGATGTGAGAGTTGGACTATAAAGAATGCTAAGTGCCAAAGAATTGATGCTTTTGAACTGTGGTGTTGGAGAAGACTCTTGAGAGTCCCTCGGACTGTGAGGAGATCCAACCAGTCCATTCTGAAGGAGATTAGTCCTGGGTGTTCATTGGAAGGACTGATGCTGATGCTGAAACTCCAATACTTTGGCCACCTGATGAGAAGAGCTGACTCATCTGAAAAGACACTGATGCTGGGAAAGATTGAGGGCAGGAGGAGAAGGGGACGACAGAGGATGAGATGGCTGGATGGCATCACCGACTCATTGGACATGTGTTTGGGTGGACTCTGGGAGTTGGTGATGGACAGGGAGGCCTGGCGTGCTGCAGTTCTTAGGAACTGGGGCAGTTCTTAGGGTTGCAGAGTGGGACACGACTGTGCAACTGAACTGAACTGATACATTATTTTGATAATGACATTTAAATATATAAAGTAATAATATTAGTTAGGAAAATAATCTTTATAAAATATTAAACTGTTCCATGAACTGGTAGGTCATCCTAATATGAATACTTCCTCAGAAATTAACATAGAATAAATGATTAGAGAAATCAAGAAATAGAATATAGAAGAGAGAAAAAAAGAAAATGCCAGCACAATCATTGGGAGGAAAATAATTTTATCTGTCACATATAAGTTTTGCTTAAGGAAATTTTATCAGCTGTGTTTTAAGATTTATGGTTGGTTCTGACCTGATGTAAGGTTTTTCTGTTGGTTTTATTAAGAAATACAATCACCGCTCTATGGTATAAGAAAGAAAAAGGTACTTTGGACATTGGTATCAGAATAAGCCTTTTTTTTCCCCTGCAGAAAGACCTTAAAAGCCATCAATGCCAATATAAATTAATTTACAATAATGATGATAAAGAAACATTGGTTCTTAAAACCTCAGCTGGGGACACCTTCCATAGAATTTTGAAACACTATAGGTGCTGGCTTCTGGCCCAGATTAGAGGAAATTATATTACATATTGTTAGGGCTGATAGAGATTTTATTTCAGTTGAGAATCTTTAAAGTCCCACCAATCATGGAAATAGGAAATTCATGAACTTGTCCAAATTACTTCTTTTTTTTTCTGCTTTCTAAGAAAATTCTAAGAAAGCCCTGTTAAGGACAGAAAGGTGAAGATTAAGATCAGTTGAATATTAAACTAGTCTTCAAGAATGGTATAATTTCTAATGGTAACTAATTTAACTAAATTATATCTTGAAATTAAATGCCTCTAAGAGTTTGAAGAAGACTAAGCTTCATTTTTACCTAATAATTTTTAATAAGAGAAAACAGTTAACATATCAGGCCTTATAAGAACTTATCAAATATATAGATACTTGCAAGTATTTCTCAATGGATACATGCATTCATCTAAAGAACCAGACCATTAGGTGTCACGTATTTGAGTAGGCTAAGCACATTAAAAATTACATAACCATATTGAAAATTACATAAAATGGTCCAAGTGTATGAAAAAAATTAAACTTTGGAGGGTCAAAACGTTAGGTAATTAGGAAAATATCATATGTAAGATATGATGCAGGTAAAGGGAGAGAAAAGTTCATTACCATGGAACACTGAGACATCTTTATTGTGAAAATGATTATACTACCCAAAGACATATACAGATTCAATGTAATACCTACCAAATTACCAATGACATTTTTCACAGAACTAGAGGAAACCGTTTTTTAAATTTGTATGGAAGAAAAGACTTTGAATAGCCAAAGCAATCTTGAGAAAGAAAAATGGAGCTGGAAGAATCAACCTTCCTGACTTCAGACTACACTACGAAGCTGCAGCAATCAAGACAGTATGGTAATGGCAGAAAAAAACAGAAATACAGACCAGTGGAACAAGACAGAAAGCCCAGAGATAAACTCATGCACCTATGGGCATCTTACCTTTGACAAACAAGGCAAGAATATACAACTGAAGACAAAAGATTATCTCTTCAACAAGTTGTACTGGAAAAACTGGACAGCTACATGTAGAAGAATGAAATTAGAACACATCCTGACATGAATGAGTGACTTCACTTTCTTTCTTTCTTTAACACCATACACAGAAATAAATTCAAAATAGATTAAAGACTGAAATGTAAGGTGAGAAAATACAAATGTCTTAAAGGAAAACATAGACAGAATACTTTTTGACATAAACTGCAGCAAGATCCTCTTTTACCCACCTTTTAGAGTAATGGAAATAAAAACAAAACAACAAAAAAAAGGGAGACCAAATTAAACTTAAAAGCTCTTGCATGGCAAAGGAAACTATAAGTAGGATGAAAAAACAACCAAATCAAAAAATGGGCAGAAGACCTAAATAGACATTTCTCCAAAGATATACAGATGACCAACAAACACATGAAAAGATGCTCAACATTATTCATTATTAGAGAAATGCAAATCAAAACTACAATGAGGTGCCACTTCATACCAGTCAGAATGGCCATCATCAAAAAATCTACAACCACTAAATACTAGCGGTGATATGAAAAAAAGGAAACACTTTTGCACTGTTTTGGGGAGGTTAAGTTGTTTAGCCACTATGTATAGAAGTATGGTGATTCCTTAAAAATCTAGGAATAAAACTACCATGTGACCCACAATTCTACTACTGGGCATATACCCAGAGAAACCCATAATTCATAAAGACACATGCACCCCATGCTCACTGCAGCATTATTTACAATAGCTAGGACTTGGAAGCAATCTAGATGTCCATCAACAGATGAATGGATACTGAAGTTGTAGTACATATACACAATGGAATATTATTCAGCCATACAAAGGAATGAATGTGAGTCAGTTGAAGGGAGGTGGATGAACCTAGAGCATGTCATACAGAGTGAAGTAAGTCATAAAAAGAAAGATATCATGTATTAACACACATACACACACACACACACTCACACATAAATATACATATATATATATATATATATATATATATATATATAATCTAGAGAAATGCCATGGATGAACCCATTTGCAGGGCAAGAGTACAAATGCAGACATAGGGAATAAACTTATTAACATAGCAGGGGAAGGTCGGGGTGGGATGAATTGAGAGAATAGCATTGACATATATACACTACCATGTATAAAACAGATAGCTGGTGGGAAGCTGCTATATAACACAGGGAGCCCAGCCCAGTGCTCTGTGAGGACCTAGAGAGGTGGGATTGCAGGGTAGGAGGCAGGCTCAAGAGGGAGGGGATATATATATATATATATACGGCTGATGTGTGATTTTGTACAGCAGAAACAAACACAACATTGTAAATCAATTATCTTCCAATCAAAAAAATTAAAAAGGCAATGACCTGAATTTTGCGTTAAATTTGACAATGTGTTAGGGAAGCAGAAAGAATTTCTCAAACTGAGACAAACCCATGTAGTAATTCAAAGAATAGAACATGACTTGCTGGGACTTTCCAATGGTCCAGTGGTGAAGACTTCATGTTTCCACTGCAGGGAGTGTGGGTTCAATCCCTGGTCAGGAAACTAAGAAACCACATTCCGTGTGGTGCAGCCAAAAAAGAAAAAAGAAGAACATGGCTTATTGAGGATATATTATGAAGTATAGGATAAAATGTATGTATGTTTGAGAAGAGTGTGTAGACATGAGGCTGAAAAGGTAGGTTGGAAACTGAGAAGGAAAATATTTAGCAGCTAAATTTCAATCTGTTTTCTTTCTGTGCTGGAGAGACATTTCTTGGAAAGTCTTGGGATTCTCATGTTGATGACAATTATAGTAAAAATTACTTTTATGTAAGATATCTGATTTGCATTATTTGGATTAACAAGTCAATCCCCTGTATTCAAAATAATTTATAGAATTATACTGTATCCAGTAAGATTTATTTTATATTTGATTTTATTGTCTACTAAACGGCTGATGTGCTTGAAAAATAGCATGGATAGAGGAGCCTGGTGGGCTTGCAAATAGACACTTGGACACGACCGAGTGACCAAACAACAGGCTGATAACCCTAAAAAAATCAAATTTAAAGCAGAAGATTTGGGGAGCAGGTTGAAGGATGAATTGCAGAGACATAATAAAAATGGATAGGTGGTATGTATAATGACTCAGGTAAAAGAAAATGAGTAACTGAAATTGGCAATGGATTTAGAAAAGGACTGCATATGAAAGGTATTTTAGTGGCAGAACTTTTGACTGCTGTGTGTTTCTGCTAAAGTAAAGATGGTATTCAACAGAAACACTAACAACTTTGACTTGGGCAGTCAATTAGATATCATTCACTGAGAGAAAAGAATACAACATAAGGGCCATACAGGCTCGGTGGCAAAATTAATTTGCTCAGCTTAGGAAATTTTGCATTTGAGGTATAGTGAAAACACTGAGTTAGAGATGCAGCTATAGATTTGCTGAGTTGAAGATGAATACAGGTGGCACCTCTATCTGTTCTTACATTTGTTTTCCTACCTATTTGTGATTACATACAGCATAGTTCTCTACTACATTTTTTCCTTCAAACAAAAGCTCTTAACCATAATGCCATAGTTTAATTTATCTTTACATTTTGCTAAAGGATTTTTATGTAGCTAGACTGTTTGGGATTAAGGTTAAACTACCACTCGCTAGTAATACAAAGCTAAATAATTTAGTTAACCTCTACATGACTCAGTTTTCTCATCTATAAAATAGTAATGGTCTCTTAAACTTCTTATAAAGCAGATTATAACACATTAATTTTATATGCACATTCATTGGGTACACATACATATATTCTCCTAGCACTGTTTATATTTTATATACTGAATTATGACTATTATTAGAGCTTAGCTTTCTCTTCCTCAGTTTTTAGCAGCATAAATATGGCAAGTTTCTCATATACTTTGGAAATTATATTGCTACAGGAATCAGAGTGAATTGAACATTTTGCGGGGGGTGTAAGACAGAGTTTATGATATTATTATGCCTTCAACTGGCCTTTTGAAAAAGCGGAAACACATATGGGATGCTGAATTCACTTCAAATTGGTGAAAAGCCTACAGTTTGGCCTCTAAAATGAGTGAAACTATTAATAATTTCCTAATTACCTTTCATCACAACTTTTGCTGTATTTGAGAGCACGCTTAGCTCGAACTTTCCTCATTCTGTTGCGAATGAAGTCTGTCCCTTAGGGGAAAGATTGCCTCTCCCTGTTATGCAGTCAGCTACTCCCCTGGGGAAAAGTCTTAGAGAGACAGTTCTGGTGGGTTGCTAGGAACAATGATTTGCTCCTATTTAGGTGGCATCCCTGTTTTAGGAACTGGGTCCTCTGTGGTTGGTGGTACAACAGCCCCAAATCTTTCCTGCTTACCGCTCTGGTTGTGAAACTACCAATCCCTAGGCCAGTACAAAGGCAATGGGGCCCCTGGTAATCTCAGTGATGCTGCACCCAGACAGCCTCCAGCCAGGACCCGGGTCAGAGGGCGGGAGGCCTGTATTCTTAGCTGTACCTTCCTGGAGTAGAATTTCAATCTCCTTGAAACAAGGATGGAGGATACAGGTATTCATGTAAATTCTCTAAACTCTCACAGTTCTTACCAAGTTTTAGTATATTTTATTGAATGCATGTTTCTTCATTGGATATGTGTGATTAGAACCATTTCCAGAGACTTTTTAAAAGTTGTTTTTGCTTTATTTTGCGTTTTAAAAATATTTACAAGCTTCTGCAGGTATGCTGAATTCTTCACACTCTCATGCCACCTCAGTTTAATCTTGAACTTAAATTTCAAGTTCCAAATCTATTTTACCAGAAAATCCATGCCCTCCTAGTCATGCAATATTATATACCTACTTGGATATTATTTCATGAAATATGATTCTTTGAAGTTCTGGGAGGGAAAAAGAAAAGTGGTAAACTTGAGTTTAACTGCCATAATGCCATCCAAACCTCCAGAATTTAAGAATGCCATGCTTAAAAGCCATGATGACAATTGATATTTATAGGAATTAAGGTTGTACAAGCCATTGAGTTTTAGAGGCAGTTTACTAGTTAGGAATAGTTGAAACCCCAACTATGACTTTCCCTTGAAAGGCCCTAATGGAAGTTATACTGAGGTTACTGATGACATTTATTCATGCCAATAGACTAGCCATAAGGTATTTTCATAATTTCCAAAATTGGCTGAGCTGTAGTCTCCTCATGAGGGTAGAAAATGAACCATCGAGGGAATAATACACTTTTAGAATACTGAATCAATTTTCCTGTTGTGTCAAGGTCTCTATAAATGTCATCTGAGATAACACTACTCTATGAAACACATTTAAGGATATTTCTAAACCATATTTTCCATATTTCTGAATTAAATCTGAGCAAAAGTGGTTAGGCAAGTTACTTAGAAACATTATCTATGTTACTTTACTAAAATCCTATTTGTTAGTTATTACACTAAATAAAGGCTTCCCTGGTGGCTCGGACTGTAAAGAATCTGCCTGCAAAGGGAGACCTAGGTTCTATCCCTGAGTTGGGAAGATTCCCTTGAGTAGGGCATGGAAACACACTCCAGTATTCTTGCCTGGAGAATCCCCATGGACAGAAGGTCTTGGCAGGATACATTGCATGGTGTCTCAAAGAGCCCTACATGACTGAGCTACAAAAGTCACTCAACAAACACAAGCACAGCAACAACACTAAATAAATGACTTAATGGCAGTATACAGTACTTTGTAAGTGGTACTATTCAATATTTATTAACTGCCCTAATAAACTGAATGCTCTTCTCATAAAATAAATTAATCCTATAGAAATGTGGCTCTTAAGAAAATCCAAAAATCAACTTTAGCATAGAAATTTTTGGCAAGAACACATCAGAGTTAAGTACACTGTATAGTATGTAGTCAAAAATACCAGGGATGCCTGTGAAAATATGAAAAGAAATTTGCATGAGGCACAGAGAAGGTCTTGAAAATGTTACTACAATTTAAATTAGATTTGAGTTAGTGATGCAACATTTAAAGGTTTTTAACATGAGCTTCCAAATCATGTTTTCATTCCCATTGGTAACATCTTTAACTCAATCTGCAGCATTTGATGAAAGAAAAATATAACAAATAGATTTTAGTAGAGATGGGTTATCCAAGCAGAATTCTATGTGGAAATGTTATATGGAATTTAATTATTCATATTTTACTTGGCAAGAGAATGATGTTATAATTTAATGGCTGCAATGTGTTTTTTCTGTTTTTTTTTCATCTCGTAATGTCAAAAGTATATGAATTTCATCTTACTCCTTCAAGATTATAGCCCTATGGGGGGAAAATCAATCATATGTCCCTAATATTGCATTTTAAATAACAGGAGTAATTTTTTTTCTTATCTTTAGAGTCCAGGGTTTAATACTTGACATTATTTGTAGGTTTTCATTTTCAAGAGTTTGCTATGAGCTAAAATTATAATTTTCATGCTTTTCCAATTTTGTACTTTAATAACAATAATTATTTCAAGTGATAAACCAGTAATGAATAAAAGAAATTTTTAGATACAAAGTTTCTGCATTGTTTACAAACAGAAATTTTAAATAATGGATCTATGGGAAAGGTATCATCCTAATTCATGAAAACAGTATAATCAGTTCACAGCTATTATAATGGTTTACTTGAGGTAGACTAATGTAATTCTAAAGTGGCAAAGTTTTACCCACTTGTTAAATATTGTGATTTCAGTTCAGTCAGTTCAGTCGCTCAGTTGTGTCCGCCTCTTTGCAACCCCATGAATCATAGCATGCCAGGCCTCCCTGTCCATCACCAACTCCCTGAGTTCACCGAGACTCACGTCCATCGAGTCAGTGATGCCATCCAGCCATCTCATCCTCTGTTGTCCCCTTCTCCTCCTGCCCCCAATCCCTCCCAGCATCAGAGTCTTTTCCAGTGAGTCAACTCTTCACATGAGGTGGCCAAAGTACTGGAGTTTCAGCTTTAGCATCATTCCCTCCAAAGAGATCCCAGGGCTGATCTCCTTCAAAATGGACTGGTTGGATCTCCTTGCAGTCCAAGGGACTCTCAAGAGTCTTCTCCAACACCACAGTTCAAAAGCATCAATTCTTCGGTGCTCAGCCTTCTTTACAGTCCAACTCTCACATCCATACATGACCACAGGCAAAACCATAGCCTTGACTAGATGAACCTTTGTTGGCAAAGTAATGTCTCTGCTTTTGAATATGCTATCTAGGTTGGTCATAACTTTCCTTCCAAGGAGTAAGAGTCTTTTAATTTCATGGCTGCAGTCACCATCTGCAGTGATTTTGGAGCCCCGAAAAATAAAGTCTGACACTGTTTCCACTGTTTCCCCATCTATTTCCCATGAAGTGATGGGACCGGATGCCATGATCTTCGTTTTCTGAATGTTGAGCTTTAAGCCAACTTTTTCACTCTCCTCTTTCACTTTCATCAAGAAGCTTTTTAGTTCCTCTTCACTTTCTGCCATAAGGGTGGTGTCATCTGCATATCTGAGGTTATTGATATTTTTCCCGGCAATCTTGATTCCAGCTTGTTTTTCTTCCAGTCCAGCATTTCTCATGATGTACTCTGCATATAAGTTAAATAAGCAGGGTGGCAATATACAGCCTTGATGTACTCCTTTTCCTATTTGGAACCAGTCTGTTGTTCCATGTCCAGTTCTAACTGTTGCTTCCTGAAGTTCATACAGATTTCTCAAGAGGCAAGTTTGCATATATATTGCAAGAAAAGTTAAAGTAATAGAAATTACAGCTAATTTGTTCTAGTATTTAGAAATACTAATAACATTCTTCTTATTGATTCTTAGGTATCAAGTAGGAAAATTAACTGGAATTAACTCTCAGAATAAAAAATATGAATAAGCTACATGACTGTGAGAAGAAATTTCATATTTCTCAGACTTTGAAATTTTTTAAAAATGTATCAGTTAATATGAAATTTACCAGGATAAACAATGCAGGCATCTTTTTCAGGGCATGAACATATTTTTGCAAGGTCTAGCTTTTAAATTCCTAGCAATTTGATTTATATCTACTTAATAAAAGAAAATTATATTTCAAATAATAAAAATAAACAGTAATGAAAATATTTGTGTAGCCATATAGACTATAGCTACTACTGGTAAAAGCATTTCAATTACAGGTGACATGGGTGGTGCTAGTGGTAAGGAACCTGCCTGCTAGTGCAGGGGACCTAAGAGACACGGGTTGGATCCCTGGCTTGGGAAGATCCCCTGGAGAAGGAAATGGCAACCCACTCCAGTATTCCTGCCTGGAAAATCCCATTGACAAAGAAGTCTGGTGGGCTACAGTTCATAGGGTCACAAAGAGTCAGACACCATTGAAGTGACTTCAGTTCAGTTCAGTCGCTCAGTCGTGTCCAACTCTTTGTGACCCCATGAATTGCAGCACGCCAGGCTTCCCTGTCCATTCATTCAGACTCATGTCCATCGAGTCAGTGATGCCATCCAGCCATCTCATCCTCTGTCGTCCCCTTCTCCTCCTGCCCCCAATCCTTCCCAGCATCAGAGTCTTTTCCAATGAGTCAACTCTTAGCATGAGGTGGCCAAAGTACTGGAGTTTCAGCGTTAGCATCATTCCTTCCAAAGAAATCCCAGGACTGATCTCCTTCAGAATGGACTGGTTGGATCTCCTTGCAGTCCAAGGGACTCTCAAGAGTCTTCTCCAACACCACAGTTCAAAAGCATCAATTCTTGAAGTGACTTAGCACATATTTAATAAAGCAATTTATTATTTTAATTTTTATATTTGTTCCACTGGCTTAAAATTCTATTCAGTAAGAAGCCTACCGTAGTTAAACCATTTGGCTCTTCTGAGGATTGGGGAGGGTGGCAGTTATTCTGTAGTTTAGTAGTAATTTAGTTGTGAAGTTGTGTACAACCCTTGCAACCCCATGGACCGTAACCTGCTAGGCTCCTCTGTCCATGGGATTCTCCAGGCAAGAATACTGGAGGGAGTTGCCATTTCCTTTTCCAAGTTATACTGTACTGGTTTTCAATTAGTTATACTGTACTGGTTTTCAATTAGTTATGTAAAGGAAGAGATGCTTTCACATAAGATTATCTAACTCTGGTCCTCTCAGAGTTGCTGAGAAAGATCTAATAATGAGCAACCTGTCAATGATAATAAATTCTAGCTTTTGTAATACAAATATCTTACCCTTCCTTATTTGTTGCTCTTTCACAGCTATCACTCTTGTCATCTCCAAGACTGTAACCATAATTGTAGTTATAAGCAATCCTATGCTTATCCTCTTTCATTTTCCTAAACCTCTTAATTCTTTAAAAATTTTCTCATATTTCTCATTTCAAAACAGAAAAATTAGTTCTCTCTGAATTTCTGACTAGGTTAGTTATTTGTATTGAGCTCTTTAAAATCATCTGTACTTTTATAGCCTATTTTCATTGTGTGTATATGAACTAGGAAGCACCCTTTCTTCTGTCAGAGAGCATACTTGGTACACTCTTTAGATCTTTCTCAAGACATGGACTCCTTTTGTTATTCTGGCTTTTTGTTACATTATCCAGTTTCTTCTTTTTTTTTTCCTGAATACCATCAGTTAGCATATACATGGACTATTATATCTTACAGAATATTTTGTACCATTAAAAAATCCTTGCTTATCAACTATTATGTATTTTATAGATATACAGTGTAGACATTAATATAGTAAACTTTCCATTCTCCTCTGTGGAATGGTCTATACTTGTGACTGTGACGTTTACACATTTTTATCTTCCATGGACTCTTTAATCTTGTCCTTATTTTTGAATCCACTATTAGGTAACATTATCTCAAATCACAGCAAGCAAGTCTTGTTCTTGGTTAGTTGTCCAGTAATGTGAGTCTCTATTAATGGTGAGAAGCTGAGGCTAAGGTGTCATCTTCATTCAAGAAGCCTGGTTCCTTCCTATTTTAAATGTGGAGAACTCAGACTGCAAGTGAAATGACAATATCCTTACAAGACAGGAAAAATGGTATTCTGTGATATTCTTAGACTTAATATGTAAACTGTACTGGCTTTCCCCCCCTATTATATAAAAGTTACAAATAACCTCAGATTATGTGAGAAGGGCTTTGGCCTGTACTTATGAAAGCTACAAATGTGGTCTGGAGCATATTTAAGTGAAGTAACTTAGGATCATAAATTCTATGACTAGACGTGGTTGAAATTAACTATAATCGAAGTCTTGTTCCTTAATGCTATAGATTATGCTTCCATAATATATTATGGAACATAATATGTTATTCCATAACAATCATATATTCCTAAAATCCTTGAAAACCTAAGGCCAATTTGATCTATTCATGTGTTCACATTGCTGCATTCATAAACTACTTAAAATTTAGATGGCATTGCTAATCCACTTGGCTGCCTTCTTGAGATTATTACAGAATGCCTGTCTTTCCCACTGTCTTCACTTCAGCACTTTTATTATATATTACCTCACAGCAACAGCAATGGTAAGCATCATCCTTCTCATCAGAGGTTATAACCCTGAATATCAGGGCAGAACAGACCAAGATTATGCATCTGGAGCTGCCACAGAGGAATCATTTTGAATTCTATTAATGTAGAACTTCCCCCTCTGCCAATGACTATCGCATAATCAAAGTAAACACAAGACTTATAGTAGTGTTTATTCCACCTGTCATAGATGCCATTAGGAAAACTAAATTCATATTCATATTTATGTCATGCTGTTTTTTAAAACAGACATTAAACTACAAAAATAGAAAGACCACAATTCACTTTTATTTTAAATCCAAAAAAGAAATGTGATATTTTAAATGTATGTCTATCGTACTGTATTTAGAAATAGATTGACGACATATGTTTCCCTTAGATTTTTTCTTAAAGAACAAGCCTTTTCCAGTAATACTAAAATTATGCTTAGAAAGTAATAATTTATTTTAAATAAAGGATCTGATACAGCCTCTCTACCTTCTAACAGAATGTGTAAAGCCAGAGAAAGATTTTTTTAAAAAGTATATAACACAATCATCTTTGGTTGAGACATATACTTTTGCCTCTATCTGGAAGGAAGAAAATTACTTATTATAAGAACAGTGGAACATGACTGAGAGAAGCAATTGATCACTCACTGTGCTATATGGCATAGTATATGGCATAGTATAAAGCAAACATTCTAGCATGAAAGTAGGTTAGGAGAATCATTTGTCAATCTGGACTTTCTATAACCCCGTGGGGAAATCTTAGAGCTGTCCTTCTTCCAGTATTGGTGCTTCATTTTTAAGTAGCCATAGCTACTTGCATCCTCTTTGCTATTAGAACTTTGGATATAACAAGCTGGATAACAGAATATATTAATAAAATGTGGTATAGAATTAATATGGGATATAGTGGATAACTGGCAGCAGGAAAATAATAATAAATGTTTAATACAAGTAGTAAATTTCCCATAATTAAAGCACAAACTTAGGAAAAGAGTTCTGAGAGAAAGTGGGAATTGAAATGCTTTATGTTCTTGATTTTCTTTCAAACAGAAAAATAAAGTATCAATATTAAAGACACCCTATCTAAAGTTAGCAGAATCGAACTAGATAAATTTAAACATTGATGTTGGGTTGACAACTATAGACAACACTATTCAGGCAAGAAGGAAAGGTTCAACATATATAGAGTGGACAGGGAACAACCAAAGGAGATAACCCACATGTCTATGCGAGTCGTTAAAACACATTATAATTTTACTCTTTTATGAAGTTGTAATCTTCAAGCTGGTTTTATAAAAGGCAGAGGAAAGAGAGATCAAATTGCCAACATCTGCTGGATCATCAAAAAAGCAAGAGAGTTCCAGAAAAACAACGATTTCTGTTTTATTGACTATGCAAAGCCTTTGACTGTATGGATCACAATAAACTGTGGAAAATTCTGAAAGAGATGGGAATACCAGATCACCTGATCTGTCTCTTGAGAAACCTATATGCAGATCAGGAAGCAACAGTTAGAACTGGACATGGAACAACAGACTGGTTCCAAATAGGAAAAGGAGTACTTCAAGGCTGTATATTGTCACCCTGCTTATTTAACTTATATGCAGAGTACCTCATGGGAAACGCTGGGCTAGAGGAAGCACAAGATGGAACCAAGATTGCAGGGAGAAACATCAATCACGTCAGATATGCAGATGATACCACCCTTATGGCAGAAAGTGAAGAGGAACTAAAAAGCCTCTTTATGAAAGTGAAAGAGGAGAGTGAAAAAGTTGGCTTAAAGCTCAACATTCAGAAAACAAAGATCATGGCTTCTGGTCCCATCACTTCATGGGAAATAGATGGAGAAACAGTGGAAACAGTGTCAGACTTTATTTTTGGGGGGCTCCAAAATCACTGCAGATGGTGATTGCAGCTATGAAATTAAAAGACGCTTACTCCTTGGAAGGAAAGCTATGACCAACCTAGATAGCATATTAAAAAGGAGAGATATTACTTTGCCAACAAAAGTCCATCTAGTCAAGGCTATGGTTTTTCCTGTGGTCATGTATGGATGTGAGAGTTGGACTGGCAAGAAGGCTGAGTGCCAAAGAATTGATGCTTTTTTAAAAATTTTTATTATTATTATTATTTTTACTTGACAATATCGTATTGGTTTTGCCATACATCAACATGCATCCGCCACAGGTGTACACGTGTTCCTCATCCTGAAACCCCCTCCCACATCCCTCCCTATACCATCCCTCTGGGTCATCCCAGTGCACCAGCCCCAAGTTTCCTGTATCCTGCATCGAACCTGGACTGGCGATTCATATCTTATATGATATTGCTAAGTCGCTTCAGTCATGTCCGCCTCTGTGTGACCCCATAGATGGCAGCCCACCAGGCTCCCCCATCCCTGGGATCCTCCAGGCAAGAACACTGGAGCAGGTTGCCATTTCCTTCTCCAATGCATGAAAGTGAAAGTGAAGTTGCTCAGTTGTGTCTGACTCTTAGCGACCCCATGGACTGCAGCCCACCAGGCTCCTCCGTCCATGGGATTCTCCATGTTTTAATGCCATTCTCCCAAATCATCCCCCCTCCCTCTCCCACAGAGTCCAAAAGACTGTTCTATACATCTGTGTCTCTTTTGCTGTCTCGCATATAGGGTTGTCATTACCATCTTTCTAAATTCCATATGTATGCATTAGTATACTGTATTGTTGTTTTTCTTTCTGGCTTACTTCACTCTGTATAATCGGCTCGTTTCATCCACCTTGTTAGAACTGACTCAAATGTATTCTTTTTAATGGCTGAGTAATACTCCATTGTGTATATGTACCACAGCTTCCTTATCCATTCATCTGCTGATGGACATCTAGGTTGCTTCCATGTCCTGGCTATTATAAACAGTGCTGTGATGAACATTGGGGTACACGTGTCTCTTTCAATTCTGGTTTCCTTGGTGTGTATGCCCAGCAATGGGATTGCTTGGTCGTATGGCAGTTCTATTTCCAGTTTTTTAAGGAATCTCCACACTGTTCTCCATAGTGGCTGTACTAGTTTGCATTCCCACCAACAGTGTAAGAGGGCTCCCTTTTCTCCACATCCTTTTCAGCGTTTATTTCTTGTAGACTTTTGGATCGCAGCCATTCTGACTGGCGTGAAATGGTACCTCATTGTGGTTTTGATTTGCATTTCTCTGATAATGAGTGGTGTTGAGCATCTTTTCATGTGTTTGTTAGCCATCTGTATGTCTTCTTTGGAGAAATGTTTATTTAGTTCTTTGGCCCATTTTTTGATTGGGTCGTTTATTTTTCTGGAATTGAGATGCAGGAGTTGCTTGTATATTTTTGAGATTAGTTGTTTGTCAGTTGCTTCATTTGCTATTATTTTCTCCCATTCTGAAGGCTGTCTTTTCACCTTGCTAATAGTTTCCTTTGTTGTGCAGAAGCTTTTAATTTAATTAGATCCCATTTGTTTATTTTTGCTTTTACTTCCAATATTCTGGGAGGTGGGTCATAGAGGATCCTGCTCTGATGTATGTCGGAGAGTGTTTTGCCTATGTTCTCTTCTAAGAGTTTTATAGTTTCTGGTCTTACATTTAGATCTTTAATCCATTTTGAGTTTATTTTTGTATATGGTGTTAGAAAGCATTCTAGTTTCATTCTTTTACAAGTGGTTGACCAGTTTTCCCAGCACCACTTGTTAAAGAGATTGTCTTTAATCCATTGTGTATTCTTGCCTCCTTTGTCAAAGATAAGGTGTCCATAGGTGCATAGGTTTATCTCTGGGCTTTCTATTTTGTTCCACTGATCTATATTTCTGTCTTTGTGCCAGTACCATAATGTCTTGATGACTGTGGCTTTGTAGTAGAGCCTGAAGTCAGGCAGGTTGATTCTTCCAGTTTCATTCTTCTTTCTCAAGATTGCTTTGACTATTCGAGGTTTTTTGTATTTCCATACAAATTGTGAAATTATTTGTTCTAGCTCTGTGAAAAATACCATTGGTATCTTGATAGGGATTGCATTGAATCTGTAGATTGCTTTGGGTAGTATACTTATTTTCACTATATTGATTCTTCTGATGCATGAACATGGTATATTTCTCCATCTATTAGTGCCTCTTTGATTTCTTTCACCAGCGTTTTATAGTTTTCTATATATAGGTCTTTAGTTTCTTTAGGTAGATATAGTCCTAAGTATTTTATTCTTTCTGTTGCAATGGTAAATGGAATTGTTTCCTTAATTTCTCTTTCTATTTTCTCATTGTTAGTGTATAGGAATGCAAGGGATTTCTGTGTATTGATTTTATATCCTGCAACTTTACTATATTCATTGATTAGCTCTATTAATTTTCTGGTGGAGTCTTTAGGGTTTTCTATGTAGAGGATCATGTCATCTGCAAACAGTGAGAGTTTTACTTGTTCTTTTCCAATTTTGATTCCTTTTATTTCTTTTTCTGTTCTGATTGCTGAGGTCAAAATTTCCAAAAGTATGTTAAATAGCAGTGGTGAGAGTGGGCACCCTTGTCTTATTCCTGACTTTAGGGGAAATGCTTTCAATTTTTCACCATTGAGGATAATGTTTGCTGTGGGTTTGTCATATATCAGATCAGATCAGATCAGATCAATTGCTCAGTCGTGTCCAATTCTTTGTGATACATAGCTTTTATTATGTTGAGGTATGTTCCTTCTATTCCTGCTTTCTGGAGAGTTTTTATCATAAATGGATGTTGAATTTTATCAAAGGCTTTCTCTGCATCTATTGAGATAATCATATGGCTTTTATTTTTCAATTTGTTAATGTGGTGTATTACATTGATTGATTTGTGGATATTGAAAAATCCTTGCATCCCTGGGATAAAGCCCACTTGGTCATGGTGTATGATCTTTTTAATGTGTTGTTGGATTCTGATTGCTAAAATTTTATTAAGGATTTTTGCATCTATGTTCATCAGTGATATTGGCCTGTAGTTTTATTTTTTAAAATCAACAAAGCCAAAAGCTGGTTCTTTGAAAGGGTAAATAAAATTGACAAACCATTAGCCAGACTCATCAAAAAACAAAGGGAGAAAAATCAAATCAATAAAATTAGAAATGAAAATGGAGAGATCACAACAGACAACACACAAATACAAAGGATCATAAGAGACTACTATCAGCAATTATATGCCAATAAAATGGACAACGTGGAAGAAATGGACAAATTCTTAAAAAAGTACAACTTTCCAAAACTGAACCAGGAAGATAGAAAATCTTAACAGACCCATCACAAGCACGGAAATTGAAACTGTAATCAGAAATCTTCCAGAAAATAAAAGCCCAGGTCAGGACGGCTTCACAGCTGAATTCTACCAAAAATTTAGAGAAGAGCTGACACCTATCCTACTCAAACTCTTCCAGAAAATTGCAGAGGAAGGTGAACTTCCAAACTCAATCTATGAGGCCACCATCACCCTAATACCAAAACCTGACACAGATGCCACAAAAAAAGAATTGATGCTTTTGAACTATGGTGTTAGAGAAGACTCTTGAGAGTCCCTTGGACTGCAGGGAGATCCAACCAGTCCATTCTAAAGGAGATCAGTCCTGGGTGTTCATTGGAAGGACTGATGCTAAAGCTGAAACTCCAATACTTTGGCCACCTGATGCGAAGAGTTGACTCATTGGGAAAGACTCTGATGCTGGGAGGGATTGGGGGTAGGAGAAGGGGACGACAGAGGATGAGACGGCTGGATGGCATCACCGACTCAATGGACATAAGTTTGAATGAACTCCGGGAGCTGGTGATGGAGAGGGAGGCCTGGCATCCTGCAATTCATGGGGTCACAAAGAGTCAGACACGACTGAGAGACTGACCTGAACTAAACTGCACTTTCATAGACTGATTATATCTCCTGGTGGGTGCTTCATAAAGAGGTAACTTGTGTGGCTGTTCCTCAGTCTCTCTGGCTGCTCTGCACCTATGATCCCAGGGATAGATTGGAGAAACCTGCTTTTCTTTATCTCTTTGTCTCCTGTCCTCCATCTCATCTAGCAAAGTAGGAGGACAGGAGGGAGCTGAAGGAGTCACACCGAAATCTATACCCTTAGGACATAAGTCTCGCACATTTTCACAGAGAGAAAAAGGGCAACACATATGCTACTTCTACCCATTTCCCTTGTTCTTTACAGAACCGGTCTAATTGTAAAACAGTATTATATTTAAGAGACCCTCCAACTGGCCACCAGGATGTTTAAGGATGTTCCTTTAAAAGCTAAAAATAGAGCTACCATATGAACCTGAAATAACACTGCTGGCAGGATATCTGGAGAACACTATAATTTGAAAAGATACATGCACCTCAATGTTCATTGTAGCATCATTTACAATAGCCAAGACATGGAACTACCTACATGTCTACATATGTGTGTTTATGTGTGCACGTGTGCTCACTAGTGGTAGTAAATTATCCACCTGCCAATGTATGAGATGCAGGAGATGTGGGTTTTATCCCTGGGTTGTTCAGGAAGGTCCCCTGTATAGGGAATGGCAACCCACTTCAGTATTCTTGCCTGGAAAATTTCATGCACAGAGGAGCCTGGTGGGCTAACGTCCATGGAGTCACAAAGAGTAGGACATGATTGAGTACCGCCTCCCCTGACACACATATACACACATGATATTGCTCATATGTGGAATCAAAAAAACTGATACAAATGAATTTACATACAAAACAGAAATAGCCGCACAGATATAGAAGCCAAATATGGTTACTGAAGGGGAAATGGAGGGCATGGGTAAATTAAGAGTTTAGGATGAACATAAACACACTCCTATAAATAAAATAGATAACCAACAATGACCTACTGAATGGCTCAGGAAACTCTACTTAATATTCATTAATAACCTATAAGGGAAAAAATCTGAAAATGAATACATATATGTATATTCATAGATACAGCTGAATCACTTCATTACATACCTGAAACTATCACAACATTGTAAATCAAATATGTCTCAACTTAAAAAAACAAAACAGAAAACAGTAATTGATGGAACTCCTTCAGCAATTCAAGGGTCCTAAGAAATGCTGAAATCACCTGAGATTTCTAGAATGTATATGATGAGAAGCTGGAAGAAACAGTTGCCAGAAGCTCAATGTAGATTTTCGACTTTCCTGGTTGCTCAGTGGTAAAGAATTTACCTGCCAATGGAGGTACTATGCAGGTTCTATCGCTGGGCTGGGATACCCCCTGGAGAAGGAAATAGCAACCCACTCCAGCAACCCATGGACAGAGGAACCTGGTGGACTACAGTGCATGGGGTCTCAAAGAATTGAACACAGCTGAGCAACTGAGCACAAGGTGGTTTTAGAAATATTTAAGAGGTGGAAAAATTAAAATCATCTCCATGGCGGCCATGATGACCCATAGAGTCAATACAAATTCTCATCTCCAAACACATGTCCACTGCTTTAAATAATGTGAAAGTGAAAGTGACTCAGTCATGTATGAGTCTTTGTGATCCCATGGACTGTACAGTCCATAGAATACTCCAGGCCAGAATCCTGGAGTGGGTAGCCATTCCCTTCTCCAGGGGATCTTCCCAGCCCAGGGATCAAACCCAGGTCTCCCACATTGCAGGCAGATTCTTTACCACGTGAGCCACCAGGGAAACTAAATGATGTATATTCTGATAATTAAGAATGTGGTATAAGGAGAAAACACTTCATCTTGGCTAGAGATAAGTAAAAGAACTGCATTTCAAATGCAGAAAAGAATCTGAGTTTGGAAAATCTAAGTAGTGGAATCTAGCCATAATCAATGCAGTAATACTTCTTTCAGTAATCATCTATTTTGAAGTTGTTTAACATTATCCTATTGAGGGTAGAAGTGCAAAAACATATCAGAAATCCATTATTTATGAAAATAATTCATTGTACATAATTATGTTTAAGCTGACAATATAAGTAAATGCACAGTTTCCATTCTCCAGGCAAGAATACTGGAGTGGGTAGCTATTCCCTTCTCCAGGGGATTCTTTCTGACCCACGAATCAAATCCCCATCTCCTGCATTGCAGGCAGATTCTTTACTGTCTGAGCTACCAGGGAAGCCCACTTAGTATTATGGGTTTAGTCATTCTCAGTGTGATAGTTCTTTGTTTTTTAACATTTCAATTAAAGAATACCTTGAAACTTTTTAAAATAAAATATCTTTTGATAAATATTGTAGTGTCTTGGGCAGAAAACTTATAAACACTAGTGAACTTCCTCTGCAATTCTGAAAGATATAATAACAAGGCTTACTTTTATTTGGGTAGGTACCTGCTACATGTCATAAGAATTTAATGAAATTATAAGAAATCTCTCTTTATCCTCAAATCTGGATATCTCAAAACTTTCCCACTATGGACATTTTTATTTCATAATTTCTGCCCTATATACTATACAGCTGAATCCTTTTCAAAATTTTTCAGATTGTGGATAGGCTTTTATGTGGAAAACATATAGGTTTCACTTCCACATTGGCTTTATTACTTAAACTTATTAAATACATATTATCTCCATAGTAGTTAAACATAAAAGTAAATAGCATTGATTCATAAAAGGGATGTTTTGGCAAAACTCTAGAAAGAATGAGAAGAGTAGTGTTTACCAGGAGTTGGGACTGGGGCAGAAGAGGGGATGGACAGGTACAGCATAGGAAATTTTTAGGGTAATGAAAGTTTATATGCTACTAAAATGTTAGGTGTATGATAAAACCAATATAACTGTACAATACAACAAATGAGTTCCAAACTCTTGACATTAATTATGAATAACACCTTAATACTATTTCATCATTTGTAAGAAAAGTACCGAACCAATGCAAGTCATCAATAACAGGGAAAACTGAAGAGCATGGGAAAAATTGTACATAAGAACTCTCTGTACTTTGTATTCAGTGTCTCTATAAACTTGAAATTGCTCTAAGAAATAAAGTCTGTTAATAAGTCTATAAAATTTCTTAGAAGAGATGGGGCTTTTGCCCACTGAACAGGACTAACCATTCAGTTAGGGATTCTATTCACAATACCCGACAGATGGTGATTCAAGCACAGCTTAGAAACACAAAGTGAAGGAGCTCATTCCCTTTAGGAACTGACTAATTTACTTTTCCACATATCTGATCATTTGTACTTCATTCCCCCGCCCTTCTCCTCATTAGTATTGTGCATATACTTAAGCTTCTGGAAATTCCCTTTGAACTAAATAGTAAAGCAATATATAACTTGATGTGTGACCTTCTTACAGACACACCTCTTAGACCACATAAATATGCTGTTTCTTAAATTTTCCCTAAGCAGAAATTATAAAACTGCTTATGTTGCAAAGCGATCCTTTGAATTCAAAATAAATATATTTCAGATGTTAACAAAGAAATTACTTAAGTAAATTGGTGCTAAAGGTTTGTATGTTAAATATTGGGTTTGGCATTTGATCAATGTGGGAAAGTTGGAGCATTAGAATATATCAATTTTAGTAGAAAGATGCATTGCACTGAATATTTCACCTTACGCCCATATTCTATTATTAAAAGTATTTTTTTTTTATCATTAGCTAAAAAAATCAAGAAGAAACAGTCACTACTATAATGTGAATAATCTCACTTACGTGTAACTTATTTTTAAAACTTGTCCAGTTTGGATGCTATGTTATTTATTTTTTGCCAACTGACTAACTTCATTTCTGCTGCTGCTGCTGCTGCTAAGTTGCTTCAGTCGTTTCTGACTCTGTGAGACCCCATAGACGGCAGCCCACCAGGCCGCCCTGTCCCTGGGATTCTCCAGGCAAGAATACTGGAGTGGGTTGCCATTTCCTTCTCCAACTTCATCTCTACACAACATCTATTCTCATACTCAATAATACTTTAGCCACTAAAGAAAGAGCATTAGTTCTTTCAGGCCTCTAATGAATATTTCAGCTTCTATGTTCATATCAAAATCTCCTATTCTTTCATTTATTATTTTAATAATTATGCCTCTATATATCCCAGAATCAATAAAATTGTATCTTTAAAGCACATATTTTTGGAATTATTTCAAACTAGATTTTAACTCTTCAGTTAAAGTTTAAAAGAAAGCAATCAATTCACATAATGGCTCTAATATAAAAGACAAAAGGAAACATGTCTGAAGTGTTTGAAAGAAAATATTAATTCTATTTTATTAGATTTTAATTCAGGGAGAGCATAAAGCAAACTACAGCATTCTTTGCTTTAAAATGACTTCAAATTATATCTACAATTACGCTTTTCTCTTGCAATATCATAGAAAGATACTGAGAATAAAAATTATTTTAAATATAGAAATTATGCTCAAATATCATTAAATAAAAAACAGGAATGATATATTTAATGCTCAGTAATTTTGAGATTAAGATATGTATAATTTTATACAGATATAAAGCTAAATTAATTTCAAAGGATTCTTAGTTTGAAATTACTTCTGTGGGCTTTCTTCAGTTTTTCAATATTTAATTTCTCAATTTATCTTTTAAATTCCATATCACTTTCACCTATCAAGACATAGAAAAATGTATTACTATATAAGATTAATTACTATCCATGCCCTAAGTAACAAAAAATCAGTTGCCTATATATTTTCCTATCTGTGTGTGAGAAAGTTTCATAGGCTTCTTAAGCCAAATCATATTCTAGAGACCAGGTTTCAAGTAACTGTCAGGGATATGAATTTGGATCCTGGAGCCAGATGTGAGATGGAGTAGGTATATAAGGATTAAAAATGTATTATAAGTTACAGAACTGAGGTACTTTCCTTCCAAGGTTAGTTCCCAAGTTGTCTTCTAACATAAACAAGTTTTATTTTGCTGACATTTATTTATTGCAAGATGTACAAACATAAGCTATTTCCATTGTTTCTTATGTGTTAACAACAATCTATAAAAATGCACATTTATAAACATATACAGTCCATCCTAAAGGAAATCAGTCCTGAATATTCAATGGAGGAACCAATGCTGAAGCTGAAACTCCAATACTGTGGCCACCTGATGCGAGGAACTGACTCATTGGAAAAGACCCTGATGCTGGGCAAGATTGAAGGCAGGAGGAGACAGTGACGACAGAGGATGAGATGGTTGGATGGCATCACCGACTCAATACATGAGTTTGAGTTAACTCTGGGAGTTGGTGATGGACAGGGAGCCCTGGCATGCTGCAGTCCATGGGGTCGCAAAGAGTCAGACATGACTGAGCAACTGAACTGAGCTGATTGACTATATAATAAATGTGTAATATTGTAAAAATGTAGAAATAAAAATATCCTGAGCAACACATTTTTATCAATTACTGAATACCAAAGAGTAATGAAACATTTTTCTACATGAAACTTACCTGTGAAAGGAGGGAATTATCAAGCTGACTCTGATTTCTTCAGGGCGACAGCCAAACCTGGAAGAAAATGGAACAATACTTTGAAAGAATAATGCACCCAGGAATTATACCCAGTTGAATGTTCATTCAAGTAAAAGGCAAAATCAAGACATTTTCACACATCACAGCAGTCCAAAGATATAAACAATTTGAGCATTTTTATAAAGAAATCACTAACTGCTAAAATCCAGTAAAAGCAAGATATTCATTCAAATCAACAAACAAAAACAAAACAAACACTACCACAGCAATAGAAAATTATGTCACAGAAAATTATGTTAGGCAAACAATTAATTTAATATTGGAATTTGACCAAAGAACTTGAGCAAATTTTAAAATAAAAGTGGACAATTTTAAAACAAAAGTTATAAATATGGGAAATTATAAATTAGGTGAGAGAGTTATGAATTCACATGAGAAAGACATTCCCATTTATAACTGGATAATTGGAGTTTCTTTAAGGGAACACCTATTTAGTACAAAAATTAACCAATACAATAATGCCAAACAATTTTCCAAATAAATTTAAAGAAATCCTTTAAAACTAATAACGTTTTCACTTAATAGATTTTTTAAAATTTATTTTATTTAGGATTGGAGGATAATTAATTTATAATATTTTAGTGGTCTGCCATACATCAATATGAATCAGCCATAGGTACACATATTAATATGCGCCCTCCCCTGCAAGCCTCCCTCCCTGATTAACAGACTTTTAATTTCAATTGTTTTATTCTATTTTACTTTTTCTTAATTTGTGAAAAAATAATGTTATGCATTTTTTTCTAAAATACCATGACTAGATAGGCAGTTTTACTCAACATTTACATTTCCAAAAAGAACAAATAATATATGGAATTATTTAATTTAATAATATGCATAATATCATGTCAAGTTCAATGTACTCAGTTTTCAGATGAAAAATTTGGACAAGGAGTAATGAAGCTGGAAGGCTTCATATGCCCGCTCTTTTTAACATTAAGAATAAATCAGAAAAGAGTAGCCAAAATAGTAGAGTAAGAAGACCCTGAGTTCATCTCTGCCCATGGGCATACTGAAGCCTCAACTGTCTTCAGTTAAGTTCAGTTCAGTCACTCAGTCCTGTCTGACTCTTTGTGACCCCATGGACTGCAGCATGCCAGGTCTCCCTGCTCATCACCAGCTCCCAGAATTTACTCAAACTCATGCCCATTGAGTTGATGGTGCCATCCAACAACCTCATCCTCTGTCGTCCCCTTCTCCTCTCACCCTCAATCTTTCCAAGCATCAGAGACTTTTCAAATGAGTTAGCTCTTTACATAAGGTGGCCACAATATTGGAGTTTCAGCTTCAACATCAGTCCTTCCAATGAATATTCAGGACTGATTTACTTTAGGATGAACTAGTTGGATCTCCTTGCAGTCCAAGAGACTCTCAAGAGTCTTCTCCAACACCACAGTTCAAAAGCATCAATTCTTCGGTGCTCAGCTTTCTTTATCGTCCATCTCTCACATCCATACATGACCACTGGAAAAACCATAGCCTTGACTAGAAGGACCTTTGTTGGCAAGGTAATGTCTCTGCTTTTTTTTTTTTTCTCTGCTTTTTAATATGCTGTCTAGTTTGGTCATAATCTTTCTTCCAAGAAGTAAGTGTCTTTTTATTTCACAGCTGCAGTCACCACCTGCAGTGATTTTGGAGCCACAAAACATAAAATCTGCCACTGTTTTCACTGTTTCTCCATCTATTTACCATGAAGTGATGGGACCAGATGCCATGATCTTAGTTTTCTGATGTTGAGCTTTAAGCTAACTTTTTCATTCTCCTCTTTAACTTTCATCAAGAGGTGCTTTAGTTCCTCTTCACTTTATGCCATAAGGGTGGTGTCATCTGCATATCTGAAGTTATTGATATTTCTCCTGATTCCAGCTTATGCTTCTTCCAGCCCAGCATTTCTCATGATGTACTCTACATATAAGTTGAATAAGCAGGGTGACAATATACAGCCTTGACGTACTCCTTTTCCTATTTGGAACCAGTCTGTTGTTCCATGTCCAGTTCTAACTGTTGCTTCCTGACCTGCATACAGATTTCTCAAGAGGCAGGTCAGGTGATCTGGTATTCCCATCTCTTTCAGAATTTCCCACAGTTTACTGTGATCCACACAAAGGCTTTGGCATAGTCAATAAGACAGAAATAGATGTTTTTCTGGACATCTCTTGCTTTTTTGATGATCCAGCGGATGTTGGCCATTTGATCTCTGGTTCCTCTGCCTTTTCTAAAACCAGCTTGAATATCTGGTAGTTCAAGGTTCACATAATTGTGTCATTTTTTGCCAAATATCAACATGCATCAGCCATAGGTATACATATGTCCCCTACTTTTTGAACCTGCCTCCCAACTCCCTCCCCATCCCATTCCTCCAGGTTGTTTCAGAGCCAGCCCAGGTTTGAGTTCCCTAAGTCATACAACAGATTTCCCATTGGTTGTCTATTTTACATTTTAGTATAAGTTAACTACCATAAGTTAACTTATACTAGTATAAGTTAATCAATGAGAATGTAAGACTCACAAAAAAATTCTTCTACAACTAAAAATATAAAGAAGAAACTACAAGGAGACATGTAAAAAGTATGGAGACATGGTATCATCAAGATCCATATCCCTGAGTGGGAAAACTACCAATGGGAGGATAATTATTCTTTGGCAAGGTGGTTGACATTTAGCGGGTGAGCAAAATGTACTGTTTGATTAATTACTGATTATTCTCCAGAGCACATAAGAGAAGATAGTATTTCATAAATGTGGACTGCATTCTTTCTCTAGGAATGCCATCACAACAGAAATTCTGGAGGCTAGAAGTTATAGATCAAGATGTCAGCAGGTTGGTTTCTTCTAAGAAATCTTTCTCCTTAGTTTCTGGATGGCTGCTCTCCTTCAGGTCTTCACTTAGTCTTCCCTCTATACATGTATGTTTCCTAATTTCTTCTTCTAAGGACACCATTCATATTGAATTAGACCCACTAATATGATCTCATTTTACTTTAATCATCTTTAAAAAGTTTTGAGTCACTGACAACTGGGATGTCAAAATATGAATTCTAGGTGGGGGTGGGTGGCTACAATTCATGAAGCCATTTACTACTTACTGTTATTTACCAGCAAAGTGTAATAATGTTCATCAAAAGATGCCAACAAAAATAGAAATAACTCAGATTGAATTGTATTTTTGTTCTAGGAATCGTAGAATGGATAATTCTATTGGAACTTATTTTTTTTTTATGTAAGGGTATTCTATATGTGACTGAGAATGAATGGATCATGGATAACCTATATGGCAGGGACTCTCCATATGTTTCAAAATACAAATAATACAATTGAAATTTTGGGCCATCTTCTCAGAAGTTATTATATATCTTAAAATGAGTCAGTGTATCTTGAGTTAAAAATTCTAAATCTATTCTGTATTAATACATAAGTAGCAATAAATTTATTACCAAAAAATAGTAAAACTACATTTTATTAAAATAGATCAATTTATAAAATGGAGGGACTCAATTTTCCCAATATTTCTTAATAAATAGAATTAAGATAAAAGAAATATCTCATATTAATAATTAGAAATGGTACACTAGCTTTCTGAAATGAAAATAATTTGATTTAAAATATTATATATTACAACTATAATTCTACCAAAAATTTAGAGAAGAGCTAACACCTATCCTGCTCAAACTCTTCCAGAAAATTGCAGAGGAAGGTAAACTTCCAAACTCATTCTATAAGGCCAACAACACCCTAATACCAAAACCTGACAAATATCCCACAAAAAAAGAAAACTACAGGCCAATATCACTGATGAACATAGATGCAAAAATGCTTAACAAAATTCTAGCAATCAGAAACCAACAACACATTAAAAAGATCATACACCATGACCAAGTGGGCTTTATCCCAGGGATGCAAGGATTCTTCAATATCCACAAATCAATCAATGTAATACACCACATTAACAAATTGAAAAATAAAAACCATATGATAGGGTGCCCACTTTCACCATTACTATTCAACATAGTTTTGGAAATTTTGGCCACAGCAATCAGAGCATAAAAAGAAAAAAAAGTAACCCAAACTGGAAAAGAAGAAGTAAAACTCTCACTGTTCACAGATGACATGATCCGCTATATAGAAAACCCTAAAGACTCCACCAGAAAATTACTAGAACTAATCAATGAGTATAGTAAAGTTGCAGGATATAAAATCAACACACAGAAATCCCTTGCATTCCTATACATTAATAATGAGAAAACAGAAAGAGAAATTAAGGAAATAATTCCATTCACCATTGCAATGGAAAGAATAAAATACTTAGGAATATATCTACCTAAAGAAACTAAAGACCTATATATAGAAAACTATAAAACACTGGTGAAAGAAATCAAAGAGGACACTAATAGATGGAGAAATATACCATGTTCATGGATTGGAAGAATCAATATAGTGAAAATGAGTATACTACCCAAAGCAATTTATAGATTCAATGCAATCCCTATCAAGCTACCAACGGTAATCTTCACAGAGCTAGAACAAATAATTTCACAATTTGTATGGAAATTCAAAAAACCTCGAATAGCCAAAGCTATCTTGAGAAGGAAGAATGGAACTGGAGGAACCAACCTACCTGACTTCAGGCTCTATTACAAAGCCACAGTTATCAAGACAGTATGGTACTGGCACAAAGACAGAAATATAGATCAATGGAACAAAATAGAAAGCCCAGAGATAAATCCAAGCACATATGGACACCTTATCTTTGACAAAGGAGGCAAGAATATACAACGGATTAAAGACAATCTCTCTAACAAGTGGTGCTGGGAAAACTGGTCAACCACTTGTAAAAGAATGAAACTAGAACACTTTGTAAAACCATACGCAAAAATAAACTCAAAATGGATTAAAGATCTAAACGTAAAATCAGAAACTATAAAACTCCTAGAAGAGAACATAGGCAAAACACTCTCCGACATACATCACAGCAGGATCCTCTATGACCCACCTCCCAAAATATTGGAAATAAAAGCAAAAATAAACAAATGGGACCTAATTAAACTTAAAAGCTTCTGCACAACTAAGGAAACTATTAGCAAGGTGAAAAGGCAGCCTTCAGAATGGGAGAAAATAATAGCAAATGAAGCAACTGACAAACAACTAATCTCAAAAATATACAAGCAACTCCTACAGCTCAACTCCAGAAAAATAAATGACCCAATCAAAAAATGGGGCAAAGAACTAAATAGACATTTTGCCAAAGAAGACATACAGATGGCTAACAAACACATGAAAAGATGCTCAACACCACTCATTATCAGAGAAATGCAAATCAAAACCACTATGAGGTACCATTTCACACCAGTCAGAATGGCTGCGATCCAAAAGTCTACAAGCAATAAATGCTGGAGAGGGTGTGGAGAAAAGGGAACTCTCTTACACTGTTGGTGGGAATGCAAACTAGTACAGCCACTATAGAGAACAGTGTGGAGATTCCTTAACAAACTGGAAATAGAACTGCCTTATGATCCAGCAATCCCTCTGCTGGGTATACACACTGAGGAAAACAGAAGGGAAAAAGACACATGTACCCCAATGTTCATCGCAGCACTGTTTATAATAGCCAGGACATGGAAGCAACCTAGATGTCCATCAGCAGATGAATGGATAAGAAAGCTGTGGTACATATACACAATGGAGTATTACTCAGCCATTAAAAAGAATACATTTGAATCAGTTCTAATGAGGTGGATGAAACTGGAGCCTATTATACAGAGTGAAGTCAGCCAGAAAGAAAAACACCAATACAGTATACTAACGCATATATATGGAATTTAGAAAGATGGTAACAATAACCCTGTGCATGAGACAGCAAAAGAGACACTGATGTATAGAACAGTCTTATGGACTCTGTTGCAGAGGGAGAGGGTGGGAAGATTTGGGAGAATGGCTTTGAAACATGTATAATATCATGTATGAAACAAGTTGCCAGTCCAGGTTCGATGCAGGATACTGGATGCTTGGGGCTGGTGCACTGGGACAACCCAGAGGGATGGTATGGGGAGGGAGGAGGGAGGAGGGTTCAGGATGGGGAACACATGTATACCTGTGGTGGATTCATTTTGATATTTGGCAAAACTAATACAATATTGTAAAGTTTAAAAATAAAATAAAATTTAAAAAAAAAGAACAGCCATGAAAAAAAAAATTATATATTACAACTATAAAAACATTTAGATCTTGGTGATAGAATAGTTTATTGCTTATGCTAGTTCTATAGGTATTTAGTTAATTTTCTCTATTTTCAAAGAATATATATACCAGAGACAAATGAACTTAATGACACACTTTTAAGAATTAAGGGTATTAGGTGAAAACCTTGTAACTCTTACATTACATCTAATACATGCCTTAGTGACAGAATCTGGTGTTATTGAGATGTAGTGAATGAATACATTTAAGACTATTTCATAGAGTAAAGCTTTTTCTCTAATAGAATTAATTGCATTATCCACAGTTTCAGAATAGGTCATATTCCATTAGTTTATCAGAAAGATTGTCTTGTTGGTTTTCTTTCTCCCATCATTCTAAATAAAAGAGTTTATTCTATAGCAGTTTTAAAGGATTTGCTTTAAAAATAACCTCTAAAGATTTAGAACCTATGGAGTGACCACCTTTACACGTTACTGGTCACAAGTCATTTTAAAGCAACTGAATCCAGTCTGATAATAATGTTCTGTCTGTGTAATCCTCAGGGGAGGATGTAGAAGTTAGTCACATAGCCCAGCAAAAGAACTGCCTGCCAGGCAAGTGCCATAGATAAATAGTCCCAAAAGGACTTTGAGGAACAGGAAAAGTTTGTCTATATCTTATAGACAGAAGCGTAGTTTGCTTCACAGTAACTGGATATTTTAGACATTTTAGGGTTTTCTATTTAATAATTGGATGTGTAATTGCCTGAACAATTTTATTGTGTTTTAAAAATACATGCTTTACTTCCTGATAGTCCTCCAACATTTTTTAAAACTCTTCTTTAAAGAAAACATTACCTTGCCTTTCCTGCTCCTGGAATCTATTACAGCAGAAGGCAGAGAAGCTGGAAACATCAGTAATGAAGCAGTGATTGACAGATAAATGCAGAAAATAGCACAACTCATGAGATAACTGGGAACTGCTGGGCAATCACATGTTTGAGAAGGAAGGAAGGACTCACACAATAAATATAATACATAAATCTTTTGGTGGGGTGTGTCAAAATTCCAGAGTGAATTTAAGACATAAAGGACATTTTGAGTCACGTTGTCTCTTTTCTTTCCTTGGTCACTCATCCTCAATGCTGGGCAAAAAAAAAAAGAAAGAAAGAAAGAAAGAAAGAAAAATCATGCATCTTCCACAATTCTCCCTGATAATACAGTTTGATAGGATATGACATTTCTTAAGTTCTTGAAGTTTTCAAGACAAATAAAGAAGTGGGATGGGAGAGGGAGAGGGTGGTGATATTTCTGATGAAAAAAGTTTTTCAAAGCATTTTTTGTATTCCAGGTCTCACTGTTATAATTATTGACATTTTTGGAGACATTAATGATTTTGCTTGACATCTCCCTATAATCTATTTTGCTAATCATCTTAATCAGAGTATGCAGAACATAATTTAACATTTTTCTTCTAACTCAGGGCCTTCACATGACTATTAATTAGCACACTGCAGTAAGAGAATGATGCCTTAAAGGACTATTAAGAGGTGGAGGCCTTCTTGCCCTGATCTAAATGGCGCCAGATGGCTGTCTAATTAGTTACCCTGCTGCATCTACATTTCACTTCGGAGCTGCTATCTCCTTTGCAGAATAGTAGTTAACAGAGCCTACTCATTATTTTTCACATTTATTTGACCTGATGTCTTATATAGTCTGAGGAAATAAAATTACAAAATTGATTACATTTTAAAACTTAATTATTTTGATTAATGTAAAGGTTTGTCTTCCGTCTCACCCAAAGAGTAAATATTTTATACAAATAACAACATTTATGTGAGTGTGTCTACTTGCCCCCAAGCTTTTTTAGTGTACTTCAGAAATTGCCAGTTGATGTTTTTAAGGTTTAAATTTTGAATCCTGGAACATAAATGAATATTTTTTTGTGCCTATAGGTGAACATCTCATTGCAGATTTGTAATATGTAGTTCACACTTAGGGCTTCCTTAGTGGCTCAGATGGTGAATAATCTATCTGCTAGTGCAGGAGACCCAGGTTTGACCCCTGGGTCAGGAAGATTCGCTG
Organism: Bos indicus; assembly: GCF_029378745.1. Classification (NCBI taxonomy): domain Eukaryota; kingdom Metazoa; phylum Chordata; class Mammalia; order Artiodactyla; family Bovidae; genus Bos; species Bos indicus. The sequence continues at coordinate 50,449,814 of NC_091773.1, forward strand.
GAGAAGGGAATGATTACCAACTCCAGTGTCTTTGCCTGGAGAATCCCATGGAGAGAGGAGCCTGGTGGGCTACAGTATATGGGGTTACAAAGAGTCAGACACAACTGAGCGACTAACAGACACAGACACAGAAACACACACACACACAGAATTCACTCTTCAGCCCACCACACAAAAAAAACATTACGTGTATTTTCAAGGTACAACTATCAAAATAATTAAAAGCAATGAATTGCGTCATGCTAGTGTTTCATTTTATGGCACCTCTGAGATGTCATAAAATGAGACATATGTACAGAGTATAGAGATCTCAGGGAAATATCTTCCCTAGCAGCAATAACCATATTAAAATAACCACTTCTTATGTATTTTAGTCTATAATTTTCTTAAGATGAATAAGTAGTAATTTTAATTGCAATAAATTTACATATGTCATATATGCTCAAAAGGACTATATAGAACCCAAATGAAAGAAAACCATGAAGATGTACCTCCCAAATCAATTCAGCTGAGTTGAAATTACTAGTTATTAAGAGAATACAATTATTTAAATATATATTAAAGATATATTTAACCAAAATAAAGATATATTAAATCTATCAGAAATTTACTGCTGTATTCTCAGATTTGGAATAATAAATATTTTATAAAATTTAATTATTTTTTACTGCACTCGGTCTTCATTGCTTTGCACTGGCTCTCTAGTTGCCATAAGCAAGTTTTAAACTGCAGTGGCTTCTCTTGTTGCAGAGCACCGGTTCTAGGCTATAGAAACTTCAGAAGTTGTGGCATGTGGACTCATTAGCTGTGGCCCACAGGCTCAGTTTCTCTGTGCATGTGGGATTCTTCCCAGACCAGGGTCAAACTCCTGTCTTCTACTCTTATCCACTGCATTACCAGGGAAGTCATGATTGGTCTTTTAAGATTTTGAGCTTGAGTTGATAAAATAAAGCATTTCATAGGTTTTCTTCAATTTAAAAACAATCTAAACCATTTTGACTTACTTCATCTAACCACAGTTGAATTCATGACCTTTTTTTTTAACAATAGAGCTTTCAAAAATGTACTTTTCATCTGACTCCAGCTTTTTTGTCTTTTTCTCCAAGCATAATAACTTTTCTACCTGGAAACAAACTAAATATGATCATTTAAAAATTGATATTTTGAAGTTATGGTTTTGGAAAATACAGATTCTCCAATTTTTAGAGATAAGAGTTCTAACTGTAGCCTTGATATGTGAATTTTCCACCTCTTTGCATATATGCAAAATGTTTTGGTTATGTATCTCTATCAAGAAAGGGAGGACACCATTAGCATTTCCTACTATTCTTGCTTTTCAAATGCACTATTTCATGTTTCAGTGCTTGTGATTGTCAGATTTAGGTGTCCAGTTGGCTGGATTTTAATCTTTAGTCATTTAATCAAATACTAATTTAGGTGCTGATATGAAGATATTTTACAAAACTGATTAATATCTACAATCAGTTGACTTCAAGTCCTCCATAATCTGGGTGGATCTGATCAGACAGTTGAAAGGCTTTAAAAACAGAACCAAGATTTTCCTGATTAAGAAAAGAAGACATTATAGGGCTTTCCTGGTGATCCACTGGCAGAGAACACGCCTATCAATTCATGTGACACAGATTCAATCCCTCAGCCAAGAAGATTTCACATACCTTAGGACAAGTAAACCCCTATGTGGCAACTACTGAAGCCCACATACCTTGGAGTCTGTGCTCCACAACAAGAGAAGTTGTCACAGTGGGAAGCCCACGCATCACAGCTGGAGAATAACCACTGCTTGCCTGGTGGGCTGCCATCTATGGGGTCTCACAGAGTCGGACACGACTGAAGTGACTTAGCATAGCATAGCATAGCCACAGCTAGAGAAAGGCCTTGTGCAATGATGAAGACCCAGCACAGCTACAAATAAATAAAAGTAGACATTCTGCCTGTGAACTGAAACGCCCAGCCCCCACAATGGTGTAAGACAATTCCTTGAAACAAATTATATCTATATACCCCCACACACACAACATATATGTGTACACATATAAACATATACTCACACATATACATTTATACACACTCTTGTTCACTACTTCTTTACACTTCAGTTGTATTGTTCAAGTGATAACTTCTCTAATCTGAAAATAATTTGGCTATTTTAAACTTATATATAAAATAAATAACATCAAAATTACAAGGCTTTTGAATACATTTGTTACACATATACATATATATGTGTGTGTGTATGTGTGTGTATATATATGCCTTTAGAAAACGACAATCAAAACATGCACAATCAATAATGCTCTTAGTCTAACTCTGTCCATATCACTGTTCTTTGGGCATCTTTTTGAAGAATGTTTCTTGCTCCTATTCTGTTCTATTCTATTCCCATATTACACACTACCCAGTTTTCAAAAATATTCCCTTAATTTTCAATGTGCCAGCTTCTGAAACCAGAAGTATTTCTCTTGATAAAAAGAACTTTTAGTGTTACCATTTTACATAACTAATGTAAACTATATTCATCATAAAATGCTATATAACAGCAGAAAGAAAAAAAAAGCAACTAAACACAAACCCAGATATACACACCATACACAACATGCATATATCCATTTCAATTAGATTGTATACAACTATGAATACTTTTTATCATAAAATATTCATATTTTATGAAACTTTCATGTTATTATAATTTATTCCTGTACAGTAGTTAATGGTTGAATATTTTATCACATTGGCTTATCTTATTTAAATCCATTTTAACATTTTTGGTTTTCTCCTGAGTTGATTTTTTTATTTTTTAAATTTATTTAATTTGGAAGATAATTACTTTTGATATTATTAAATCAATACTTATTCATAAATCTTTCCATGTCTTAAATCTCCTTTGATTAAATTTTTCAATAAAAATCCTTTTTAAATAGAATAAATATATTTAGAGCTTAAAAATTACTTTCAAATTATTTTGCTGGAAGACACTGTTTTTACATTTCCACCAATAATAAATACATAGCTTTAGAAATCATTGTACCTAATATATACGATATAAAGATTAAAACATTATTTTATATATATATATATATATATATATATAAAATTTTTGTTGGGAAAGATTGAGGGCAAGAGGAGAAGGGGCCACTGAGGATAAGATGGTTGGATGTCATCACTGATTCAATGGACACGAGTTTGAGCAAACTCTGGGAGATGGTGAAGACAGGGAAACCTAGCATGCTGCAGTTCATGGGGGTCACAAAGAATCAGACATGATTTAGTGGCTGAACAACAACAACAAGTATTTATAAATATACCTCACAGATGCATATAATTTATTTACATAGTTATTATAACATAAATGTTTAAGTATATTGGTATATATGAATATAAGAAGACAATGTTGCTATATCATAGTTTTAGTGAAAGTGTTAGCTCAGTCATATCCGATTCTTTGTGACTTCATGGACAATAGCCCACCAGGATCCTCTATGGAATTCTCCAGGCAAGAATACTGGAGTGGATAGGCATTCTCTTCTCTAGTGGATCTTCCCAACCCAGGGATTGAACCCTAGTCTCCTGCATTGCAGCCAGGTTTTTATGGTCTGAGCCACCAGGGAAGCTCATAGTTTTAGAAGTCCCTTCTAAATAATAATTGTCACAGTAGTTAAATATGCACACGCAACAGGGGATGTTGTTATTCACTTCAGTTTGACTAATTCACTAAAGAGCTTACAGCATCACTATGAATCCCTTTTTATTATAAAGATTTACTAGAGATGAAAAGGAATTTTCCTGAAAGCTAATGCAAAGACCACTTTATTACAAAAGAATAGAGGGTAAGGGACAACTTTGAAGGATCTGGTGAAAAATGTATCATTAAAACAGTGAGACTGAAGCACATTTTCTCTGGTTCATAAGAAAAGAGAGAGGGGCAGGGAATTCAAGACTCTGCTTTATCAATATTCAGTCTGTCCTCTGTTGAGTGAAAATGTACTTACACAAAATTTTGATAACAGGAATGAGAAGAAAAAAATCATTCTGTGATACTAGTGAGAGTCAAGTCTATTTTTATATTTTAAAGTGTCTTGCTCAAATGTTGCATCTTAACAAAAGATTCAGGATCTTGAATAGCTTTAATACTTCACTTCATGACTGAAAGTTCATTTAATTTAAAGCATAAAATCAAGTATTTCATGAAAAGTCTCAAGAGCTTGACAGTTTCCCAACATTTGAGTTTTCTTATCATTCACTGCAGAGTAAAACTAATGGCATGTGGTTGCACAAACTCAAAAAGAAAATGCAACTGAAGCTGAAATTAGTAATTTTTCCCTACTAATATCCGAAAACTAAGATCATGGCATCCGGTCCCATCACCTCATGGGAAATAGATGGGGAAACAGTGGAAACAGTGTCAGACTTTATTTTTGGGGGCTCCAAAATCACTGCAGATGGTGACTGCAGCCATGAAATTAAAAGATGCTTACTCCTTGGAAGGAAAGTTATGACCAACCTAGATAGCATATTCAAAAGCAGAGACATTTCTTTGCCAACAAAGGTTCATCTAGTCAAGGCTATGGTTTTTCCTGTGGTCATGTATGGATGGGAGAGTTGGACTATGAAGAAGGCTGAGTGCCGAAGACTTGATGCTTTTGAACTGTGGTGTTGGAGAAGACTCGTGAGAGTCCTTTGGACTGCAAGGAGATCCAACCAGTCCATTCTGAAGGAGATCAGCCCTGGGATCTCTTTGGAGGGAATGATGCTGAAGTTGAAACTCCAGTATTTTGGCCACCTCATGCGAAGAGTTGACTCATTGGAAAAGACTCTGATGCTGGGAGGGATTGGAGGCAGGAGGAGAAGGGGATGCCAGAGGATGAGATGGCTGGATGGCATCACTGACTCGATGGACGTGAGTCTGCGTGAACTCCAGGAGTTGGTGATGGACAGGGAGGCCTGGCGTGCTGCGATTCATGGGGTCGTAAAGAGTCGGACACAACTGAGCAACTGAACTGAACTGAACTGAATATCTGAAAAATTTCCAGGTTTGATGATTTGTTACTTAGCTTCTTAAAAAATAACTAAATTTTAATTTATATTTTACTAGAATATCAATATCCACATATGCTTGCTTGCCACTGTCATAACATCAAGTAAATATGAGCTAGAAATTCTAATTCAGCAGGATAAAAACAAACTATGTATATACAATTTTTAAAAACCTACAAAACCACAAAAAGTTGACCAAAACACTTCTCTAAACTTATTTGGTCTGAGAGGACTGATTTTAATGCTCATAAATGTAAAGTTTATGAAATGCATGTTTTAATTTTATGATAACTATTTTGCCTAAAGGATTTTGCTTCTTTTATTTTACTTAAGATTTATTTGTATTTGAGGTCATGCTCCCTGTTGCACAGATTCTGTGGCAAAGATTCATGTGCAGAATATTTATTAGAAGAATATTTAATAAAATATACTCATAGTAAGAGACAACAAGAAACAGGATGGCCCAGATAGAAATTGAGCAGTGATTAATTTGGAAAACACCAACCACACAGAAATTTCTGGAGCTGAAAAGACCTTTCAGAGTTGTTTCCAATTCAGATATGAGGGCCATGCTTTCTTAACCTACTGTGGCTGTCCTGTTCCTCCTACTTAATTTTAATTGAGTGTGGGCTGCCTCTGATGAGAGATCAACTCTTGTGACAACTTCTTCAGTTATATGAATTAAAAACAAAAATTTCTTTGCATTTGGTCTTATTATTAAAAATGAATTACAGTGCATTATTAAGCAAGTATAAAATTTTAGCTTTTGTCAAAATAGTGGGACTAACTTTGAACTGATTATGGACTTTTATTTCACTTATCCTACTTTTTTGAATATCTACTATATAAAAAGAATGGCTATTATAATGTAAAAAAATATAAAGTATAAAAATGCAAAGCAATTCTCATGGTCTTGAGTAGATAATAGAAGAGATGATTGTTCAAATAACTGCAAAGCATTGTACTAATAATTTGAGCTGTTATAAATCAAGTTCTTGGATATGCTAAAGTGAAAGATACCAATTATAGGGCTCAGAAAAGTTTTGATAAGAGTTAGCACTTGTTTGAATTTTTAGACTGAATTAGAGCTTTGAGAGTCAGAGATGAATAGTAAGATCCTTCTAGGCAGAAGGATGTGCATTAGAAAGAAATAGAAGTATTAAAGTACAAAGTACTGGAGGGAACAATGATTATCTTAATCTGAGCCATATGAACAGAAGAGCTTCCCAGGTGGGGCAATGGTAAAGAAACTATCTGCCTGTGCAGGAGACACAGGAGACACACGAGGCCTGGGTTTGATCCCTGGGTCAGGAAGATGCCCTGGAGTAGGAAATGGTAAATCATTCCAGTATTCTACTTGGAAAATTCCATGAACAGAGGAGTCTGGTGGGCTACAGTCCATGGGTTACAGAGTCAGACATGACTGTGCATCTGAGCATCCAGGCATGAACAGAAGTAATGTTAGATTGTAGCAACTTAGATTGTTCCATCCCTCAGAAGTCAGACTGGACTCCACTTCCTGTCTTGTGGACATAAAGGACAGTGATGCTCTAATGACATCATCCAGAAACTACTCCTATCCCTGTGCTTTCTCTCAGGCTCCACAACAAGCTAATCAATGGCCCTATCCACTTTAGCTCCAAAAGGTATTTCAAACTTGACCACGTCTTGCCACTATTCTAGCACTGCAAGTATAATTCTAACCCTCATTTTCTGTCAGCTGGATGGTTGCAGTAATCTAATAGGACTCATTACCTTAGCTCTTGCTTTCCTATAATCTATTCTCTGGACAGCAGATGAAGCCGTCTTTTACAAATATAATTCAGATCATTGAACTCTTAATTTTAAAGGCTTCCAGTGACTTTTTATGACACAGAGATTAAAAGCCAAAATCTAGACCTTTACATGCAAGGTCTGACAGAATTTGTTTTCTGCCTGTTGTTCTTGTTTTCTCTCTTAGAATTATTTCTTTTGCTCATGAATCGTTGAGTTTCTAACACCTTCCAGGTTTGTTACATTTGGGGATTTTGTTATTTTTTTTCTGAGCCCTGATGGTCACATGGCTGTTACCCTCACATCTCTATTTTGTCTGAAGTATTACCTCTGAAAAGTATCCTTTGCTAAGTGAGCATCTAAAATAGCTTTTATGTGATCATTCTCAACCAAATACATTTTTAATGACATTTTATCCTGTTTATTTATGTTTATTTTCTGTTTCTCCCAACAAAATGGAAATTTCATGAAAATAGACCTTAATATTTTTTCACTGTGTAAACAGAGTCTAGAAATGTAGATGGCAATTTTTATATGGAGGCCATAGATTATTAGTAAATGATAACATTATTCATTATAAAATATCTGTCAAGTTGGGTATTTCATAGATTTTTAAAATAAAATTGAAATAGTAATTTTGGTGAGTCTTGGTAAACTATCTTTTCAGAATATGAATCTCTAAAATAGTCTAAAAGCTAATTTTAATGTATTCACAAATATTAAGTAATCTTAAGAACTGTATGAAAATTAAAGTTTTCAACAGAAGTGTGTATTTTCCAGATAGACTTTCCTGAAGGATTTAGGAATGATGTAAGATAAGCATTAGACAGCAAAAACAAAAAAAATCTCATTGATTAAATCAAAGATATACAAACAGTGTTAAAGGGAAAAAATAGCTAGTAGGCCTAAAAGGACATGAAATATTAGTGGAGTATGTATAAATTTATATAAGGAATATATCTAATTTATATGTATTTATATAAAGAGTATACATACTGTGCTTATTGGTCAAATAAGCACACGAGAGGAAATCATAGAACAAATATCAGCAATGCCCATTTGGTAAATAGTCTGCTGGCTCTTTGTAGGAGACTGTGGTTTGATCCCTGGGTCAGGAAGATCCCCTGGAATCAGTCGTGTCCGACTCTGTGTGACCCCTTAGACAGCAGCCCACCAGGCTCCCCCCGTCCCTGGGATTCTCCAGGCAAGAACACTGGAGTGGGTTGCCATTTCCTTCTCCAATGCATGAAAGTGGAAAAGTAAAACTGAAGTCACTCAGTTGTGTCCAACTCCTAGTGACCCCATGGACTGCAGCCCACCAGGCTCCTCCGTCCACGGGATTTTCCAGGCAAGAGTACTGGAGTGGGGTGCCATTGCCTTCTCCGTCCCCTGGAGTAGGAAATGGCAACCAGCTCCTGGAGAATCCCCGGACAGAGGAGCCACAGGCAGGCTACAGTCCCTGGGTCACAAAGAGTCAGACATGATTGAGCAACTTACATTTTCACTCTCATTCTGTCATGGTCTGATAGGAGTGTGTATTGATTTAATAGATCTGCCATCAGATGGGGTCCTAAACACCTCTACAGTATGAATAATAATTAATACTAGCTGCTTTCGTCCTTGAATCTGTGCTAACCAAGCCAAACTTCCATATTGGACCATTTAAAGGGAGCAAATGAACTATTTATGCAGGCTTAAACATTCCAGCATCTGTGACACATATATCTCATTGTAAATTAATGTATTGGCATCATCCTTATATGCTTATTTAATGTAAATCCACTTATGAGAGATGGATTTGCTCTCTTCGTGCTGACAAAATCATTTTCTATGCCAGAGGGCAAGATACAGGACTCTGGCAAATTTACCAAGGTAATGAAGGCCATTTGTGTAGCTTTTGGGAGATAACCTTAAGGTCTTTGCTCTGGGGACACACAGAGCATTGACCTTTGCTGAGTGTACTATAGAATTTTCTTATTTTAATTTCTAGAGTCTCTCTCCTTTAGAAAAAAATGAGAACACATTTTAATGATACAAAAATGTAATATCTTTGAAGTAAGCTCTTAAGATCTGAACACATTTCTATCACTTTGTAGTCTGTAATACCAAGTGAAGAAGAGTTTTATTGTATTTATTCATTCATTGAGCAATCATACTCTTATTTATCCTGTAATACAAAAGTAACAAGATCCTTATATTCACTGAGTTTATCTTTCATTTGCATATGTGTAAGTTATACTAATTATACAAATAAAACTGTATAAAATCCCTATATAACAGAAGTATTAGACAGATTAATGATATTTTAGGCTCTAGGAAATGTAATTTCAAAACCTTTGCATAGAAAGTGCACAGTCTATTTGAAGAACTGAATCAATCTTGGCTAAAATGCTAAAAGCGAGGAAGAGTGCTCTTAAAATAGTTTTGATCATTAAAGGGTTGAGACTTTATAAATTGAAAAAGTGGGGAACATGTGAAGTTATTGGAGTGAAAAATTCTTTGAGTTATCTGATTTTATTCTTCTAAATTATATATTAATAACACATAAGGAGAAAATAATGGTCCCCAAAGATGTCAGTGCCCTAATCTTTAGAACTTGTGAATACATTACTTTAAATGACAAAAAAGTTGGTTTTTTTCCAACATGAATAAAATTAAAATTTTGACATGGGAAGATTATCCTGTACTATCCAGATGGACTCAGTGTTGTCATAAAGGTAACTATGTTGTTACAATGTTGGTATCCATTGTTGTCATAAGGGTAACTCAATGTTGTTACAAGAAACAGGTGTAAAGGTCAATGTTAGAGAAGAGAGATGGAGAAACAAAGCAGAGATTGGAATGATGCTCTCTGAAAATAGGAGAGGCAATGAGCCAGGGAATGCAGGAACCTTCTAGAAACTGTAAAAGGCAAAGAAACATATTTTTCCCAGAGCCTTCAGGAGAAGCAAGCTCTACGAACACCATAAAGACTGGTTTTGGACTTCTATCTTCCAGGACAATAATACATTTATGTTATATTATGCCAATAAATTTATTTGTTATAACACAGATAGAAAGAAAACTATCACAAATATTATGTGGTTTGATTTTCATTCTACATTGTTAAAGATTGAATGTTCTATGTTTTTCATGTCAGGCGCTCAGTCGTGTCCGACTCTTTGTGACCCCATGAACTGCAGCACGCCGGGCCTCCCTGTCAATCACCGACTCCCGGAGTTCACTCAGACTCACATCCATCGATTTGGTGATGCCATCTGGCCATCTCATCCTCTGTTGTTCCCTTCTCCTCCTGCCCCCAATCCCACCAGCATCAGAGTCTCTTCCAATGAGTCACTCTTCGCATGAGGTGGCCAAAGTACTGGAGTTTCAGCTTTAGCATCAGTCCTTCCGAAGAACACCCAGGACTGATCTCCTTTAGAATGGACTGGTTGGATCACCTTGCAGTCCAAGGGACTCTCAAGAGTCTTCTCCAACACCACAGTTCAAAAGCATCAATTCTTTGGTGCTCAGCCTTCTTCACAGTTCAACTTTCACATCCATACATGACCACTGAAAACCATAGCCTTGATTAGACGGACTTTTGTTGGCAACATAATGTCTCTGCTTTTGAATATGCTATCTAGGTTGGTTATAACTTTCCTTCCAAGGAGTAAGCGTCTTTTAATTTCATGGCTGCAGTCACCATCTGTAGTGATTTTGGAGTCCAGAAAAATAAAGTCTGACAGTTTCCACTGTTTCCCCATCTATTTCCCATGAAGTAATGGGACCAGATGCCATGATCTTCGTTTTCTGAATGTTGAGCTTTAAGCCAACTTTTTCATTCTCCTCTTTCATTTTCATCAAGAGGCTTTTTAGTTCCTCTTCACTTTCTGCGATCAGGGTGGTGTCATCTGCATATCTGAGGTTATTGACATTTCTCCCCGCAATCTTGATTCCAGCTTGTGCTTCTTCCAGCCCAGTGTTTCTCATGATGTACTCTACATATAAGTCAAATAAGCAGAGTGACAATATACAGCCTTGACGTACTCCTTTTCCTATTTGGAACCAGTCTTTTGTTCCATATCTAGTTCTAACTGTTGCTTCCTGACCTACATACAGATTTCTCAAGAGGCAGGTCAGGTGGTCTGGTATTCCCATCTCTTGAAGATTTTTCCACGGTTTATTGTGATCCACACAGTCAAAAGCTTTGGCATAGTCAATAAAGCAGAAATAGATGTTTTGCTGGAATTCCCTTGCTTTTTTGATGATCCAGTGGATGTTAGCCATTTGATCTCTGGTTCTTCTGCCTTTTCTAAAACCAGCTTGAATATCTGGAATTTCATGCTTCACATATTGCTGAAGCCTGGCTTGGAAAATTTTGAGCATTACTTTACTAGTGTGTGAGATGAGTGCAATTGTGCAATAGTTTGAGCATTCTTTGGCATTTCCTTTCTTTGGGATTGGAATGAAAACTGACCTTTTCCAGTCCTGTGGCCACTGATGAGTTTTCCAAATTTGCTGGCATATTGAGTACAGCACTTTCACAGCATCATCTTTCAAGGTTTGAAATAGCTCAACTGGAATTCCATCACCTCCACTAGCTTCTTCATAATGATGCTTTCTAAGGTCCACTTGACTTCACATTCCAGGATGTCTGGCTCTAGGTGAGTGATCACACCATCGTGATTTTCTTGGTCATGAAGATCTTTTTTGTACAGTTCTTCTGTTTATTCTTGCCACCTCTTCTTAATATCTTCTGCTTCTGTTAGGTCCATACCATTTCTGTCCTTTATCGAGCTCATCTTTGTATGAAATGTTTCCTTGGTATATCTAATTTTCTTGAAGAGATCTCTGGTCTTTCTCATTCTGTTGTTTTCCTCTATTTCTTTGCATTGATCAGTGAGGAAGGCTTTCTTATCTCTCCTTGCTATTCTTTGGAACACTGCATTCAGATACTTATAACTTTCCTTTTCTCCTTTGCTTGTCACTTCTCTTCTTTTCACAGCTATTTGCAAGGCCTCCTCAGACGGCCATTTTGCTTTTTTGCATTTCTTTTCCATGGGGATGGTCTTGATCCCTGTCTCCCGTACAATGCCATGAACCTCCGTCCATAGTTCATCAGGCACTCTATCTATCAGATCTAGTCCCTTAAATCTATTTCTCACTTCCCCTGTATAATCATAAGGGATTTGATTAGGTCATACCTAAATGATCTAGTGGTTTTCCCTACTTTCTTCAATTTAAGTCTGAATTTGGTAATAAGGAGTTCATGATCTGAGCCACAGTCTTGTGTTTGCTGACTGTATAGAGCTTCTCCATCTTTGGCTGCAAAGAAAATAATCAATCTGATTTCGGTGTTGACCATCTGGTGATGTCCATGTGTAGAGTCTTCTCTTGTGTTGTTGGAAGAGGGTGTTTGCTATGACCAGTGTATTCTCTTGGCAAAACTCTATCAGCCTTTACCCTGCTTCATCCGTACTCCAAGGCCAAATTTGCCTGTTACCCAAGGTGTTCCTTGACTTCCTACTTTTGCATTCCAGTCCCCTATAATGAAAAGGACATCTTTTTTGGGTGTTAGTTTTAAAAGGTCTTATAGGTCTTCATAGAACCATTCAACTTCACCTTCTTCCGTGTTACTGGTTGGGGCATAGACTTAGATAACTATGTTATTGAATGGTTTGCCTTGGAAATGAATAGAGATCATTCTGTTGTTTTTGAGATTGCATGCAAGTACTGCATTTCGGACTTTTGTTGACCGTGATGGGTACTCAATTTCTTCTAAGGGATTCCTGCCCACAGTAGTAGATATTATTTACTATAGTTAATTAAAACTATAAATCTAGCTCCCTCGGGCATAGGGCCATAGTTCTGACTTCCCTAGGGTCAGGCTATGTCCATCATACATCACATTATTTATCTATACTTACCTGAAACATACAGACTGCCAGTTATTGCCCCTGAAAAAATGGGTTTATTTGGACCAGCAGAGAATTGCAATTAAGGATCTGCAACCACAAGAGAAAAGAATTCTTTTATAGAAGGGAAGTCAGGGGGGCTATAGTAAACAAAGAGTGCATGGTACTTTCCAGGAAAAGAGGAGTCTTTCTTCTTCTTGTGGGGCTATGTTATCATTAGAGAGGGGTGAAAACTCCCTATTCCGGTCTCCGTACTCAATTTTGTTGAGGTTTCTGCTTATTCCTTTTTATTCTTGCTAATCGATTTAATGTAACAAATTGAAAAAAATGTATATTCAAGCTATTGATTTTCCTCAAAACCAAATTTTAGTTCTTACTCCACTTCTGACTTTTATCACCTGTATCAGTTCAGTTTGGTTCAGTTGCTCAGTCGTGTCCAACTCTTCACGACCCCATGAATCACAGCATGCCAGGCCTCCCTGTCCATCACCAACTCCCAGAGTTCACTCAGACTCACGTCCATTGAGTCGGTGATTCCATCCAGCCATCTCATCCTCTGCCGTCCCCTTCTCCTCCTGCCCTCAATCCCTCCCAGCATCAGAGTCTTTTCCAATGAGTCAACTCTTCACATGAGGTGGCCAAAGTACTGGAGTTTCAGCTTCAGCATCATTCCCTCCAAAGAGATCCCAGGGCTGATCTCCTTCAGAACGGACTGGTTAGATCTCCTTGCAGTCCAAGGGACTCTCAAGAGTCTTCTCCAACACCACAGTTCAAAAGCATCAATTATTTGGCACTCAGCCTTCTTCATAGTCCAACTGTCACATCCATACATGACCACAGGAAAAACCATAGCCTTGACTAGATGGACCTTTTTTGGCAAAGTAATGTCTCTGCTTTTGAATATGCTATCTAGGTTGGTCATAACTTTCCTTCCAAGGAGTAAGCATCTTTTAATAGGTGCTGACTAAGCTGCCTGAGGAACTTCAGGCTCTGACCAAAATGTAAAGCTCTCTGTTTTTTTCTTTCTATTTTTTTTTTTTTTTTTGCAAACATTTTTCATGGAAGTTTCCCATAACTATCAATGCATTAATAACTTGTGAATTTGCTTTTCCTAGTAGACTTGTTATTAAAATATGACCAAACTTACTAGACTTAGACTTAACTTTTAAAAGACATGACTTAAAATGAGTTTTCTGATCTTGGTTAACAAACAGCCTATTTGTTTCCAGTCAACATAGAAAATTATGTGACATTTAAAGGACACAGCTTGACCCTAGGGATGTCTGAAATTTGGCCTTATTCCCCAGGGAGCTAACATTGTAGATTTAGTTAATTCTAGCAAATAATATAAATGTCATAGTTTTGAGATGATTGTTAAATAATAGAGTATATTAAAAAAGAGCAAGGCACCTGGCACATAGAGGCTGTTGGATCATCACCATCACTCTTCCAATCTGTCTCTTGGTTTCCTCTAATCAGGTCAATCCAACTGTATGACTCATTTTTCAGGGAGCTTCTTTTGATAGACTCAGTAGCCAGGGGAACCTGAGACTGTTTCCTGTACCAGAAAACAGAATAAATCCAGAAAGCATATATCAGTGAACACCAATATTTCACTACTGACTGCTTAAATCAAGCCTGCAGAAGAGAGTTTGGAGGGTATATTTTGGTGTCCCAAGTCTTACACTGGTGATCTGGTCATTCCACTGGAGGCATCAATCCGGTCTCCTTCTATTTCACATCAGTGCTGTCTCTGCAGTGGAATATCATCTGACAGGGAGTTTAGATGCAGGCATCACCTACTGTTTCTGTGACGAGTATCTGACACGAACTGACTTTTAAAATTACAGGTACCCAACCAGATTCATGTGCCATGTGCTGACACTGGATGGTGCCAAATAAATATTATATGAGTCATGGAATTAAAGGGTTGAGGTTACAAAGGATGAATTAGCAACATTCATCCCCATCAAACATTTTCTGGCTGGCACCATTTGACATAAAAGAATCCTTTTCTCCCTTGGTCTGTGGGTTTGTGTGTGTGAGCACATATGTGTGTGTCTGTATTTGTCATTTTCTTTAATTTAGAGTAGAAAGAGGGAGGGTATCTGTTTTCCAACCTCTCACCCATTTCAGTGAAATGAGTAAATTTTTAAAACTCCCCCCCCCCCCCCAGAACAAAAAACCAAGTTTCTTAGTGGGACTTTGGAGAGGTTGGAGTAACAACAGGTCCCAGGCATGCTAAGCATTTCTAAGCCTGAGGGAGAAGGAGAGTACCGCAACAGGAGGTGATACTTCCTCCAGTGCAGACATAACAGATTAATGCTTAAGAAGCTATTCTAACCTGAATCTGAC
This sequence comes from Bos indicus, assembly GCF_029378745.1. Lineage (NCBI taxonomy): Eukaryota > Metazoa > Chordata > Mammalia > Artiodactyla > Bovidae > Bos > Bos indicus. The sequence goes on from NC_091773.1 coordinate 50,464,891, forward strand.
TGCAAATGGATTCAAACCATCTTTATTGCAACCCTCTCTAGGATATCTCACTGATGATTTAGAGAAGACAGGATACATTTTGGAGGCTTCTGGAGTCATGCCTCACTCAGTAAAATATTTATATTGAAATCATCTTTATAATGACTATAACAGAGTTATACTGCACCTTTATAATGCAAACTCTCTCTAAAACAACCTATAATTACAGTTTATCACCTATAAGGTTTATATTTTGGAAACCTTGCCAGAGCATAACATATCCAAAAACTGCTGATTTAATGGCCATAAATTTACAATTTTAAAGCAACTGGCATACGTTCCAAATTCTGTTGTTACCTAACCTTTATTTATGTCTTTGCAACTAGCAGACATCAAGGGGTAAAACTGTACTATACAGATAGTACTGCAAATATAATGCAACCCAACCTCACAGGTTTATAATGAGCAATAAACCTGATTTATTAAACATACTCTATTAATGTTGCACCAAGGATAAAGTGATTATGGCGTCTTTTACATTGTCAGAATTTACAATGATCATTTCTTCTTAAGAAAAGAGCCACATCTTTATAAAATAGTCACTTGACTCTGACATGCTGGGCTGTGTAAAGCTGATAATGAGTTGAAAATGAACACTGTCAGCAGTATGTTCTCTGAAATATACATGCCGTTTGAATCAAAACAATAGTAAACAACCCTTTACTTCTTTCAGAAGGAAGTTGCTATTTAAATGTCTAGAAAATATTCCTCGAATGAGTGTGAACCAATAGAAGCATAAGCTTTTGAAATTTGAAGTTTAAAATAAGTCCCTAAAATTCAAATGTCAAGGATATAGAAATAAAAATATCAGGCATTAAAAACATTTGACAATACAGGGCAACAAGATAACATTTTTAAAAATCTTGGAAAATCAAAATCTTTCATTTATAGTTACTCATAGTATTTTCTAGTGAATAAATTAAGTGAAGATTATATAAATATGTGTATTATTAAAATATTAAATATATACATATATTATACATAATATTTATAAGCTTTATTTTTTCTACAAACTTATTAGGTGAACACAACAAAATAAACCAATTCTGAGAAGTTTCCTGAAGAAAATATTTTTTTTCCATTTATAAAACAAGATACCTTACTTCTCTGTATCACACATTTCATCTCAGGGAGTTTTAGCTGAGCCTACACTAAAAAGCCTCTTGATGAAAGTGAAAGAGGAGAGTGAAAAAGCTGGCTTAAAGCTCAACATTCAGAAAACGAAGATCATGGCATCTGGTCCCATCACTTCATGGGAAATAGATGGGGAAACAGTGGAAACAAGTGTCAGACTTTACTTTTGGGGGCTCCAAAATCACTGCAGATGGGGATTGCAGCCATGAATTTAAAAGACGCTTACTCCTTGGAAGGAAAGTTATGACCAACCTAGATAGCATATTCAAAAGCAGAGACATTTCTTTGCCAACAAAGGTCGGTCTAGTCAAGGCCATGGTTTTTCCTGTGGTCATGTATGGATGTAAGAGTTGGACTGTAAAGAAAGCTGAGCACCAAAGAATTGATGCTTTTGAACTGTGGTGGTGGAGAAGACTCTTGAGAGTCCCTGGGACTGCAAGGAGATCCAGCCAGTCCATTCTAAAGGAGACCTGTCCTGGGTATTCTTTGGAAGAACTGATGCTGAAGCTGAAACTACAGTACTGTGGCCACCTCATGCGAAGAGTTGACTCATTGGGAAAGACTCTGATGCTGGGAGGGATTGGGGGCAGGAGGGGAAGGGGACGGCAGAGGATGAGATGGCTGGATGGCATCACCAACTCAATGGACGTGAGTTTGAGTGAACTCCAGGAGTTGGTGATGGACAGGGAGGCCTGGTGTGCTGCAATTCATGGGGTCACAAAGAGTCAGACATGACTGAGTGACTGAACTGAACTGAACTTTTTTAGGCACTAGGAAAAGTCTGTGGCTAAGACATGACCAAAAATATTCACACCATCCTGTTAGTAATATAGATTTTTTTCAGTGTCGGTTAAGTTACACTGAAGTAACCAGTACCAATTCTTCCGTAGTTATTTTGGTCAGTAATACCAGAGGCCTGACTCTCCTTCCACTTATTTGGTTAAAATATTTAATTCCTCCCCATATTAAACTCTTGATGCTGCAACATCTTTATGAGCAGAGACTATTCTATTACCTCTTGAAGTAGGGTTTAGCCAATTCTGATTCTAAGACTTAAGGGATCTTATATGCTTCCCTTTGCTCTTTACTGCACCTACAATTTCCATTAAAACAACATCCCTCAGTTTCTCTTAAGCCCAGGTCTTAAGAGAAAAATGAGGGATACAGGGTGTTGACCCATTGAGCTGAGCCCAACTTGCTCATCAATGTCCAGTCATCATAGCCTAGAGCAGAATCTCACCAAGGAGCCAGCAGCTTTATAAGAATAAATGTTTATTGTTGTATGTATGCTTATGTATGCAAATGAAGTTATAGTGTTGGTTTTTTACTAACAATAGCTAAGTGATATGGTGGCTCAGATGAGGATGGTAACAGTGAAAACACTGTGCTCAGACTTTGGATATACTTTCAAAACATAACCAGAAAGAGAAAATGTATGAGATAAAAATCTAAAGGATAATTCCAAAGTTTGAATAACTAAAAGGAGGGAGTTGCATTTTACTGAGATAGTTAACTAAAGGTTGAGTATGGACCAGTTAAAGTTTTAAATATAGCATTATGAGCTAAAGGGTGCTCCTTTAAAATTCATATATTGAAGTTCTAGCTCCCAGAACCTCAGAATATAACTATATTTGGAGAAAAAGCTTAAGTTAAAATAAGGCCATTATGGTAGGGCCCTCATCTGATATAATTGATGTTCTCATAAGAAGTGGAGGAGACACCAGGGATGCATTCACCCAGAGGAAGGACCATGTGAGGACACAGCAACAGGGTGACCATCTGCAAGAAGGTGGAGAAGGCTCAGAAGAACCCAACCTTCTGTCACCATGATCTTGGACCTCCATTCTTCAGAACTGTGAGAAAATAAATTTCTGCTGTTTAAGCCAGTAGCTTGTGCTATTTTGTTATGGCAACTTTTGTAAATGAATGCAAAGTTTTTTCACAGACCTTGTATTGACTTTGGGAGCCAGATAATTCTTCGTTGATGGGGCTATCCTGTTCACTGTAGAATGTTAAGCAGCATATTTGGCCCCTATGTACTTGACATCAGTAGTAACCCTTCAGCTGTCTGTAACAATCAAAAATGTCCGTAGATACTACCAAATGTCTTTGGGATCTAAAATGACAGCTGATTGAGAATCTCTGTTCTAAACTAAGAGATCCCACAGAAGCTCAGGAAATTTTAATAATTTTCCTCATCCAAGGTCTGTCTTTATGACGAATCTAGATATGAATTGAAAACCCAGATTCATCTGACTCCAAAGGCAATGTATTTGTCAACGCAACCTATTATTGCTGGCAGAATGGTCAAAGGTGTATGGTTATAATGGGACCCACTGGTGAATGAACAGGACTGAAATATTCCTTGAGAAAATGTACCCTGATTCCGAAGCACAGTTCAGAAAGTGCTACTGAGGTTCCAGGTAAACAATATTGGTAGCCCTGATTTTTGAAACGAAAATTAATGGATCACTTGGAACTCATAATTCCACGAAAATCTCCACTTATCTGCTTGTTCCAATTTTACTACTGATATTTCTTTGAGCCAGATGATATCTATAATCGTAAGGTAAGGGAAAGCTTTGAGGTGTCAAAAATCTATTAATAGAATAGGGGAAAGACACAAAGAACTGCAAGAATATTACTTAATTTTCAATTAGTTATCTCAATTATCTACTTTGTTCTTATCTGACACATTTCACTGTGAACGGCCTGCCATGCAAGATTGTATTTTCTCTATTATTTTTATACTCTTCGCGTTTCATAGTACACTTACCCTATAGTCTGAACTTAATAAAAATTCAAGTTTTATTAGGGCTTCCCCAGTACGGAAGCCCTAACAAAAGTATACTGAATGATTAAATAAGTGAATGCACCATCATAGTAAAATAGCAAAAAAGAAATAAAGAATCCAAAAAATTAAAAAGAGAGTGAGATTACAAAACCAGAAAGTATCTGTGTTATGAACAGGACAAGAAGATACTGAGGTTTTGGTTTACAAGTATAAGTGCATAAATTAGCCAGGAAAAAAAAAAGAGAGAGAGAGAGAGAAAGAAAGAAAAATGAAACAAAAACATCCAAATTCTGTGGTCCAATCTAATTTGTCAATGTTTCTGTAAAGACCTTGACAAACTGTTAGGAGTTAAGAATTGAAAGGGTCTTGGAAAGGCAGAAATAAAGAAAGCTTACCAATGGTTTTTATCTAGCAGTGTCAGCTTGGCTCATTTTTTCTGGCATTTTAATGCTAATTTGTTAGAAAAAGAGTCTAGGATTCAGAGGACTGCAATAATTTTAATTATGTTTGGCCTGAAGCACATAGCTGCACAGTGAGTGGGAGTAAGCACTTCTTAAATTTCCTAGTGAGTATTTTCTGAAAACGGCATTGCAAAAAATACATGTGAATATCTGTAATTTAAGAAAAACACTTCAAACAAACTCAAAAACAAAATAATCAAAGAAACATGTTTTGGAGACACTAAAAGCAAAGTAAAAAGGATTTGTAGTCATTGTGGGAGAGAAAATTGTCACAGGCTAGAAATAAGTTTATAAGATGATTTAAAAAAAAAAAAAAAAAAAAGGGCAGAGTTCTGCAAATACTGCTGTTGAACCACCACAATGAACTCTGGTCTAACTGTGTGTTGTATCAAAATAGTAGACACACTTCCTATCGTGTTTATACTTTAGATCTTTAAAAGTGCAGAATGCTACATTTTAAGTGGGCCACTGTGGAAACGTTTTGTTCCATTCATCTTGGGCTACTTAGACAAGCAAAAATCTTGAGAATATCTCTCTTTTGTTTAATAGTTCTTCTGTGTATTCTTGCCATCTCTTCTTAATATCGTCTGCTTCTGTTAGGTCCATACTGTTTCTGTCATTAATTGTGCCCATTTTTGCATGAAATGTTCCCTTGGTATCGCTAATATTCTTGAAGAGATCTCTGTTCTTTCCCATTCTATTGTTTTTCTCTATTTCTTTGCACTGATCACTGAGGAAGGCCTTCTTATCTCTCCTTGCTGTTCTTTGGAACTCTGCATTCAGGTGGATGTATCTTTCCTTTTCTCCTTAGTCTTTCACTTCTCTTCTTTTCTCAGCTATTTGTAGGTCCCTTCAGATAACCATTCTACCTTTTTACATTTCTTTTTCTTGTGGATGGTTTTGATCACTGCCTCCTGTACAAGGTTACAAACCTCCATCCATAGTTCTTCAGGCACTCTGTCTACAGATCTAATCCCTTGAATCTATTTGTCACTTCCATTGCAAAAACATAAGGGATTTGATTTAATGGTTGAGTAATACTCCATTGTGTATATGTACCACAGCTTTCTTATCCATTCATCTGCTATGGAAACGTAATTAGCCTCTAATTAAAATTTTTAAAAAACTACCATTTTATAGTACATCAGAAATACAAAGAAATAAAATGAGACATTATATGCTTTCAAAAAAAAAGGGGGGGGGGATTTGATTTAGGTCATACCTGAATGGCCTAGTGGTTTTCCCTACTTTCTTAAATTTAAGTCTGAATTTGGCAACAAGGAGCTCCTGATCTGAGCCATAGTCAGCTGCTGGTCTTATTTTGCTGACTGTATATGGAGCTTCTCCATCTTTAGCTGCAAAGAATATAATCAATCTGCTTTTGGCATTGACCATCTGGTAATGTCCATATGTGAGTCATCTCTTGTGTTGTTGGAAGAGGGTGTTTGTGGTGACCAGTGCATTCTCTTGGCAAAATTCTGTGAGTCTTTGCCCTGCTTCATCTTGTACTCTAAGGCCCAACTTGTCTGTTACTCCAGATATTGCTTCACTTCCTACTTTAACCTTCCAGTCCCTTATGATGAAAAATACATCTTTTTTGGTGTTAGTTCTAGAGGTTTTTAGGTCATCATAGAACTTTTCAGCTTCTTCAGCATTAGTGGTTGGAGCATATATTTGGATTACTGTGATACTGAATAAAGTTAATGAAACAGTAGTGACACATTATTTTAACTAAATCTTGTATCTTATTCAGATTTAATTAATTTTTAAATAGTCTTTTTTGTTGTTGTTCCAAGATATTATCCAGGATGCATTGTATCTAGTCTACATGCCTATACGTGTCATTAGGCTCCTCTTGGCTGTGACATTTTCTCATACTTTCCATGTTTTTGATGACCTTGACAATTTTGAGGATTTTGGTCACAAGTGTTATGAAATTATAGACAACTGGGATTAGTCATGCATTTTTATCAAGGTTATACTGACATTATAATCTGTCAAAGGATGACCACAGTGGCAAAGAGTCACTCTCATCACATCATATCAAGGGTACATACTATCAACATGACTTGTCAGTGTTGATGCTCACCTTGATCACAAGGCTGAGATAGTATTTGTCAATTTTTTCCACTATAAAGTTACTCCTTTCGTTCCTCCTTCTACACTGAACTTTTTGGAATTAACTGATTATGTATAACAAGACTTATGATGTGAACAGTTATGCTCTACCGTCATGAGGACAAAGTACCTACATAAGTTCTTCTTCATGGGAGACCTGCAAATTTACCTCCATCTATTTATTTATCACTCTGAACTCATGGATATTCATTTCACAGTTCGGATTATCACCCATTGTTACTTTATTTTCTTGCTCAATTTTTACACCTTTGCTTATTGGCTTCTGTTTCTCTGACATATCTACATCACTGTGATCTTTTTTTGAGCACTTCTTTATATTCTGACACTACACCATGATCAAAGTTTCGTGCATATATTTCCTGCTCAGTTTCTAAAATATAACACACTCTAAAATTCTGAATATCTACATAAACTACAACAAATAAAAGTAAATGCTTTCTTTTTAAAAGTAAATTCAAATTTATTATTAACAAAATTTATTTAATTGATAATTTGAAGAATTTTTGGCATGTGTATGTTTATATAATGTTAACTATTATTGTATTTTAATTTAATTGTTTATTATATAGTATATATTAATATATTCATATATACATACATTTATGTTTATATGCACACACACACACACAGGCATTCTTTTGAAAAAAGTACATCACTAGCCAAAATTAGATATGGATTCTAAAAGCTTACTCTTAGCTTTCCAAAATTTTTATAATAATATTTTTAATGAAAATCTATCTCTATTACATAACAGATATAAGAAACTTTTCATAAAATCCAAATTTTGAATTTTACATCATCCCCGTGGAAGGCTGCAGTCCATGGGGTCGCTGAGGGTCAGACATGACTGAGCGACTTCACTTTCACTTTTCACTTTCATGAATTGGAGAAGGAAATAGCAACCCACTCCAGTATTCTTGCCTGGAGAATCCCAGGGACGGGGGAGCCTGGTGGTCTGCCATCTATGGGGTCGCACAGAGTCGGACACAACTGAAGTGACTTAGCAGTAGCAGACAGCAGCCATATAAAATTATGGAAATTTTGACAGGATTTTTTATTTGGCTTTCCAAATAAAAATGATGAACAAAAATTCTATTTTGAAAAAATAAATTGAAAAAATAAATCACCTCAAGCCATAAAGAACTAGTGTTAAAAAACGTATATTTCTTTTAGAAAATCATTTAATTTATTCTAATTTTCTTTAAAATGATCACATTTGAATAGGTTGAACATTTTAAATGGATCTCTGTATTATGGATATTTGAGTATTCTTTTAAATAGCAACAGTATTTCATTTCAGGCTCCTCATGATTCTAAATAAAATGTAAGTGTTAGAAATGTAGAGAATCAATTTTTAAATTCCATTAATTACCAGGTGAAAAAGATGCTAGAACTGAATATTTATAGGCCCAAAGCTAAATTATTCCAGGTAAAAAAGGCAAGAAATTACACTTCATTTCAGCTCAGTCAGTCACTCAGTCGCATCTGATTTTTGCGAGCTACTGGACTGCAGCACGCCAGGCCTCCCTATCCATTGCCAGCTCCTGGAGTTTACTCAAACACATGTCCATTGAGTTGGTGATGCCATCAGCCGTCTCATCCTCTGTCATCCCCTTCTCCTCCTATCTTCAATCCCTCCCAGCATCAGAGTCTTTTCAAATGAGTCAGTTATTCACATCACGTGCCCAAAGTATTGGAGTTTCAGCTCAACATCAGTCCTTCCAATGAATATTCAGGACTGATTTCCTTTAGGATGGGCTAGTTGGATCTGCTTGAAGTCCAAGGGACTCTCAAGAGCCTTCCTCAAAACCACAGTTCAAAAGCATTAATTCTTCGGCACCCAGCTGTCTTTATAGTCTAACATTACTACTCACATCCATACATTACTACTGGACAAACCACAGCCTTGACTAGACAGACCTTTGTTGGCAAAGTAATGTCTCTGCTTTTTAATATGCTATCTAAGTTGATCATAACTTTTCTTCCATGGAGTAAGTGTCTTTTAACTTCATGGCTGCAATCACCATCTGCTGTGATTTTGGGGCCAAAATTTAAGTTTGCCATTGTTAATAATGTTTCTCCATTATTTGCCATGAAGTGATGGGACCTGATGCCATGATCTTAGTTTACTGAATGTTGAGCTTTAAGCCAACTTTTTCACTCTCTTTCACTTTCATCAAGAGGCTCTTCAGTTCTTCTTTACTTTCTGCCATAAGGGTGCTGTCATCTGCATATCTGAGGTTATTGATATTTCTCCCAGAAATCTTGATTCCAGCTTGTGTTTCATCCATCAAAGCATTTCACATGATGTACTCTGCATATAAGTTAAATAAGCAGGGTGACAATATACAGCCTTGACATACTCCTTTTCCTATTTGGAACCAGTCTGTTGTTCCATGTCCAGTTCTAACTGTTGCTTCCTGACTTGCATACAGATTTCTCAAGAGGCAGTTCAGGTGGTCTGGTACTCAAATCTATTTAAGAATTTTCCACAGTTTATTGTGATCCACACAGTCAAAGGCTTTGGCATAGTCAGTAAAGCAGAAATAGATGTTTTTCTGGAACTCTCTTGCTTTTTCCATGATCCAGCGGATGTTGGCAATTTGATCTCTGGTTCCTCTGCCTTTTCTAAAACCAGCTTGAATATCTGGAAGTTCATGGTTCACATATTGTTGAAGTCTGGCTTGGAGAATTTGAGCATTATTTACTAGCATGTGCTGCTGCTGCTGCTAAGTCACTTCAGTCATGTCCGACTCTGTGCGACCCCATAGACGTCAGCCCACGAGGCTCCCCCGACCCTGGGATTCTCCAGGCAAGAACACTGGAGTGGGTTGCTATTTCCTTCTCCAGTGCAGGAAAGTGAAAAGTGAGAGTGAAGTCGCTCAGTCATGTCCGACTCTTAGCGACCCCATAGACTGCAGCCCACCAGGCTCTTTTGTCCATGGGATTTTCCAGGCAAGAGTACTGGAGTGGGTTGCCATTGCCTTCTCCATGAGATGAGTGTAATTGTCTAGCAGTTGGAGCATTCTTTGGCATTGCCTTTCTTTGAGATTGGAATAAAAACGGACCTTTTCCAGTCCTGTGGCCACTGCTGAATTTTCCAAATCTGCTGGCATATTGAGTGCAGCACTTTCACAGCATCATCTTTCAGGATTTGAAAGAGCTCAACTGGAATTCCATCACCTCCGCTAGCTTTGTTCGTAGTGATGCTTTCTAAGGCCCACTTGACTTCACATTCCAGGATGTCTGGTCTAGTTGAGTGATTACACCATCGTGATTATCTGAGTCGTGAAGCTCTTTTTTGTACACTTCTTCTGTGTATTCTTGCTACCTCTTCTTAATATTTTCTGTTTCTGTTAGGTCCATACCATTTCTGTCCTTTATTGAGCCCATCTTTGCATGAAATGTTCCCTTGGTATCTCTAATTTTCTTGAAGAGGTCTTTCCCATTCTGTTGTTTTCCTCTGTATCTTTGCATTGATCACTGAGGAAGGCTTTCTTATCTCTTCTTGCTATTCTTTGGAACTCTGCATTCAGATGCTTATATCTTTCCTTTTCTCTTTTGCTTTTCACTTCTCTTCTTTTCACAGCTATTTGTAAGGCCTCCTCAGACAGCCATTTTGCATTTTTTTTTTAATTTTTATTTAATTAGTATACATGTGTTCCCCATCCTGAACCCTCCTCCCTCCTCCCTCCCCATACCATCCCTCTGGGTCCTCCCAGTGCACCAGCCCCAAGCATCCAGCATCGTGCATTGAACCTGGACTGGCATCTCAGAAAAACACCAATACAGTATACTAACGCATATATATGGAATTTAGAAAGATGGTAACGATAACCCTGTATACGAGACAGCAAAAGAGACACTGATGTATAGAACAGTCTTATGGACTCTGTGGGAGAGGGAGAGGGTGGGAAGATTTGGGAGAATGGCATTGAAACATGTGAAATGTCATGTATGAAACGAGATGCCATTTTGCCTTTTTTGCATTTCTTCTCCATGGGGATGGTCTTGATCCCTGTCTCCTGTACAATGTCACGAACCTCTGTTCATAGTTCCTTAGGCACTCTGTCTATCAGACTGAGTCCCATAAATCTATCACTTCCACTGTATAATCATAAGGGATTTGATTTAGGTCATACCTGAACGGTCTAGTGTTTTCCCCACTTTCTTCCATTTAAGTCTGAATTTGGCAATAAGGAGTTCATGATCTGAGCCACAGTCAGCTCCTATCTTGTTTTTGCTGACCTTATAGAGCTTCTTATCTTTGGCTGCAAAGAAAATAATCAATCTGATTTTGGTGTTAACCATCTGGTGATGTCCATGTGTAGAGTCTTCTCTTGTGTTGTTGGAAGAGGGTGTTTGCTATGACCAGTGCGTTCTCTTGGCAAAACTCTATTAGCCTTTGCCCTGCTTCATTCCGTACTCGAAGGACAAATTTGCCTGTTACTCCAGGTGTTTCTTGACTTCCTACTTTTGCATTCCAGTCCCCTATAATGAAAAGGACATTTTTGGGTGTTAGTTCTAAAAGGTCTTGTAGGTCTTCATAGAACTGTTCAATTTCAACTTCTTCAGTGTTACTGGTTGGGGCGTAGGCTTGGATTACCATGATATTGAATGATTTGCCTTGGAAACAAACTGAGACCATCCAGTCATTTTTGAGATTGCATCCCTCAATTAAATATAAATTAAAAAAATAAAGTATTAAAATAATCTCAAAACACACACACACATATACAATGTTGCTATTGTCATTTAGTCCTTGCTAGGTCACTTCAATCGTGTCTGACTCTGTGCAACCCCATAGACGGAAGCCCACCAGGCTCCCCCGTCCCTGGGATTCTCCAGGCAAGAACTCTGGAGTGGGTTGCCATTTCCTTCTCCAAGGCATGAAAGTGAAAAGTGAAAGGGAAGTTGCTCAGTCCTGTCCAATTCTTAGCGACCCCATGGACTACAGCCCACCAGGCTCCTCCATCCATGGGATTTTCCAGGCAAGAGTCCTGGAGTGGGGTGCCATTGCCTTCTCCACAGTTAGTCCTTAAGTCATGTCTAATGCTTTGTGACCCTATGAACTATGGACAACCAGGCTCCTCTGTCCATAGGATTTCCCAGGCAAGAATAGTGCTGTGGGTTGCCATTTCCTTCTCCAGGGGATCTTCCCGACTCAGGGATGAAACCTGTGTCTCATGCATTGACAAGCAGTTTTTTTTTTTTTTTTTTTTTGACCACTGAACCACCAGAGAAGCCCATACTTGTGTGTTTCAAAACAGAAGGAATGGAAGAAATAAGAAGTGTATGGCATCTTGAAAAGAATAAAAAGTAAATTAAAAAGTAACTGTTAGACATTCAAATTAGGATTCTGGGATGAGGAAGATAAAATCTACAAACATCATGGCCCTTGCTGCTTGACAAAAACTTCCTACAGTACTAAGAAGGAGAAAACAACCAACTTATCCTTAAGTGAGAGAAAGGAAATTGAGAAATGTATATCTGGATACCTGGAATGCTTTGATACTTGTGGGACTTCAAACTTATAATCAATAAAATTTTCCTAACAGAGAAAAAAAAACACAGGAGGCTAAATCTAGATTTAACCTCATATATAGCCCACAGACAAAATTGAGGCTGTTGATAGAGCTGGAGTTAAAATGTTCTTTATCCAGTTTGGGGTATAGTGTTGTATTACTTTGTTTCACCTGAACTTAAACACCACAAATTATTACTATTATTATTTAGTGTAATCTTATATTATGATGGGAGCCTAGTACACACACCAGAGCGAACTGTCACATTACTGATGATTCTCTGCCCATTCAACTCTTTTCTTTATTTAAGCAGTTATTATGAGAAGAAACAGATGGCAAAAATTAGAAAGTGAATGGTACACTAGCTTTATTGTAAATACAGAACATCAGATTCTCAGTCCTATTAAAAGTACTGCTCAGTTTGAGCTCCACACTAGTATGAAGAGGTGCAAATGCACTACCCTTCTCTTTCTTCCTTGCTTTTAACAGGGAGATGAGTTACTGTTCGGCTCTGACAATATCATTAATTTTATTATGGCAATAACTTCTAAACGATGACAGCTATCAGTAGCCTGAAACAGCTTCAAATGTCCTTTGAACAGTTTAGTTTTGCTAGTTAGGCTTCCAATTCCATAATGAGCTCACCCCCTCCCATGCCTGCCCTCTAAGAAAAGATGCTTTAAAATTCAGGTGTTGGAAAGAAAACAACTAACATCAATTCCACAAGGATGGAAGATGTAATTAACTTTATTGTGAACAAGTCAAGTTTGGGTATAACCAAAATACATTTTACAAACTTTGCTAAATCCATGACCCTGTATATGAAGATTTAGCTTTGAAGTAGTCCTTCCAATGAAATAACATTTTAACAAATTAGCTTATGTTTGAATCAAATTGTACTAAACAGTTATATGTAACATTTTGGATACTGCTATCTCAAGCAGACTATGAAAACCATTACCCTGAGACCACAGCTTGCCTTCTATTTTTAAACATGTTTTTTCTAGAAAGGCTTTCAAATTCCAGTACCCATGAGACAAAATTTCAGACAAGTTTTGAGAATGATTATCTCTGTATTTAACTGTAGAGACCATCACAACCTTTAGACCAACTTTGGAATCAAACTGTATTATTTGTAATGTATTACTGCTTATCTATCATTCCTGAATTAAACTTTCACGGTCTTTTTTATGACATACATTTTGTTTCAAAAAGACCATAATTAGTAATAAAAGTAAAAGACCATAATTAGTAATAAAAATGTAACAACTGACATTTATTTCAATTGAAACATAATTGACATCACTTGGAATATTGTCTGTGAGGGAGAGGCATAAAGTCTTATTTTTCACAAAGTTTAATACAAATAATGTAAATCTACTATAGCCATGGATATGTAAATTTTATTTTTTCATATTATTTAAGCTTTGAATGCCAACATAACTACTAAATAGATCACTGAATTTAATAATAAAAATGCTAACAAAGTACCATTCATCAGAATTTTAAATTCTATATTCTGTAGTCCTTTATTAGAATAATACATTCTAAGCAATTCTCCAAAACTCACTACTCTAAAAAGAGCTTCACAAGAAAATGCAAAGTTTCAAAAAAATCTAGAAATAAATCATCTAGAAAATCTGTCTCTGTTCACAGAATTCAGATCCATCCATATGGTGAATGATTTTGTATGCTCAAATATGCTTTTAATTGAGGAAAAATCATAAAACTTTCACTGGGTCTGCAGTGCATCAACTTTATTGCTTTAAAACATTATGAAGCAGGTTTGTTTTCATTCTTTATCTTTGGGTTATAGAAGCCTGGTCTCTCCATTGACATATGGTACATAATCTTCAGTACCTTTTCCTTCCCTAAGATAATTCAAATCCTCCTCTTATAGTCATGTATTATTAAATGCAGTAAATATTGACTCTGTTTGTTCATAACATTCTAACTCATATATGAGTTGAATTCCAACTCTAGAAACTTCTAGAAGTATTAGATCCACTAAATGTCAAATAAATGGACATTTTGTTCTGCAGGCTTCAGATCTTCATGCATTAAGAAAGTTATCCAAGAACATGAGATATCTTTCCATTTATTTATATGTATTCTCCAATTGATTCATCAATATGTTATAATTTAGTAAACAGGTCTTTTACCACTTTGTTTAAATTTATTCCTAATTATTATATTGTTTTTAAGGAAGAATTACTATTTTTAAAATGTCCATACTATCCAATAATGATCAACAGATTCTATGAAATCTCTATCAAAATCCCATTGACATTTTCACAGAAATGGAAAAAAAAATCTTAAAATCTGTATCAAACCACTGGAAAAACATGCATAGCCCGAGAAATCTTGAGAAAGATCAAAGCTGAAGGCATCATACTTCTCGATTTCAAACTATATTACAAAGCCATAGTAATTAAAACACTATCATAATGGCATAAAACAGGCACAGAGACCAGTGGAACAGAAAAGACAGACCAGAAATATCCTTAGGTATAAATAATCAATTAATTTTTCACAAGGCCACCAAGAACACACAATGGGTAAATAACAACCTCTTCAATTAATGTTGCTGGGAAAACTGGATATTTGTGTGCAAAGAATGAAACTGGACCCCTCTCTTACACTACTCAAAAAATTTAACTTAAAATGGTTTAAAGATTTTGATGTAAGACCTGAAACCAGGAATCCCTGGAAGAAAACATAGGGAAAAATTCCTGGACATTGATTGGTCTTGGTAATTTCTTGGTTAAGATACCAAAACCCAGGCAACAAAAGTTCAGATAAACAAATGGGGACACATCAAACTAAAGATCTTCTGCATAAAAAAGGAACAATAAACTGAAAAAGGCAATCTACAAATAAGAAAATATTTGCAAGCCATATATCTGATAAGAGGCTAATTTCTAAAATACATAGACTAACTACATATAACACAATAGCAATGAAACAAAAGCCCAATTTAAAAAGTACCAAAGGAGCTGAATAGTCATTTTTCCAAATAAGACACAAATGGCCAAGAGTTAGCTGGAAAAATGCACAACACCACCAATCTTCAAGGAAATACAAATCACAAGGAGATATCACCTTACACCTGTTAGAATGATTATTATCAAAAAGACAAGATAAAAATTGTTGTAAAGTAATTAGCCTTCAATTAAAATAAATAAATTAAAAAAAAAATTGTTGGTGAGGATGTGGAGAAAATGAAAACATTGTAAACTGTTGATAGGAATGTAAATCAGTACAGTCATTACAAATTACTATATGGCAGCAGCTCTTCCAAAAATTAAAAATGGAAAAACCATCTGAATCAGTAATCTCACTCCCAAATACGCACATAAGGGAAATAAAGCATCTTGAAGAGATATTGGCACCACCATATTTCCTGCATCATAATTGACAACAAACATGCCTAGATACAGAAACAACCTAGATATCCTTCACAAGATGAGCGGATAATGAAAGTGTGATTTTATACACAGACAGACACACACAAACATATATACACACACACACTGGAATATTACTGAGTCAGATAAAGAGGAAAATCCTGCCTTTGGGGATAAGAGAAATGAAGCTGAAGGGAATTATGCTAATGTAATAAGCCAGATGAGGAAAGACAAATTCTATATTGGTATCACTTATTCATGGAATCTTAAAAAGGCTAATTTCATAGAACCAGAGAATAGAATGTTGTTTTCTAGGGTCTGATAAAGGGGGGATGTGTAGACATATGTCAAAGGGTATAAACTTTTAGTTATAAGAATAAATCACAAGGTTCAAATGTATAGCATCGTAATGATAGTTCATAACACAGTCTTGAAAAGTTAAAAGTTACTGAGAGTAAAAAAGAAAACCATTTAACTAGAACAGGTTATGGACTTTTTAATTATCTTGATTTTGGTAGTCAATTCACAATGTATATGTATGGTAAATCATTATAAACTTTAGTATATATAAATTTCCTAGATTTCCTGAATAGTCCTTTTCTTTTACTTTTCTCACTTGACCCTGGAAGTCCTAAAGAAACCACTAATTTGCTTTCCTTCACTAGAAATCATTTTACATTTTCTGGGATTTCATATAAATAACATCTTATACATTATTTTCATCTGGCTTCTTTCACTCAACAAAATTCTATTTTTGTCTTGTCTTTTAACTTTCTAAAAATACTTGTTAATATATAGTTCTATATGTTTCACTGAAACCGACAAAATCATTATACCATTTACATTCCCATATACTTAATATAAAAAGGCTTTTTGATTGAGACTATTTTCATAGGTGAGGTGTGTAGTATTGTCCTGTTAAGCTTTTAATTTGCATTTACCTGAAGGATAAAGATGTTGAGATTCATATGGTTATATT
Source organism: Bos indicus (assembly GCF_029378745.1). NCBI lineage: Eukaryota > Metazoa > Chordata > Mammalia > Artiodactyla > Bovidae > Bos > Bos indicus. The sequence continues at coordinate 50,481,369 of NC_091773.1, forward strand.
CTATATGCATATTTTCTTTAGTTCAGTTTCTATTCAAGTATTTTGCTATTTTAATAGGTTTTTTGCGTTCTTTTCATTTATTTTGAAAATATGTATATGTATTATATATTACATTTGTACAGAAATATATGTCATGCATTCTTTCTATAAATATATACTGATAAATACACTTTTAAAACTTCTTAGTTGTTCAAGCAGAAATACAAATCATACCCCTATTACTTTATCTTAGCCAGAGGAAGAGAAGCATTTCATTTAAACTTCATAGTTTTGAATATGAATATTATCACTGGTATTAAGTAGGATCTAAAATCATAAAATAGCATAACCCTTACCACCAATCTTCCATATTCATCATACTCACCTTCACTTTTCTTAAATGTTTTATCTCAAATACTTTAACATGTCCTATACTTCTTGTCTTCTAATTATTCAATATTCAATTGTCTGCTATTATCCTCTGAAATTCAAAAAAACTCTTCACAATTATTTAATATTTCAAATATGTTTTCTTAGAGCAATATTTTCGGAGAAGGCAATGGCACCCCACTCCAGTACTTTTGCCTAGAAAATCCCAGGGGCGGGGGATCCTGGTGGGCTGCTGTCTATGGGGTCCCACAGAGTTGGACACGACTGAAGCAACTTAGCAGCAGCAGCAGAGCAATATTTTATATGTTGCTTCCTATGGCAGTTATTACATTTAATAAGAGTAGGACAAGAAATTATTGTCTTTAAGCTAATTTGGAAAGATTTCCACATCTTCATATCTTTTGTTTGTATAAATTAAGGATATACTCTTGGTCTCTATCCTTTCACATACTCTTGCCAGTGAAAGAGATCTTTATATGATTGGTCAATAGTAGACATTCATCTTGGTTTCTCAACTAAGTAAGTCACTTTTTAAAGGAACCTATGCAGAAGATTTGCTATTTTTCTTCTCCCTCTTTACCGTGACCATGTGCAGTCTGCTACATTTGCAGGTGGATTTGTCATCAATTGAAGCTTCACTTTAAGTGGGATATTGAAAATTTGGGGGTGGATGGGCAATTACCTGGAGAAGGCAATGGCACCCCACTCCAGTACTCTTGCCTGGAAAATCCCATGGATGGAGGAGCCTGGTAGGCTGCAGTCCATGGGGTCCCTAAGAGCAACTTCACTCTCACTTTTTACTTTCATGCATTGGAGAAGGAAATGGCAACCCACTCCAGTGTTCTTGCCTGGAGAATCCCAGGGACGGGGGAGCCTGGTGGGCTGCCATCTATGGGGTTGCACAGAGTCGGACACGACTGAAGTGACTTAGCAGCAGGGCAATTACCAGTTTTGTTCTCACATTAAAATGCATTCTTCAACACAGACTTTATAAATGTTAAAGGTTTTATTTTTATTATTCACCTACTGATATATTCTCATTCAAAACTCTGGTTAAAAAATGTAGAATATATATTAGGCCACCTCAAAGACTCCAGTAAGTAAAACAAAAATACAAAAACAAAAGAAAAACCCTTGGATTGACTCTGTGAACTTGTTTATTTCTGATTATTTCAGTAGAATTTTGATCATTCTAATCTATGTCTACAAATCCTTGATATGTCTACAAATTGCATTACAATTTGGTCTTAAAAAATATCCAGACTATTCCATTTATTTATTTAAATGGCTAATCTATAAAAATGGATTGATATATGCAATGTCAATCTTCTAATTAGAATAGCCGCTACAGTATTTCAGACCTTTTGACACAGAGACTAGTACTTTCTCAACTATATTCTTGTTTTTAAATATTTTCATGGATAATTTTAATTGTGGTATGTTGAATTATTATCTGGCTTATTTCTTAGTCTCCTGATACAGATTTCAGTTTTGAGAAGCAATTGGAATGGGTTATGTGACAATTATTCTTTGGTGTTCTGATATTTTTCTTCAAATAATACATTGTTTACTGTACCCTGTAGATAGCTTTTTTTAATCAATTATAATATTTTCAGATTTATTTTCTCTTTAGGTTTGTTATGGACTGAACTGTGTCCCACTAATTCATATGTTGATGTATTAAGCCCCACTCCCCAGTAGCTCAGAATATGGCTGTATTTGGAGACAGGGTCCTTGAAAAGAGCACCCTGCAGATATTGACATCATTTGCTTAAAGAAAAATTTTATATAAATTAGGTGGAAGTTTCTTTTTGTTTTAATCTTTCTTCATTTTTGAATTTTAAGGTATCTATATCCCATTCCATCTCTGGTTATAATGTTAATATTTTCTGCTACTGAAACTAAAAGGGAAAAAAAAAAAGTTTTGTCTTCAAAACTCAGACGAGATTGCCCCATGTTTATCAAACCACATATTTTTTACTTCCATTTTCAGAATCAAATAATCCTGTCTGGAATAGTTTACATGTGGTCCTGCCAGGAGGTGAGAGAGAGGGAATATATGATCTCTCCCTGTCATTTCTCCTTTTTTTTTTTGATTCCTTTGTAAGAAGACTGGTGGACTGCTAAATCACTCTTCTACTTTATCATTGTAAAAAGGGTCTATGAATCATCATAAAACAGTGGCCTTTTCATTACCTGGCATTATAAAAGTAGAGTTCTCCAAATTTATGTATCTGAACATTGTAACTTAGCTACCTTTTGTAATGAGGTCTGATCTGCAATCCATTCATTAATTATCTATATTTCAATTGATTTGGCCTCACTTTAAAACTGTATCCCTGCCATGTTCTGGCCTTTTTTTTTTTTTTTTTTTTCTAGTTCAGTTCAGTTCATTCGCTCAGTTGTGTCCGACTCTTTGTGACCCCATGAATCGCAGCACGCCAGGCCTCCCTGTCCATCACCAACTCCCAGAGTTCACCCAAACTCATGTGCATCTAGTTGGTGATGCCATCCAGCCATCTCATCCTCTGTCGTCCCCTTCTTCTGCCCCCAATCCCTCCCAGCATTAGGGTCTTTTCCAATGAGTCAACTCTTTGCATGAGGTGGCCAAAGTATTGGAGTTTCAGCCGCAGCATCAGTCCTTCCAATGAACACCTAGGACTGATCTCCTTTAGAATGGACTGGTTGGATCTCCTTGCAGTCCAAGGGACTCTCAAGAGTCTACTCCAACACCACAGTTCAAAAGCATCAATTCTTTGGCACTCAGCTTTCTTCACAGTCCAACTCTCACATCCCTACATGACACTGGAAAAACCATATATTTCTACATGCTGACTACCGTCTGTCATTCCCTCTCAATTTTGGGAAAATGTTCTTATATTACTGAGAATAGATTTTGCATAATAAAAAATCAGTTTACTTTAAAATTTTGTATTATGATACCATTACATATGTAACTATATACTTTATTACAATTATGCACTGCATAAAAAATGTTCCTTTTGCTATAAGATCTCTGGAGTTATTCTACATTTATATTATATTATCTAAAATAATAATCGCTATGTAAGTCTTTTAAGAGTCATATTATTTCTTTCAAATATTGTCTTTTAAAAAATCTTTAAAACCCATCCTTCATTTCATCTATTTTTTATGATCACTCTTGTGATAATCTACCCTGGAAGATCAAGATAGAAATATTGAATTGTTCATGTTGCATTTTTCCTCATCAGAAACAAATCCTCTCTCAGAATAAGTGTTTAAATTATTGCTTGAAAAAATTAGGAATACAGATGTAAATAAACCTTTTCAAATTAAAATAACATTTGTATGACAGTGAAAGTGAAGTCACTCAGTCGTGTCTGACTCTTTGAGACTCCATGGACAGTAGACAACCAGTCTCCTCTGTCCAGGGGTTCTCTAGGCCAGAATACTGGAGTGGGTTGCCATTTCCTTCACCAGAGGATCTTTCTCACCCAGGGACTGAACCCGGTTCTCCCCGCATTGTAGGCAGATGCTTTACCGTCTGAGCGACCAGGGAAGTCACCAGGGAATGTTTGTATAGATCCATTCAATACTTTATTGTGTTTAGAGGGTAATTGTTTTATTCAATAACTTATTCCTCTTAATTAAGAGAAAAAGTCTAAAAAAAATTAACAAAATGCCTAAAAGTTTATTTAAAATTTGTTTAAAATATCATCAAAGCTGAATTAAATATCAGTAAAGATTGTTGTTATTCCTTCGGGCCTGTTAGACTGAGGTTTTGCAGACTCAAGGAGTTGAGAGAGAATCAATACTTTGAGAAATGAAGTATAAAATTTTAGAAAACTGAGGTTAGCTCCTGATTGTTACTTCAGAATTAAAGAAGGTAAAAAAGGAAGATATTCCTTGATTAGAAATATAGGTTTTAAGGGATGACTGCCTTTGAAGAGCTCCAAATTTGGGCTTCCCAGTTGGTGCTAGTGGTAAAGAATCTGCCTACCAATACAGGAGATGCAAGAGTAGAGGGTTCAGTCTCTGGGTTGGGAAGATCATTTAGAGTTGGAAATGGCAATGTGCTCCAGTATTCTTGCCTGGAGAATCCTATGGACAGAGGAGTCTGGCAGACTACAGTCCATGGGGCCACAAAGAGTTGGACATGACTGAGTGAGTGAGTGCACATGCACACAAACTCTAATTTAATAGAATGAATGAGGCCCAGGAAAAATATAAATAATCATTAAAATCATGCATAACTGTTTCCACTCAGAAGCTTTAAAACCAAACCATGCTAAGCCATATCTACAAAATATTGATATACTGAATGATACAATTGCTTAATTTATAGTTTATAAAGTGAAGTCACTTTAAAAATTTATAATTTATAAAGCTTTAGGAGAGTAAAAACGATAAGGAGAAAGCAAAAGTCTGATATCTGTGTGACTTGTTACTGCAAATTACATTGCTGAAGCTAAGGCTAGTTTATTTCTCTTCAAATCATATATGTTTAATAAAAGACATGGCAATTAATAGTGGTACTAATCAATACTTGTGGAGGTACTTCATACAAATAATAAATCTGGATAAACAAATAAATGGACTTCCCAGGTGGCTCAGTGGGAAAGAATCTGCTTGCTAATGCAGGAACCACAGGAGACATGGGTTGGATCCCTGGGCCAGGAAGATCCCCTGGAGAAGGAAATGGCGCTGTACCTGGAGAATCCCGTGGACAGATAAGCCTGGCAGGCTTACAGACCACAGGGGTCACAAAGAATCGGGCATGACTGAACATGCACATGTGCATAACATAAGCAAATAAACATAAAACAAACAAAAACAAAAGAAATGCAAAAATGGTGTCTGTAACTGTGTTTTTCTTGTACAGATTGTATAAAGGCTGTTGTATAATTGGCCAATTACTGAACCTTATACATTTCTTCCTAATATACTTTGTTTTGTTCTGACAATCTTATATTTATAAAACAGTTTTGCAAAGAGGTTTCCCTTTTATTCTTTCATTATAATAATAACAAAAATGTGTGTGCTAAATCACTTCAGTCGTGTCTGACTCTCTGCAACCCCATGGACTGTATCCTGCCAGGCTCCTCTGTCCATGGCATTCTCCGGGCAAGAATACTGGGAGTGGGTTGTCATGCCCTTCTCCAGGGTGTCTTCCTGACCTACAGATCAAACCTATGTCTCTTAGGTCTCCTGCATTTGTAGTCAGGTTCTTTATCAATAGTGTCCCCTGGGCATATAGGAAAAATGGGCATTAGGAAAAATAACACTATCATATTTGTATACATTAGAACACAGATAAGACAAGTTGAGCATTTCCTAAAGGTTTTATAGCTAATTAATGATAAAGGCTAAATATTAATCAGAAAGCCAGAGTTTGGTGAAGTATTTGGTTTTTATTTCATACTTTTTCTCAAATAACTGTTTCAAAATGCTTGCTAACACTAACTATGCTTCTGTGCTTCTCAACTTGCAGTTTTTATTAATGATTTGTGCATACAAATAAGCTGATATTGGCAGTATCACAGAAATCCACAGCTTTGCAACTTTCTACTGTATATTACATTTTACCTTAATTTTATAATTTTATTTTTACTTATCCTTATAATACATGCTCTACTGTATATTTCTGGAAAACCAATTCTAGGAAAACAAAATAAAACCTAATGCTTGATATATTTCTTTTAAGCTGAAATTAGTTATGCAAAGGAGCATACTTGGATGGGTTTAATGTGAGACATCAGTGCCATTAGATGGCACTCTGGGTAAAGTTGACAATGTTATTTCTTATACTAGAGCATCACAATTTAAGGGCTTAAGTAAGGTAAATGGAATACAAAATTAGTGAACATTTATGTCAAAGAATAATAACTATTACAATGACAAAGGACACTTTTGCTCTTTAAATAATTTAAGGTTTCCTTTTAAATTGTTACACACTATTACTCATCAAATAAAAATTAAGACATTACACAATGAGCTTTTCCTCTTTGAAAATGGATTCATGGTTAAATTTTAAATTTTAAAATTATTGATTTTGCTTTATGGAGCTAAAATCAATGTTATCAATCACTTTATAGCATTCCTAATATAATGTAATGGTAAGGTCTAAAATGAATCGGTTTTTTTAAGCTTATACATGTTTTAAAACAATTTCCATGTATAAATATGGATTTTACAAGCACTGAAAATGCCGTTCATATTTTAAGTTTTCTTTATTAAAATAAGTAGTTTAGAAATATACTCAATACATAAATATTCTTTCTTTCTAATCAGATTACAAATGTTTTGTTATAAGTTATTCCACTTGTTCAATCCTTTTCATCTAGTCACTAATAGGTTAAAAAGCTTAGGAGGGAAAGTTAAGAAGTAGAAGTTATGGTAACAGCCCTTCAGAAATGTGCCATCTTATTAATGAAAGGTGTCTACACAAAACAGGCAATAATAGAAGTAAATGCACGTAATGTTCCTCTAAGGAACTGTTAGAGACCCGATAACACCACGATGGTCTGGCATTTATTTATTATTTTATTGTTACCAAAAGGTAGATAAATATCCTTGATTACTGACTGTATTGCAGATGCTGTCACTACTACTAATATAGGTAATACCTACTATTTATTAATAGTAGGTACAATTAAGTACACACCAATTAAAAAACAGAGGCAACTACATTGATTCTTTTCCAAAGCTACATACTTCCTGTCCTTTGTTTCTCGCTCTGACTGCAAGGGTTTTAAATTAATACTAAACAAGAATTGATTTTGCAAAAACAATGGGAGCTTAAAAGATACCAGAGCAAGTTGGCAGAGAAGTATGGGAGAAAAGAAATAGCAATTGGACTGAAATGCGTCTAAACTTTCTTTGGTGTCTTATCCATGACACTCCATTTCATTTTAACAGACAATAACAAGATGGAAACATTTTTTACAGTTTAACTTTTGGGGCAACCTGACTGAGACTGTTGTTCATTGTGTTAGAAAAAACAACACGAAGCAGTTTTCTTCATGGAAAGCTGATCTAAATCAGATTTCATTTTTCTTTTATATAGTTTTTAATCTGATTCATATTATTTTTGGTAGCTAAAATAATTCACAAGTCTTAGAGCTTTCCATAAACTTAGGAACTGAACCATGTCTTTGTTTCTCAGGTAATCTCAGACTCATTGTTTTTATTATGATCTGTATAGTACAAACACATGAAACTATGAAGCTTATGCTATAGTTTAAAATATTAAATAGTAAAATAATAATAACCTTTATACCTATGACTTATTGGCCAAGTTAAGAAATAGGATATTATCAGCATATGAAAGCCACTTTAGCAATCTTTCTCTGTTCATTTTTCACTCCATCATTCATATCTTTTAATTATTCATTACCAAATATTTGTTTAAGTTTTTCTACCTTATGAACTTGCTTAACTGGATTAAATTATATGTGTTCTTCAGTTCTTTCCTTCTGTCTTTCTGCATTGTATATTTTTTAAAATCTACTCAGGTCGATGTCCTCATGTTGATGAGTCAGTTCATTCATTATTACTGCTGTAAATTCTCTTGTATTCCCTTATATGAAGATGGCATAATTTATTTATCTGTTCTAGTGCTGATGGACAATTGGGATGTTTCCAGAGTTTTGGTATTATGCAAATACTGGTCTGACTATTGTTACATCTGATCCTTGGTGTACATGTTCAAAATCTTTCTACAGGCATATGCCTTGGCTTGGAGTTTCTCAGGACAGAAAATGAATATTGTATTACTATGTAAAATATTAAACTGTTTTGAAAGTGGTTATTTCAGTGTGTACTGCCAATAACACTATTATTAAGTTCCTATTGTACTACAGTCTAACCAATAATTATTTTTATTAGGCTGATCATTGTAAAAGCTTATCTAATGACGCTTTAATGCTTTTAATTATCATTTCCCTGATCGTGAATGATGTTGGCCAGATTTTGTTTGTTTGCTTCTTTTTTTGTCTTTTCCCTCTGCCAAAATTTTGTACATGTTTTACCCATTTTCTACAGGGATGTTTTATTTTTAAATATTAATTTGTGGGGAATAATTTATATATTCCAAACACTAATCTGTCCTGACTATTCAGTGGAAGGACTGAAGCTGAAGTTCTGAAACTTTGGCCACCTGATGTGAAAAACTGATTCACTGGAAAAGACCCTGATGCTGGGAAAGATTGAAGGCAGGAGGTGAAGGGGATGACAGAGGATGAGATAATTGGATGGCATCACCAACTCTATGGACATGAGTTTGAGCAAGCTTTGGGAATTGGTAATGGACAGGGAAGCATGGCGTGCTGCAGTCCATGGGGGTCTCAAAGAGTGGGACACAACGGAGCGACTGAACTGAACTGAACTACTAATCCAGTTGACTTTTATTATTCATAGATTTCATCTTTTTGAATTTGTCTATTGCTAAAATCAATCCATAATCCTAAAATCAACAGTTGTGGTCCTTTCACATTCATTCAAAGCCATACATGGGACAGGAAAAAAAAAAAAAGAAAACAAAAAACTGAGTTTTCTGCTGCACATGCATTGTCCCAGTTGGGGTCGAATGAGATGACATTTCAGCTTCTTATTTTAGTTCTGTCATTTTGCAGTCTACTTAGTGCTACCTTTGTTCATTTTTGTGTTTCTTTTGGTAATTTCACTTTTTAAAATGATTCTCAAGCATGGTGGTGAAGTGTAGTCTAATGTTCCTAAGTGCAAGAAAGCTATAATGTGCTTTACAAAGAAGTGTGTTAGATGAGATTGGGTCAGGCAAGAGTTCTAGTGCTGTTAACCATGAGCTAATGTTAATTAATCACTATTACATATTAAATAAGGTATCACTAAACAGAAATACCATTTCCGTCCTTTATCGAGACCATCTTTGCATTAAATGTTCCCTTGGTATCTCTAATTTTCTTGAAGAGATCTCTAGTCTTTCCCATTCTATTGTTTTCCTCTATTTTTTGCATTGATCGCTGAAGAAGGCTTTCTTACCTCTTCTTGCTATTCTTTGGAACTCTGCATTCAGATGCTTATCTTTCCTTTTCTCCTCTGCTTTTCACTTCTCTTCTTTTCACAGCTATTTGTAAGGCCTCCCCAGACAGCCATTTTGCTTTTTTGCATTTCTTTTCCATGGGGATGGTCTTGATCCCTGTCTCCTGTATAACGTCACGAACCTCATTCCATAGTTCATCAGGCACTCTGCCTATCAGATCTAGGCCCTTAAATCTATATTTCTCACTTCCACTGTATAATCATAAGGGATTTGATTTAGGTCATACCTGAATGGACTAGTGGCAAGAATACACAGAGGAACAGTACAAAAAAGATGTTCACGACCCAGATAATCACAATGGTGTGATCACTGACCTAGAGCCAGATATTCTGGAATGTGAAATCAAGTGGGCCTTAGAAAACATGACTATGAACAAAGCTAGTGGAGCTGATGGAATTCCAGTTGAGCTATTTCAAATCCTGAAAGATGATGCTGTGAAAGTGCTGCACTCAATATGCCAGCAAATTTGGAAAACTCAGCAGTTGCCACAGGACTGGAAAAGGTCAGTTTTCATTCCAATCCCAAAGGAAGGCAATGCCAAAGAATGCTCAAACTACCACACAATTGCACTCATCTCACACGCTAGGAAAGTAATGCTCAAAATTCTCCAAGACAGGCTTCAGCAATATGTGAACCGTGAACTTCCTGATGTTCAAGCTAGTTTTAGAAAAGGCAGAGAAACCAGAGATCAAATTGCCAACATCTGCCGGATCATGGAAAAAGCAAGAGAGTTCCAGAAAAACATCTATTTCTGCTTTATTGACTATGCCAAAGCCTTTGACTGTGTGGATCACAATAAACTGTGGAAAAATCTTCAAGAGATGGGAATACCAGACCACCTGATCTGCCTCTTGAGAAATTTGTATGCAGGTAAGGAAGCAACAGTTAGAACTGGACATGGAACAACAGACTGGTTCCAAATAGGAAAAGGAGTACGTCAAGGCTATATATTGTCACCCTGCTTATTTAACTTATATGCAGAGTACATCATGAGAAACGCTGGAGTGGAAGAAGCACCAGGTGGAATCAAGATTGCAGGGAGAAATATCAATAACCTCAGATATGCAGATGACACCACCCTTATGGCAGAAAGTGAAGAGGAACTAAAAAGCCTCTTGATGGTAGTGAGTGTGGAGAGTGATAGAATTGGCTTAAAGCTCAACATTCAGAAAACGAAGATCATGGCATCCGGTCCACCACTTCATGGGAAATAGATGGGGAAACAGTGGAATCAGTGTCAGACTTTATTTTTTTGGGCTCCAGAATCACTACAGATGGTGACCGTAGCCATGAAATTAAAAGACGCTTACTCCTTGGAAGAAAAGCTATGACCAACCTAGATAGCATATTCAAAAGCAGATACAGTACTTTGCCAACAAAGGTCCGTCTAGTCAAGGCTATGGATTTTCCTGTGGTCATGTGTGGATGTGAGAATTGGACTGTGAAGAAGGCTGAGCGCTGAAGAATTGATGTTTTTGAACTGTGGTGTTGGAGAAGACTCTTGAGAGTCCCTTGGACTGCAAGGAGATCCAACCAGTCCATTCTGAAGGAGATCAGCCCTGGGGTTTCTTTGGAAGGAATGATGCTAAAGGTGAAACTCCAGTACTTTGGCCACCTCATGCGAAGAGTTGACTCATTGGCAAAGACTCTGATGCTGGGAGGAATTGAGGGCAGGAGGAGAAGGGGATGACAGAGTATGAGATGGCTGGATGGCATCACTGACTTGATGGATGAGAGTCTGGGTGAAATCTGGGAGTTGGTGATGGACAGGGAGGCCTGGCATGCTGCGACTCATGGGATCACAAAGAGTTGGACACGACTGAGTGACTGAACTGAACTGAAACAAAAATACACATAAAATGAAGTTCTACATGGATGGCCTGATGAATATCTTGTGAACAGAGGCTCACAGAAATGTAACTCTGTATCTTCCCTAGGAACACATATCAGATCAGATCAGATCAGTCGCTCAGTCGTGTCCGACTCTTTGCAACCCCATGAATCGCAGCACGCCAGGCCTCCCTGTCCATCACCAACTCCCAGAGTTCATTCAGACTCACGTCCATCGAGTCAGCGATGTCATCCAGCCATCTCATCCTCTGCCGTCCCCTTCTCCTCCTGCCCCCAATCCCTCCCAGCATCAGAGTCTTTTCCAATGAGTCAACTCTTTGCATGAGGTGGCCAAAGTACTGGAGTTTCACCTTTAGCATCATTCCTTCCAAAGAAATCCCAAGGCTGATCTCCTTCAGAATGGACTGGTTGGATCTCCTTGCAGTCCAAGGGACTCTCAAGAGTCTTCTCCAACACCACAGTTCAAAAGCATCAATTCTTCAGCGCTCAGCCTTCTTCACAGTCCAACTCTCACATCCATACATGACCACAGGAAAAACCATAGCCTTGACTAGATGAACCTTTGTTGGCAAAGTAATGTCTCTGCTTTTGAATATGCTATCTAGGTTGGTCATAACTTTCCTCCCAAGGAGTGAGCATCTTTTAATTTCATGGCTGCAGTCACCATCTGTAGTGATTTTGGAGCCCAGAAAAATAAAGTCTGACACTGATTCCACTGTTTCCCCATCTATTTCCCATGAAGTGGTGGGACCGGATGCCATGATCTTCGTTTTCTCAATGTTGAGCTTTAAGCCAACTCTTTCACTCTCCACTTTCACTTTCATCAAGAGGCTTTTGAGTTCCTCTTCACTTTCTGTCATAAGGGTGGTGTCATCTGCATATCTGAGGTTATTTATATTTCTCCCTGCAATCTTGATTCCAGTTTGTGTTTCTTCCAGTCCAGCGTTTCTCATGATGTACTCTGCATATAAGTTAAACAGGGTGACAATATACAGCCTTGACGTACTCCTTTTCCTATTTGAAACCAGTCTGTTGTTCCATGTCCAGTTCTAACTGTTGCTTCCTGACCTGCATACAAATTTCTCAAGAGGCAGATCAGGTGGTCTGGCATTCCCATCTCTTTCAGTATTTTCCACAGGAACACATATCAGTATTGGCTTAATCTCTGTTGGGATATCTTTATAGAACACAGTGCTGAAAATAATGAGAATCAGTTATATTTTGTTGCTTGTATCTATTACAAATATCTTTCTGTATGTTTTTTCTTTTCACTGCCTTTATACAATTATTTGAAAAATTAAAATTCTTGCTATGTGATCCAGAAATTTTACTGCTACGTATTAACCCACAGAAAACAAAAACAATAATTTTAAAATATATATGTACCCTGATGTTCATTGCAGCATTATTTACATTAGCCAAGATATGGAAGTAACCTAAGTTTCCATTGATAGATGAATGGATGAGGAAGATATGGTGTGTATGTGTGTGTGTGTGTGCGTGTGTGTGTGTGCGCACATGCATGTGCACACACACAAATACATATGAACATACACAATGGAATTTACTCAGCTACAAAACATGGAAATCTTGCCATTTACAACAACATGGATGGATCTAGAGGGTGTGTGCTAAGTGACGTGAGACATAGAAAGACAAATCCCTTATCATCTGGTTACATATAAAATCTAAAATCATAACAAAAACAAACTCATAGATAATAAGAAGCAAGGGGTGGTTGCCAGAAGGATGGAAGATGGGGAGTGTAAGCAAAATACGGGCAGAGGAATACAGGGTACAAAACTCCAAACAGTTATTTTGCTATTTAGCAGAAATAACCACAACATTGTAAATCAACTATAACTATACTTCAATTAAAAAGAGACATGCAAACCTTCAGTCATAAAATAAATAAACCACAGGGATGTAATATACAGCATAAGGAATACAGTCAATAATATTGCAATACTTTTATATATGGATGGATGGTTACTAGACTTATTGTGGTGACCGTTTCATAAAATATATAGGTGTCAAGTCACTACGTAATACACCTGAAAACTAACATAGTATTGTATGCCAAGTCTATTTCAATAATAAATTTTATCCAATTTATCTATTTTGCTCTGTGCAGTTTTTAAGTTTATTTCTTTATGTACTCGTTCCCTTCATCTGGTTTTTTGAAAAAAATTTCTGTACTTCCTTATTAGATTTACCTTTCAATTAAACTCTGTTTGTGGGTTACTTTTATTCTGTTTGAGGTTTATTTTTATTTATGGTATAGCATAAGGACCTATTTGAGTGGCCAATATTTGCTGCAAAATATAATGATTACCACAGGTTTTGCTGTTTTTCAAGACCCATTCTGTCATAAAGTAAGTTCTACTCATATACAGTAAATTGTTCCTATTAAAAAAGAAGTGAAAATTGTGAAAGGGTCTCAGTGATTTTTCTTTCATGGGTAGGTCTAACAAATGAAAGTGAGTAAAATATGCCAATTTTCATACTATTCATCCATAGCACATACTCACAGCATCAAGGGAAACAAAATATCTCATTTTGAATACAAAACTGACATAAGATTCCACTTTATTTTATATACATCATGTTTTATATTCTTGGTATAAATTCATTGGTGATATGCCATATACTTAATGACAGAGGAAGGTCATGAAACACAAATACAATGGCTTGGAGCCATTCATTAATTTTATTTGCTTACTAAGTTTATCCATTCATTCAAACATTGGAACATTTGCCCTCTCACCATTACCACAACCAAACAAGTAGGCATTTTACTAACCTGCTTGAGCTGCCATACGAAATAACAGAGTGGGAAGGCTTAAACGAGAGAAACTTATTTTCTCACAGTTCTGAAGGCTGGAAATACAAAAACAAGAAATTGGTTGAATAGGTTTCTCCTGAGGCCTCTCTCCATGACTTGCTGACAGCTGCGTCTTTGCTGTATCCTCACAAGGCCTTTCTTTTGTGTGCACACTTCCCTGGTATATCCCTCTGTGTATCTTAATTTCCTCTTTTAAGGACATCAGTCACATTGGATTAGGCCCTATCCTATGGGTTTTAACTTAATCACCTCTTTAAAAATCCTATTTCCAAATTCAGCCACATTAAAACACACAGGGGTTAGATCTTCAACATAAGAATTTGGGGAGAAATACAACTCTGTCAGTGACCGGCATGCTTAAGTTCTTAAGGTACAACAATGACCTTTCCAGTCATGTTATGCTGAATTGTCTGTTTCTCAACAACTTTTTACACTGCTCATAGACAGAAGCTGTGTCTTTTTATACATATGTCCCCAAAATAATGGAGCAGTTTAAATTATGTGCTTCTACAGTCAATGTAATGTCAAGCCATATTAGACCCTGAGCCAGAAGGAAAAATTACTAATATTGATCATGTCTTTAAAGTTTTGATATTTTGGTCATCAGTGATATTTTTATATTAACTTTGATTTTTTTAAAATGTTGCATTAAAATGGTATTATCTGAATTACTGCGCTTTTTTAGTGTTCCTTTAAATTTTGTATGTGAAGTAAATTAAGTGTCTCACTCCCTTCATCCTCTTCATCCTACTTTTGACCCTGTCTAAAATGGTGAAATTTACAAGATGAAATTTTCAGTAATAGTATTCCTATCCCTAAAAAGCTGCACTATGACAATCTTTACAAAATTCTATAGCAGGAATGATTTGTCTTTTGAAAAGTAGCAGAAGGCATGGAAAACATCACTACTTTGGAATTTGGAAAAGTTTAGATTCTAATTTTGTCTGCCAATTGTTTGCTGGTTCTAAAGTCCAACCCTTCTGTAGGTGAGTTAGAATCAAACAGTAAAATGCAGTATACAACAGACCATTAATATTTAGCTAATTAACTTTCATAAAATCACAATTTCATGCTCTACATTCAGAGACTTTGATTCAGTTATTTCTAGGACATGGTGCATGGCTCTGCAGTTTTTACATATAACTCTACACACCCAAATGATTGTAATATAAATAGTCCTTGGACCATGAGGCTTTGTAGAGTGAGTGAAGTTGCTCAGTTGTGTCCAACTCTTTGCGATCCTATGGGACTATAGCCTACCAGGTTCCTCTGTCCATGGGATTTTCCAGGCAATAGTACTGGAGTGGATTGCCATTTCCTTTTCCAGGGGATCTTCCCAACCCAGGGATCAAGCTTTGTAAAGTACACTGATTGAATATGGATTAGAGTCCCTGATGAGATTAATCAGTTAAACTAGGCTTAAGGCCTCAGAGACTGTGGTTCTGAATGCGTTTTAAAGACAGAAAAACATAGGAATAATAGTGCAAACTGATTCAGAAAGTGAAGAGGAATTAAAGAGCCTCTTTATGAAAGTGAAGAAGGAGAGTGAAAAAGGTGGCTTAAAACAGCATTCAAACAAGATCATGGCACCCAGTCCCATCACTTCATAGCAAATACATGGGGAAACAATGGAAACAGTGACAGATTTTATTTTCTTAGGCTCCAAAATCACTGGGGACTGTGACTGCAGCCAAGAAATTAAAAGACACTTGCTGCTTGGAACAAAAGCTCTGACAAACCTAGATAGCATAGTAAAAAGCAGAGATATCAGTTTGCCAAAAAAGGTCCATATAGTTAGTAACACCTATGATTTTCCCAGTAGTCATGTACAGAGCTTCCCTGGTGGCTCAGATGGTAAAGCATCTGCTTGCAATGTGGGAGACCAGGGTTCGATCCCTGGGTTGGGAAGATCTCCTGGAGAAAGAAATGGCAACCCACTCCAGTATTCTTGCCTGGAGAATCCCATGGATGGAGGAGCCTGGTAGGCTACCGTCCATGGGGTCGCAAAGAGTCGGACACGACTGAGCGACTTCACTTTCACTTTCACTTTTCACTTTCATGTTCAGATGTCAGAATTGGACCATAAAGAAGGCTGAGCACTGAAGAATTGATGCTGTGGTGCTGGAGAAGCCTCTTGAGAGTCCCTTGGACAGGAAGGAGATCAAAACAACCAATCCCAAAGGAAGTCAATTCTGAATATTCACTGGAAGGACTGAAGCTCCAACAGTTTGCTGTGGTTTGAGATCAGTACCTAAATTAGATTGATTATATTATTTGCAGCCAAATATGGAGAAGTTCTGTACAGTCAGCAAACACAGGACTGGTAGCTGACTGTGGCACAAATCATCAGCCCCTTATTGCAAAATTCAGGCTGAATTTGAAGAAAGTAGAGAAAACCACTAGGCCATCCCGGTATGGCCTAAATCAAATCCTTTATGATTATTCAGTGGAGGTGACAAATAGATCCAAGGGATTAGATCTGGTAGACAGAGTGCCTGAAGACTATGGACAGAAGTTTGTAACATTTTACAGGAGGCAGTGACCAAAATTATCCCAAAGAAAAAGAAATGCAAGAAGACAAAGTGGTTGTCTGAGGAGGCCTTGCAAATAGTGGAGAAAAGAAGAGAAGCAAAAGGCAAAGGAGAAGGGAAAGATATATCCAACTGAATGCAGAGTTCCAGAGAACAGCAAAGAGAGATAAAAAAGTATTCTTAAGTGAACAAAGGAAAGAAATAGAGGAAAACAAAAGAATATAAAGAATAGAGAACTCTTTAAGAAAACTGGAGATACCAAGGGAAAATTTCATGCAAAGATGGGCATAATAAAGGACAAAAAGTTAAGGACCTAAGAGAAGCAGAAGAGACTAAGAAAAAGTGGCAAGAATATACAGAACTGTACAAAAAAGCTCTTAATGATTGAGATAATCACAATGGTGTAGTCACTCACCTAGAGCCAGACATAATGGAGTGTGAATTCAAGTGGGCCTTAGGAAGCATTACTACAGACAAAGCTAGTGGAAGTGATGGAATTCCAGCTAAGCTATCTCAAATCCTATAATAAGTGTTGCACTGATTATGCCAGAAAATTTGGAAAACTCAGCAGTGGTCAAAGAACTGGAAAAGGTCATTTTTCATTCCAATTCCAAAGAAAGACAATGCCAAAGAATGTTCAAATTCCCGTACAATTGCACTCATTTCACATGCTAGCAAGATTATGTTCAAAAATCCTTCAAGCTATCCTTCAACAGTACAGTGAACCAAGAGCTTCCAAATATACAAACTGGATTTAGAAAAGGCAAAGGAACCAGAGATCAAATTGCTAACATCTGTTGGATCATAGAAAAAGCAAGGGAATTAAAAAAAATCTACTTCTTATGACCCAGCAATCCCACTGCTGGGCATACACACTGAGGAAACCAGAAGGGAAAGAGACACGTGTACCCCAGTGTTCATCGCAGCACTGTTTATAATAGCCAGGACATGGAAGCAACCTAGATGTCCATCAGCAGATGAATGGATAAGAAAGCTGTGGTACATATACACAATGGAGTATTACTCAGCCATTAAAAAGAATACATTTGAATCAGTTCTAATGAGGTGGATGAAATTTGAGCCTATTATACAGAGTGAAGTCAGCCAGAAAGAAAAACACCAATACAGTATACTAACGCATATATATGGAATTTAGAAAGATGGTAACGATAATCCTGTATACAAGACAGCAAAAGAGACACTGATGTATAGAACAGTCTTTTGGACTCTGTGGGAGAGGGAGAGGGTGGGATGATTTGGGAGAATGGCATTGAAACATGTATAATATCATATATGAAACGAGTCGCCAGTCCGGGTTCGATGCACGATACTGGATGCTTGGGGCTGGTGCACTGGGATGACCCAGAGGGATGGTATGGGGAGGGAGGAGGGAGGAGGGTTCGGGATGGGGAACACATGTATACCTGTGGCGGATTCATTTTGATATATGGCATAACCAATACAATATTGTAAAGTTAAAAAATTAAAAAAAAATCTACTTCTGCTTCACTGACTACACTAAAGCCTTTGATTGTGTGGCTCACAACAAACTGGGGAATATTCTTAAAGAAATGAGAATACCAGACCACATTATCTACCTCCTGAAAAACCTGTATGTAGGACAAGAAGAAACAGAACTGGACATGGAACAATGGACTGATTCAAAATTGGGAAAGAAGTACATCAAGGATGTATAATGTCACCCTCCTTATTTAACTTATATGCAGAGCACATGATGCAAACTGCTAGGCTGGATTACTCACAAGCTGGAATCAAGATTTCTGGGAGAAATAACCCAGAATATGTAGATAACATATATTCTTTATGGACAGGGAAGCCAGGCGTGTTGCAGTTCATGGGGTCACAAAAATTCAGACATGACTTAGCGACTGAACAACATCAACAGAAATTTTAAGAAAACATGTTATATGCCATTACCATTGCTGTTCTGCACAAATTTGAGAAGTGATCTGTTTAGCCTAAATTGTCTTAAGTCTACATAGGTAGTTAAGGAGTACCATGTGAAAACCAAGTCCTTCAGGTGTGCTTGTATTTAGACCATTAAAGTACTTGAGTTTATTATGCTTATCATATGAACTCCAATAAATAAACTGTGATGTTCCATAGTAGACTCTGAATAATAACTGCCAAATGATTGAAAAATTGACCATTTTGACAATTACGCATTTCTCCTGTTTGTATCTGTCCATGGTATTCAGCACTGATTTTTGGGTTTAAATATAAATAAACTAGAGCAACATATTTAAGCCACCTTCACCTTTAGCACACACCCCCTTTTTACAGGACGAATGATTTTCCCTTCCTAGTAATTATTAGCCTTTCTTTCTAAACACCAGCATTAACATCATCCTCTAAAAGATTACAAAGAGTAGAATTGAGTAGAAACACTTGACAATAGCTTATATTAACTTGGTTGAATCCCCAAAGGCTATAGTAAATAAATAGAAAAATATATTTAGCCTATCCTACATACATTTCATAAGTTTATCTTCATTCCCTTGGTACAATATTCTATGTAGGTAGAAACTCAACACGCAAACTATCTGTAATATAAAACTATTCAGACAGATCTTGAGCTTAAGTTGACCTTAGATAACAAAATTGTTATTGCCCCCTCTCTTATACTTTCTTTGGCTAATGAATTTCCATCTCAGATATAATTTAAGCATGATTTGATTAGAAGGAAATGTTTTGTTGCCATTGGTTATGTTATTTCACCCTTATGTGTATTTTCACAACTTTCTACCTTTCTATTTTACCACTCTACACATTTTATAGTTAAAAACCTGTTTATAGTGATCTCCTCTAAACAGTACAGTATGGAAAAGTGACAGAAAGATTCACTTTATAGTGAAGAAATCTGACAAACACTGACGCAGAAAATTATTAACAGCAATACTACTAAGTCATGTTGATAGTGAGATCCTTTCATATGATGTGATAAAAATGATATTTTATCTCTGTGGTGTTTGCAAAACCCACATCCCCTGGATAAATTATGGAAAAATAGAAGATTAATTCCAATAAAGAAAACCCTACAAAATATTTGTTATTCCTCAAACAACCAAGGTCATGGAAAACAAGAAGTCTGAGAAATTCTCTTAATCAAAATTAGCCCAAGACATGACAGTAAATGGATGTGATACCCTGCATGGGATCCTGGACCAGAAATAAGATATTCAATAATATCTAAGAATATAGGAATAAGCTAAGGGCCTTAGTTAATAACAATATATCAGTATTGGCTTATTAACCGTGACAAATGCACATACTAATGTAAGATGTTGATAATGGGAGAAATGGGATGTGCAGTATATGGAAGCTTTCCGCACTGCAGTTGCATATTCCCTGCAAATCTAAGACTATTAAAAAAAAATTCCTTAAAAATGGCTTAGTTAACCTTCTCCCCTGTTAGACTCTGTGATCTCTGAAAGTCAGACTCTGTCTGTTTTAATCACCTTAGTACAGAGCACACAAGACGAGCTTGATAAATAATTGTTGAATGAGTGATTGAATGAATGAGTGAAATAAACATTTAATAACTGACTGTGAAAGAAACTTAATTCCCTGAAGAAACTTCTATTTATATATGTAAATAGTATTTCCTCAACCCACCAGTCAGGATGCAAATGAATGCCATCTGCCTCTTGTTCTCTCACAACCTCTTGCTCTTGGGTCCCTGCAGTTATTTTCCCTGATTGACTGCTCTAAATATGTTTTTTTCCCAAAAGAATCCCTGTGCCCCTGTATAATCAACATCTTTTGCTTCCTATGCCAAGCACAGTAGACAAATCTGTGAAAACCAGGAAGGGCTTAGGGAGGTCCCTATGAACAGACGTTCAAAGAACCTGGCCTGGCTTCTGGTGCTCTTGATGCCAATAAAGTACTCTCCCAAGCCTCCTTGGCCACAGTCACATCATTTACATTAGAGTTTCTAAAATATTAATATTTACAGAATCAATTGACTGGATAAGAGTTCCTTTTTAAGTGTAAAATACCCCTAGAAAAGTTAATGGACTAAAATCCTTCCCCCTTTTATCATGAATTAATTTCAGGCAGAAGGTTTCCTATTTTAGATTTGCCTAGTGGGATTTTTCTTCTATGCGAGGGAGACAAGAAACATACTTTTGGAGACTGGGGGTGCTTTGGGGTACACAGTAGGTTTGGTATTAAGGTAAAGGGAGCACTTCAGGGGTGTAGGTTTATTAAGTTAGAAGAAGATGGCACAAGAAGTGGCAGGGGTTTATATATGGGTGGAAAATGAGTCAAAGAATAGAGTCACATTAAAGTAATAACAACATTGCTGAAGTGAATAAAAAGTAGGAGGGTGAGGAGGAAAGAGAGAAGGAAAATGAGGAGGAGAAGATGTTCTGTTCATGCTGAGAGAAGGTGAGGAAAAAGGCACGCTCCTTCCATCTCCCCATCTTTTATATCACCTTTGTATAGAAACCAGAACTGAGATTAATACTGTTGTTACTATAATTCAGTGATATCATTAAATAATTTGACTTTTCAGGGTTAGTTCTGGAAAATAGCAAGATATGTTTACAACGTTATTTCTATAGGAAAATATTCCAAACTCTACAAAATTAGAGAAGAATGTACATTTACAAGTTAAAGGCTGGCTATACTTTCTAAAATTAAGCTACAAGTTAACTTGAGCCCTTTAGTAGGCCAGAACAAAGAAGGCTAATTTAAATAATCCCTTAGTACAACATGCTTACTAATGTTTTTAGCATGATATAAAGGTTGAGTGGTCTAATGATTAAAATACTTGTTCATGAATCTGGAGGTCTACAATTACAGTTTTAGTTATCCATGTAGTTTTGCTTAATTTTTTATCAAATAAATTAATCTGTCATTGTTACTATCTCTCTCTATATAAATGGAACCATATGTTCAGTCATCTATATTTAAAACATGGTTTGAATGTCAATTAAAAGTTAAAGTTTCTCTACAAACATGCATATATGTTTTCTTTAAATCTGGTATTATTTAAGAGGAAATATATTAACTCCACTAATAGCTTGTGTTCATGGATACCATTCGTTATGCTAAGTGCTGAATTTATATCCTCCCATTTAAATCTCACAGCACTACAATGTGCCAATATTAACTACGGTGGTGGTTTTCAAATGAAAAAAATGCCTGGCTTAAGTGGAAGAGATAAAATTAAACTTAATTCTCTTTGATTCCAAAGCTTGACCATTTATCCTTCTTCTAATTAATGAGCAATACTTTAAAAAATACCATACATAGTATCAGAAATAAAATTTAGCAGATAGTAGTTTTCCATTAAAAACATCATGAAAATTTTAAAATAGAGATAAACACATTTGCATCAGAACTTTTTAAAAAAGTGACCAAATAGCCTAATGATTCATGTATTCTTCCTTCTTTTTACAACTACAAAAGACATAATATTACTCATCAGTGAGGTGAATAAAATAGACATTCTTTAGTTATGTGATGTGATTATATTTTATGAGAAAAAAATGACTTAAGTTCATCTTTGTATTGAACACTAAATTATATAAAGTGAGTTTCTTGTCAAATGGGATGGTTCTGTCTGTTCCAGTTGCTTCCCACCCTGCTAAGAATCCACAGAATCCACAGAAAACAAGTCTGTCATGAGCCAAATGCTCACCACAGGGAATTTATTCCTGCTGGCTCTGAAGTAATCTCATATCAGAGGAGGTCAGCTTACCTTCAGATTCATGACATGAAGATAAGATACAAGACTGCTCAGAGCATTTCAACCTAAAATAAATAAACATATAATGTGGCAATCCTTAACCTGAAAACAAATTACATTTAGAATGATATATTTAACATTAAAGGGATATTTTGCTTTTATATGAGGAAAACCTAAATACAAATTATCTTATTTGTACAATTTTTTGGCAAACCATTTGAATTAAAAACAAGCTGATTCTAGGTCACTTTCTAAGGTAGAATTACACAATCTTGAATGACTTAATTACAAATCAATAGATCATAATTAATAATTTATATATATTGCCACTTTATTGAAAGTATGCATGATTATTTACAAGCAGAAAAGTGTTTCTGAAAATTTTTCTGAAACAAATGATAAAATTTATGCAGATACTTAGCATTTTAACATTAAATATTAGTAAATGTTAATATTTTTGCTAACCATAGAAATAATCTATAAAATAACATGAACAAGTGAATTTATGCCGTGCAGGTAGATAATCTGAAAACCCATACTGTAGCAGGACAGTGAATGTGGCCTACTGTCAGTGTCCTTATTATTTTTCTAAAGCCACTGCTTAATACAATTAGCATAACAGAATACCAGACCACCTGACCTGCCTCTTGAGAAACCTGTATGCAGGTCAGGAAGCAACAGTTAGAAGTGGACATGGAACAACAGACTGCTTCCAAATACAAAAAGGCTGTATATTGTCACCCTGCTTATTTAACTTATGTGCAGAGTACATCATGAGAAATGCTGGGCTGGAAGAAGCACAAGCTGGAATCACGAGTGCCAGGAGAAATATCAATAACCTCAGATATGCAGATGACACCACCCTTATGGCAGAAAGTGAAGAAGAACTCAAAAGCCTCTTGATGAGAGTGAAAGAGGAGAGTGAAAACTTTGGCTTAAAGCTCAACATTCAGAAAATGAAGATCATGGCATCTGGTCCCATCACTTCATGGCAAATAGATGGGGAAACAGTAGAAACAGTGTCAGACTTTATTTTTGGTGGCTCCAAAATCACTGCAGATTTTGATTGCAGCCATGAAATTAAAAGACGATTACTCCTTGGAAGGAAAGTTATGACCAACCTAGATAGCATATTCAAAAGCAAAGATATTACTTTGCCAACAAACGTTCGTCTAGTCAAGGCTATGGTTTTTCCAGTAGCCATGTATGGATGTGAGAGTTGGACTGTGAAGAAAGCTGAGCGCCAAAGAATTGATGCTTTTGAACTGTGGTGTTGGAGACTCTTGAGAGTCCCTTGGACTGCAAGGAGATCCCAACCAGTCCATCCTAAAGAAGACCAGTCCTGGGTGTTCATTGGAAGGACTGATGCTGAGGTTGAAACTCCAATACTTTGGCCACCTCATGCGAAGATTTGACTCATTGGAAAAGACCCTGATGCTGGGAGGGATTGGGGGCAGGAGGAGAATGGGACGACAGAGGATGAGATGGCTGGATGGCATCACCAACTAGATGGACATGAGTTTGGGTGAACTCCAGGAGTTGGTGATGGACAGGGAGGCCTGGCATGCTGCGATTCATGGGGTGACAAAGAGTCGGACACGACTGAGCGACTGAACTGAACTGAATTGAATGGCTAGTTGAGAGAAATATAAAATGACAGATAGAGATGAAAGCATTCTTAGTAAATACATGTCAAGTTCTTATCCTTCACAGGATTTCATACACAGATTTTACTGCATCCATAGGGCTTAGGCAACCCAAGCATGGTTTCAAAACCATGGTTCATGTGAATTAATGATAAGGAAAGTGCTTAGTGACAAATGGATTTTTTTTTTCCATTTCTTGACAGGAAATAGACCTGTTAGATATTTTTGTGTAACTTATTTCTGCTCAGTTTTGATTTTAAGACAACTTCCCTGGAATATGATATGATAGAAGGCAGAAATATTGCACAAAAGAAATAATTTCATAAGACCCAAGATGTCTTATGAAACTATCAGAGCATTAAAGATTCCATATTTTCATAGTCTGTTAAAATATGTCAGTATCTTTAGCGAGGAAGGAAGGATAGCCACCAGAAACAGAATTTTTGAAAGAAAAATATTTAATATATGACTGGAAATTAAAACACAATGTACAGGAGACCTTACAATTAGGTTAAAAAAAAATAAAAACACGAAAAACAAAAAAACCTGACAGCCATTAGAATCACACATCTTCTAAAAAAACTAGTCCCAGAGATGAGAAGAAGGGTAAAGAAGTAAGGGGGCTATAACATTTAATTAGAGAATGTGTGACATGTAAAATATACAGGCAGGAATGGTTCAGGAGAAATATTAAGACTTCCATGTAACTTTATTGAGGAGAATTTTATTAATAGAAAATCCTTCCTTAGGTAGAATTTTTCCCAGGTTTTTTTTTTTTTATTCTTTTTGATGTGATGGTAAATGGGATAGTTACCTTAATTTATCTTTCTGATAGTTCATTGGTAATTTCTAGAAAGGCAACATAATTACTTTATATTATTTTTGTACCTGAAACCTTACTGAATTCATTGATAAGCTCTAGCAGTTTAATGATAGCATCTTTAGGATTTCCTATGTAGGGTAACATGTCATCTGATAATTTTACTTTTTGTTTTCCAATTTGGATTCCCTTTATTTCTTTTTCTCTTCTTACTGCTATGGCTAGGACTTCCAAAATTATGTTGAATAAAAGTGATACAAATAGGGCTTCCCTCACGGTTCAGTGGTAAAGACCTTGCCTGCCAATGCAGTAGACACAGGTTCTATCCTTGTTCTCAGAAGATCCCACACGCAGTGGAGCAACTGCATCCATGCGTCACAACTATTGAGACTGTGCTCTAGAGCTCAGAAACCACGTGCTATAAAGCCTGTGCTCCCCAACAAGAGAAGCCCTCAAAATGGTAAGATCTCACATCACAAAGAAGAGTAGCCCCCACACTCTGTGACTAGAGAAAAGCCCATGCAGCCATGAAGACCCAGCACAGCCATAAATAAATAAAATGGTGTTATTTTTTTTAAGTGGTACACATAGATATCCTTGTCTTGTTCCTTATCTTAGAGAAAATGCTTTCAACTTTCCACCGCTGAGTATGACATTAGTCATGGGTTTCCCATATATGGCCTATATTATGTTGAAAAGTGTTCACGCTATGCCTGCTTTCTGGAAAGTTTCTCTCATAAATTGATGTTAAATTTTATTAAAAGCTTTTTCTGCATCTATTGAGATGATCATGTGGTTTTTATTCTTCAGTTTGTTAAGGTGATGTATCATGTTAATTGATTTGCAGATATTAAAAAAAAAACTTGCATCCCTGAAATAAATCCCACTTGGCCATGTGTATGATCCTTTTAATGTTTTGTTGGATTTGGTTTGGTAGTATTTTGTTGAGAATTTTGGTATAAACTTACCTAAGAAGGCAAAAGATCTGTACTCCAAATAAGACACTATAAAAGAAACGGAAGATTACACAAATGAATGGAAAGGTATACTGTCTCCTTACTGAATGAATCATTCATTAAAATTACCATAATATCCAAGGCAATACACAGATTCAATGCAATCCTTATCAACATAACAATAACATTTCAAAAAAAAACTAGAACAAATAACTTTATAATGTGTATGGAAACACAAATACCCCAAATAGCCAAATCCTGCAAAGGAAGAACAGAAATGGAGGTTTACACTACTGGACTTCAGACTATACTACGAAGATACAGTAATCAAAACAGTATGATACTGGCACAAAAAGAGACACACAGATTAAGGGAATAGAATAGAAAGCCCAATAAAGCCGCACACATTATGGTCAGTTAATCTATGACAAAGGAGGCAACGCTATACAATGGCAAGAGGAAAGTCTCTTCAATGAATGGTGTGGAAAAATTGGACAGCTGCCTGTAAAAGAATGAAATTAGAACATTCTCTAACACTATCTACAAAATAAACCCAAAATGGACTAAAGACTTAAATGAAAGACCATATGCTAAAAAAATTTCTAGATGAAAGAAAGCATAGGCATAAGACTGTGACATAAATTACAACAATCTTTCTTTTTTCCTTTGGATCTGTTTCCTAAAGTAATAAATAAATAAAAGCTCAAACAAACAAATAAGACCTAGTTAAACATAAAAGCTTTTGCACAGCAAAGAAAACCATCTATAAAATAAAAAGGCAACATACTAAATGGGAGAAGATATTTACAAATGATGCAGCTGATAAGGGATTAATATTGAACATATATAAATAGCTCATATAACTTAACATTATTAAAAAAAGAAATTGGCAGAAGACTTAATTAGACATTTTTCCAAAGAGTACATACAGATGACCAACAGGTGCTTGAAAAGATATTCAACATCATTAATTGTCAGGGAATGCAAATAAAAACCCACAATTAGGTATCACCTCATACCTGTTTCAGGATGGCTATAATAAAAAATATACAAATAACAAAAACTGGCAAGGAAGAGGAGAAAAGGTAACTTTATACACTGTTGGTGGGAATGTATATTGGGAGAGTCATTGTGAGAAACTTTATGGAGGTTTCTCAAAAAATGGAAAATAGAACTACCATATGACCCAGCAATTCCATTCCTAAGTATATATGCACCCCCCCATAAAAAATAAAACAAACACACTAATTTGAAAAGATACATGTACCCCAATGTTCATCATAGCATTATTTACTACTGTCAAGATATGGAAGTAACCTAAGTGTCCATCAACAAATGGGTGGACAAAGAAGTGGTATATAATATACTATATGTTATTCCATCCATCTGTTGAAGACATTAGGTTACAGAGTTGGGCACAAGTGAAGTGACTTAGCATGATATAATGATAAAAAAGAATGAAATTTTGCCATTTTCAGCAACATGGATGGACTGGGAGGGCATTATGCTATGTTAAATAAATTAGAATGACAAATACTGTAGGATATCACTTACATGTGGACTATAAAAATACAACAAACTAATGAATATAACAAAAAAGAAGCAAGACCCAGGTACAGAGAGCAAGCTAACAGTTACCAGTGTGGGAGAGGGGCAACTTAGGAGTGCAGTTGGATATGGGGAATACAAATATTGGGCATAAGACAGATTGTTTTATACAACACAGGGAATATAGACAATATTTTGTAATGACTGTAAATGGAAAATAATCTTTCAGTTCAGTTCAGTCACTCAGTTGTGTCCAATTCTTTGCGACCTCATGAACCGCAGCATGCCAGGCCTCCCTGTCCATCGCCAGCTCCTGGAGTCTACCCAAACCCATGTCCACTGAGTCGGTGATACCATCCAACCATCTTATCCTCTGTCGTCCCCTTCTCCTCCTGCCCTCAATCTTTCCCAGCATCAGGATCTTTTCAAATGAGTCAGCTCTTCACACCAGGTGGCCAAAATATTGGAGTTTCAGCTTTAGCATCAGTCCTTCCAATGAACACCCAGGACTGGTCTCCTTTAGGATGGACTGGTTGGATCTCCTTGCAGTCCAAGGGACTCTCAAGAGTCTTCTCCAAAACCACAGTTCAAAAGCATCAATTCTTCTGTGTTCAACTTTCTTTATAGTCCAACTCTCACATTCATACATGACCACTGGAACACCCATAGCCTTGAGGAGATGGCCCTTTGTTGACAAAGTAATGTCTCTGCTTTTTAATATGCTATCTAAGTTGGTCATAAAATGCTTATCCATCTCAAAATCAGAATATTTTCTGATTAATAGAGTTGCCTCAGTTTACACCTTCTTCAAAATGATTCTACCCATGCATACACACCTCTTAACTTGGTAAACAAACTTTTTCAACAGTTCAGTGATCATTTCAGTAAGTTATTGCTCTTTACAATAAATATTCTTGTTTATCATCATAGCTTTGTAGAATATGAAAGGGAAAGTATTAGTTGCTCAGTTTTGTCTGACTCTTTGTGACCCGAGGACTGTAGCCCGTTAACCTCCTCTGTCCATGGAATCCTCCAGGCAAGAATACTGGAGTCTGTAGCCATTCCCTTCATGGCACCCCACTCCAGTACTCTTGCCTGAAAAATCCCATGGACGGAGGAGCCTGGTGGGCTGCAGTCCGTGGGGTCACCAGGAGTTGGACACAACTGAGTGACTTCAGTTTTACTTTTCACTTTCATGCATTGGAGAAGGAAATGGCAACCCACTCCAGTGTTCTTGCTTGGAGAATCCCAGGGATGGGGGAGCCTGGTGGCTGCCATCTATGGGATCGCACAGAGTTGGACATGACTGAAGTGACTTAGCAGCAGCAGCAGCAGCCATTCCCTTTTCCAGGGGATCTGCCCAACCCAAGGATGGAACCCAAGTCTCCTGCATTGAAAGCAGATTCTTTACTGTGACAGCCACCAGGGAAGCCCTTTATAGAGTATAGTCATGGAAATTTAAGATCACAACTGGAATTAAAATCCATGTTCCCCACATACTAACTATGAATCATAGGCAAATTATATAATTTTTCTATGCCTGAGTTCATTTCTCTTCACTAACACCAAATTGTTCATAATAGTAATTCTGACATTCCTACCAGAAGTTTATGAGCATCTGTTGAAGTGCATTTTCAATAATATTATGTTTTCAGGTTTTTTAATTGAGGCTAATCTGATGAGTTGGGGGATGACTGTAGATTGTAGTATAAATATGTTCTTATATTTTATTGGAACACTGGATTTTCTTCATCTTTTGGTCTTTTATCTCTTAGGCTATTTATCTCTTCTCAGTAATTTTTTTGTGTATGCTCAGTCATTCAGTCATGTCTCACTCTTTGAGACCCCATGGACTTTAACCACCTGGCTCCTCTGTCCATGGGATTTCCCAGGCAGGAATAATGGAGTGCCTTGCCATTTCCTTCTCCAGGGGATCTTCCTGACCCAGGAATGAAACTTCATCTCCTGTATTAGCAGGCAGATTCTTTAACACTGTGCCACCTGGGAAGCCCCCCTCATTAATTTTTAGGATTTTGCATATTCTAGAGAGTAATTCCAGAGAAGGCAATGGCATCCCACTCCAGTATTCCAGTATTTGCCCGGAAATCCCATGGATGGAGGAGCCTGGTAGGCTGCAGTCCATGGGGTCGCTAGGGGTTGGACACAACTGAGTGACTTCACTTTTACTTTTCACTTTCATGCACTGGAGAAGGAAATGGAAACCCACTCCAGTATTCTTGCCTGGAGAATCCCAGGGACGGAGAAGCCTGGTGGGCTGCCGTCTATGGGGTCGCACAGAGTTGGACACGACTGAAGCGACTTAGCAGCAGCTGCAGAAAGTAATTCATTAGGATTTAGATGCACTGAAAAGGTTTCTTCTAATTTATATATATATATATATATATACACATATACATATACATATATATATATATATAAATTTTGTATGCCATAAAGTAAATTTTAGAAGTAATATAGTAAAATGCATATATATATATATATATATATATATATATATATATTTTTAGGATATGCTATCAGGGATTTTTTTATATTTTTTTAATTTTTTAAATTTAATTTAATTTTATTTTATTTTTTAACTTTACAACATTGTATTGGTTTTGCCATATATCAAAATCAATATTTTATTTATGATTTTCACACTTCTGTTTTAAGAAAATTTTCCTAGAAAATATTACAATAATACTGTTTTATCTGATACCTTTGAAGTTTTACTATTCACATTTAGATTTTCAGTAATGTGAACTTGTTCTTGTGCATGTAATACAAATTTAGGATATTTTTCTTCTTTTCTTGTAGCACTGCTTGCTCTGAGACACATTTCTAAACTTTTCTGATTCTCATTTCTGTTTGAAATGGGGGCTGACTCCTGTGAGTCCTAGTGACAGCCTTTTTCAGGCTGTTTAAAAACATGGAGAGGAAACTGAACGGGAGAGGACTCATATTTTCCCTTCGTCTTCTGCTTGGGACATGTCACTGGGAGCAGCTGCATCTCTTTACAGGGCTAGTTCCTGTTAGACAGGTCCAGAGAACTTAACTTCTGCAAGTTGATTCCAGTGCCTCTGCTCTGTTAACCCAGTCTCCTCCTTTGACCTCCAGCTCTGGAGACAGTCATGACTTTCTGCTTCCCTGTATTATTTTGATTATTGTCATTATTATTATTTTATTAAGATAGCTTCAGTGTCTCCTGACTAGTTTCTCAGCCTCTTCTATCACGAGTAACTTGATTCTGTGTAATTACCTTTAAAAAAAGATGTACACCTGAAACTAATATGTTATAAATCAACTATTTCAATTAAAAAATAAAAGTGAAGAAAAAAATGTTTGCATGCATGTTTCTCTTTAATGCATATTTTCTTTATTCTATTTATTATATTAGAAGTCTGAAAGTATATTTTATCAAATAGAAGCCTAATTTATTTGTGGCCCATAGATTCTGCTTTATTACCTTAACATCAATGTCAGATGTATGTATTATAATGCTATAAAGTTGCGAGTTTGGTCATATAAGCCAGAATTTCATCACTTTATAGTCTTCAAAAAATACATAGCCTAGAAATTTTTAAAACTTATGAAAAATAACTGCATTTTAATGATTTTCTTTCTGTATTTGCCAAAGTGACCAAATATTTTTCTGTCTTCCTTGACATTGTGGCTCAATAGATTTTAAAAATGTACATTCTTATAATGTGGTTATTCTTTATTTGGCAATTTTTTAAATATAAACTTTATTTTCATATGCCTGAAAATATATTTTCCCTATCATTTTGTAATGGCTTATTTTTTTACATGCTAGATTCAGTTTTCTGGCCTAGAACGTATATATATATATATATATATATATACACACACATACACTCACTATTAATTTTTGTTCTCCAACTAGAATGTAATATGTTCCATGACAGCAGGAACTGATGTCTCTTCTTCATACTCTCTCCAGGGCATGGATTCTAGTGTCAGGCCAACAGTAGGAACTTGATAAATATTTGAGTATTAGATAAATGAAACTGATGCACTGTTCATCTGTCTGCTGTAGTCTACATGCAGTTCCTTTGTAAATAACCAGTTTTCTCTCATAGTTTTTTATTTTTAAGGCTTTCTTCTTTTATATGTGTTTTTCCTTCAGTGATTCTACAGCATGTGTTCTTGTGGATTTATACTTACATTATCCTGCGCTTGATATTAATTTCTCTCTCTGATTTTTACTTCTGCTAAACTCTTGATAATTATCTCTTTAAACTTTGTAACTCTGATACTTCTTACATTCTCTGAAATTCTTACTTAAGAATGTAGGCACAGCCTAGTCATTCCTCTTACCTTTTCTTTATTTTGTATCCTTAGCTCTCTGTAATAATTCTGAGTTAATTGCTAAATATTATATTTCAATTCACTAATTACCTCTTCACAAGAGAAAAGAATTACATTTTCTAGTAAATACCAATTTTATTGTTTATAATTTTCATTCTTATTTCTTTTTCCATCATATCTAACTATATTGGTTTCCCATTTATTTTTATGGTCTTTTTGAATTTGAGTTTCATAATTATGCATATTTTAAATCTTATGTAGATCCTAAAAATTAAATTCATCTTAAATAAATTCATGTCTTGTGTTGATTTTTGTAGGATATGTTTGTAACCCTTTGCTGATTCATGTGCTTTGTAACTTTGGTTGTAGATTTATTTTGAGTGGGAAATGTTTTCATTTTGTATTGTTTTTATTAATATTTTTGCTTCTTTTTTAAACTTTTATTGAAGTATAATTGATTTATTCTCTTTTCTTGTTAGCCATTTTACATTCTTCTATCTGAATCTGACAAGTCCCCAATCTAGAATGAAGTCTTACAGGTTTATAGTTATTATTGGAGAAGGAAATGGCAACCCACTCCAGAATTCTTGCCTGAAAAATCCCATGGACAGAGGAGCCTGATGGGTTATAGTCCATGGGACTGCAAACAGTCAGACATGACTGAGCACGCATACACACACACAGGTATTATAAACCATCATGAAACTGTTCAGGTCAGATCAGATCAGATCAGTCGCTCAGTCATGTCCGACTCTTTGCGACCCCCATGAATCGCAGCACGCCAGGCCTCCCTGTCCATCACCAACTCCCGGAGTTCACTAAGACTCACGTCCATCGAGTCAACTGTTAGAGTTAGCTAAATCTGCCTTTCAAGTGTGTGTTTTGCCTTTCCCTACTAGCTCTAGCTTATCTTGTATCTACAGTTTCTGATAAAATCAAAGACCTTCATTAATGGTCAAGTTATCGTTCATCACCATTCATGAGGACTTCAACATACATTTGCCTAAAGCAGTGAAGCTGGCTCCAGTATCCCATATCTTATGTGTAGTTTAGTCTGCATAGTCGCCTGGCCTCCACTGCAGGTCTCTAGCTCAGAATACTGCAGAGTGATGCTTTCAGACCCACTCACTTCCCGTAGTTTCTATTTTATTTCTGGCTTATGAAGATATTAATCTTACATTTGAGCATATAAATGTGTTTTTAATTTTCTGTGTTTATATTTCTTTTGACAATGTTTTTGTTTTTAGCTGACAATGTGCCACAGTATGCAATGACAGCTCTGCCTTGAGCATAAATGTAACAGCTTAGTTTATATTACCTTATATTTGAGTTAGAGACTCATTAAATATTCATAAGAAAAACTAAAATTTCCTAAACATTTGTTTTATACCTGGCAGACTCTAAGTATTACAACGGTAACAACTCAGTACTTAAACTTATGAGGTATATATTATCAGCTCAATTTTCCTGAAGAGAAAACTAAATGACAGTAGCCTTAAGGAACTTGCCCAAAGTTGTAAAATTTAAGTTGCACAGAGGCAAGATCAGAATTGAGACTGTTACCAGAGCCAATGTCCTTAACCATTTTGCTAAACCAAAAATCAAATGCTTTGGTGAATTCTTAAAATCCACATTGTTATTAGTTAGGGAACAAACATCAATTGCCTTATTTGGAAACTTTTATTTGTTCTTTGTATCATGACAAGGTAGAATGTTTAATTTATTCTCTATGACCATTTACAACACAGCTCATATCATTGTTTCTAAGTCTCTTTAAGAGTGGCTGAAAAAAAAAAGGCAATTTTTTTCATATGCCTAGAGGATAATAAGCTCTTTCTACATAACTTCATCTCCTGATGCATGTTACTTGTGGGATGGGTGGCCATTAGAATGAACAAATTTCTCTTCCAGCTTTGTGAATTCATCTAAAGGATGCCTGAAGGTGAAGGTGAGCTATGCAGAATATTCTGAAAGCATAAAACCTTTAAAAAAATGTCTGACTGCATTTCTGACATACATGGATTCGACAGCCTGAGTTCATGCATTATACATGGAAACATAGCCTCCAGTACTAGTGACTATTTGCTAGGTGCATGACAGCTATAAACACATTGTCTATCAGACTTTCATAGAATTTATTATGAGTTAATTTCAAGGTGTCTAAGCCTGTATTTGGTCTATGAGTTTTCTAAACCCTAAGATTCATTCATTCAAGAAAAAAAATCATTGTAATACTTATGTTACTAAGATTCACTGTAATATCCCACCATTCTCAAAAAAAAAAAACCAAAGAATGTAAGGGAAAATATATTCGAAATTTAGCTTTGTTTACTAATTAACTATTTGACCTTGGACATATTACTATGTAACTCGGAGATCCATTTTTATTTGTAAATTACATTGCCTGCACATAGAACTCATTTTAAGATACTAAAATAATATTGTGATAAAAGTTCTGCATTCAAGGCTAATAGACATCGAAGAGCAGAGTAAGGTTTTTTCCCCAAGTTATCAAATTCAAAAGTATTATATATTTTGCTTTAGATTATTTTGTGGGAGTATCACACAAACATTCAAATCTACAATTTGTATTAATATAATTCTTTCCTATTTGAATGCTGATTTACAGTCTCTAATTAAGTTTAAGCTTTGCTCAGATTTAAAAGAAATTAAGAACACTATTTCAGAGAAGGCAATGGCACCCTACTCCAGTACTCTTGCCTGGAAAATCCCATGGGCAGAGGAGCCTTGTAGGCTGCAGTCCATGGGGTCACTAAGAGTCAGACACGACTGAGCGACTTCACTTTCACTTTTCACTTTCATGCATTGGAAAAGGAAATGGCAACCCACTCCAGTGTTCTTGCCTGGAGAATCCCAGGGACAGGGGAGCCTGGTGGGCTGCCATCTATGTGGTTGCACAGAGTCGGACATGACTGAAGCGACTTAGCAGCAGCAGCAGCAAGAACACTATTTATGTATAGGTAATCTATATAGGGGTTCCCAAAATGGAAAATGACAATCTAAGAACATTAACAAAACTTAACATTAACTGAGAAAAAATTCATTACACTTCTACTGGAAAATATTTGCAAATATAATTCACCAATTCTCATTAAAATACCTATACATTTTCTTGTAGTCCACGATAGAAATATTACTTACATTTCCATACATGGTCACTTTTAAAATTCATTTATCCTTTATAACAATTGTTTAAATACTATTTTTGTAGAGTATATAATAAAGGCAACTTCAAACTAAATATGATATTTATGAAAAGTAAGGATGCTAATTATGACTAAAAGAAGATTTGGGACTTTATCACTGATGAGAATTGATGAAAGGCTATTTAAAAGTCTTGCTTTTAGACTCAAATCAATTCTAAGCCTTTACTTAGGTTTAGAAAATTTTAGGAACTCTATCTACATATAGCAACTCATGTAAGTGTTCCCATAATGAAAAGATAGAAAGGCTTAGCAATATTTACCTGCATAAAGGCTAGTTTTCTGGAAAAAACATGGTCTGCCTGGGTGACTCCTATAATAAAGGAATTTTTTTTCCCAAGAAAAGTTATCAGACTTGTTGGTGGGGTATAATGAAAAAGAAATATCAGATGTGGGGAATTAACACAGGAAACAGAAAGATCTGATCAAAGGGCTTAGAAACAATTCTTCTGTTCAATCTTTGGTTGTACATAAATCAATGTGTATATAGAACTTGCATGGGTAGACATGAACATGTATATCATACATGTAATATATGCCTTAGTTTCATTTTATAATGTCTTTTGATTTCATTTGCTGTACACAGACATACACACAAACAAGCAGATATAAATTCTAACAAAAATAATATTATATATATATATATATATATATATATATATATATATACATACACACACACACACACACACACACACAGATAGACACAGATGATAGATACATAGGTATGGTATCTTTATATATAGTAGCTTTAAAATAATCTCCATTTTTTTTCTGTTAATTTAGAAAAGAGTCAAGGAATACACAGTATAAATCTATTGAGGCAAATGTAGAGGTACTAAATCCAAAAGTCAAGGATTTGTTTTGAGGTGGAATTAAGGAATTTGCAGATAAGGGCTTCAGAGTTCAATAAGAATGATATCAGAATTAGGGATAAGGAAGTTTAGAAGACCATGGGTTCATGTTAAGTGTTTTAAATTGTGCAGCAGACTTTTTACTTCTTCTGACTTAATAAATGTGTGTATTAACTTCATCAGTTTTAAGGACAAAAGTTGAATTTTTGTTTTCTTCCAAAGGCTATATTTATTATTTTTATCCTCATCATTTTCCAAGACACTATGCCTTCTAGAGAAGTATTCAGCTGAAGTGCACCAACAGGAATTCCACTGAAAGATCCCACCCAGTAGTACAATAAAATGTTTGTAGTTGGCAGGTTTTAAGTGTTTCTAAAATATAATTTAATCCAAATTTTAACATAGCCCCTGTAAAGTACATATTTTTATTGTATTTCCAATGGAGAAACTAAGGAAAGAATAGTTTACATTAAATTTAGTATACTTAGAGTTTAGAAAACCCAATATGTGGTAGTTGTACTTACCTGAAATTCTCATAAATTGCTTTCCTTATGTTAGCTTTAGATATAGGAAAATTGAGTCTTTGGCAAATATAACATAGTCAAGTCCATACATGACACCCGTACCAGTAATATAAACTACTGTATAAAACAGATTGTTAAACTTTGTAGTTTATTATTTGAAAAAGAAGCATCAAATTCTTCCAAGTTATTTTTCTAATAATGAACTAATTATATAATTTGCAAATCTGCCAAAAGTTACTTCACCTTCATTCTAAAAAAGCAACACATTCATTTGCTTTTTATTCTTTTTGTTGAGTGAATAGATAGATGTCAGACAAACAACAATGATTACTCATTTGAGTTGTGATTATGTGGTAAAAAACAAAGGCAAGGAGTTTCAGACTGTGTGAACACTACTAAAGGACTCCAAGCATATGGAAAAACTAAGCCACAGAGGAAAGAGTTGGAGTGTTAAGCAGATAGTGGCTAAAAATCTTACTTAGCAAGTGTTGCTGCTGCTTCTCCTAAGTCACTTCAGTCGTGTCCGACTCTGTGCGACCCTATAGACGGCAGCCCACCAGGCTCTGCCTTCACTGGGATTCTCCAGGCAAGAACACTGAAGTGGGTTGCCATTTCCTTCTCCAATGCATGAAAGTGAAAAGTGAAAGTGAAGTCGCTTAGTCGCGTTGGACTCTTAGTGACCCCATGGACTGCAGCCTACCAGGCTCCTCCATCCATGGGATTTTCTAGGCAAGAGTACTGGAGTGGCTTGCCATTGTCTTCTCCGATACTAAAAGCAGATTTTCTTCAAAAACTTACAATACTTACAAAATTTAAATTCACAACCTTTTATTTGTAGTTAAACTACCAGCCACTGAAACAAATTTAAGATATCACAAGCAAGCAGAAGAATATAACAATCATGGAATGGAAGAGTCGATCCTTTAAAGATGCTAATTGTCCCCAACTGATTATAAATCAACTGTACACCCAAGTGAAATCTCAAGCTTTTGAAATTGACAAATTTAATCTAAATTATATATTATCATGAAAGGGGCTAGAATAAGGTAGACAACCTTAGGAAATATTGAAGATTCAAGATGGCAAACTTTATCATAAAGGCACATTGATTAAGGTTATCTGATACTAGAGCCAAGGCACCAGTGAGACAGGACAAACATGCACCTAAACAGACTCATCTGAGTTATTTCACCATTTACTCTGCTTCCCTGGTGGCTCAGACGGGTAAAGAATCCGTCCACCATGAGGGAGACCTGGGTTCGATTCCTAGGTTCGGAAGATCCCCTGGAGGAAGGCATGGCAACCCACTCCAGTATTCTTGCCTGGAGAATCCCCATGGACAGAGGAGCCTGGCAGGCGACTGAGCATGCATGCATGCACTGAAAGAAAAGACAGGTAGCTTTCTCAGTAAATGGTGTGGACATACCTGTTTCTGTTTCTCTTCCCCTCTCTCTCTCAAATATACTTCTGCTTTTTTAGCTTGGTGACTGAGACACCCATTACAATTATAATGAAAAATTATATGAAAGCACATTGAAAAATAAAAAGCACTAGAAAGTACACAGTATTAAAATTGATGGCATTGTTATTATTGGGAATGTTTTTAGAAAGAAGCATAAATTAGAAAGAATGTATAGGGAGGCATTAGTAAGCAAGAAAGGTATTATGCAAATTTAACTATGATTTAATATATGTTAAATTCTATGAGGTTATTTTAATCTAATTTCCCTAGTGCTTAATTAACTGAATTTTTCTGCTTTGGTGTCTTTAAAATTTAATTATAAAAATTTTAACATGTGATATATGTTCATAATTTATAAATAAAAATAATTCTACCAGGCTTATAATAAAAAATCCCTGTCCCCTGTTCCAAATTTGTCTAGTTTTTTATTCTGTCCCTAAAGAAAATACTTTTACAACTTCTGTTTCTCTCAACATTTATCACTAATGTGCATCTTCATCTATCTTGTTCTAATTTTTAAAAAATCATCTCTTAATTTTGACTATAAATGGTGACGCTCCATTCATTTTGTCAAAACTAAAATTGCACTGAAGTTACACAGGCAAAGATGACTATTCAAGGCTATCGCAAATAAGTCAGGGAGACCAGAACTCATCCTGATTCACCTTCCCTGAAAGAATAAGCTGGAGAAGTTTTAAGAGCTGGGGTGGGGCTTCCTATGTCACTTGTGCTTACTAATTGGTTTTTTTACAGAGAAGAGTAAACATCTCCTATCTTTATCACAAGGTTAGTTTTATAGCTTGGAGCAAAGCACCCACAAAAGTTAGACTCCTACCTTCCCATGGAGACTGTGAGGTGGGGGTGCTGTTTTCGCTGACAATGGCATTTCAGAGAAATACTTCCCAGGTCCCTTGCACAGGCATTCCTATGCTGTGAAACAGGCCACGAAGCTGTGAACAATGTTTATATCTCAAGATGCAGAGAAGGAGTTCACAATCACAAGTGTTCTAAGGAAATGCTCTTACGGGAGTCATGGCCTGGAGCCAAGAGGAAGCCTGTCTGAAGTTTAGTCAGGCTGAGAGAGTCATTAAGGTTGCCTTGGTCCACTTCTCGATTTATATCACAATTTCTGTTTTAATCTATGTAAATGTAAACATAAGCAAGATAACTAGGATAGAACTTTAATTTTATTGAGTGTAAGGATTATATCTCATTTTGAATTATCCTCTTCAGAGATAATTATTACCCAGTGCTCACACAGTGGTAATAAAGAGAGCTGGCATTTATTAAGCCAGGTCATTTGCTATACCTTGCTATAGGTACCTACCTTGTTTATACTTATCAAAAATAAGATTCAAGTTCAGAAATTATTCTAACTTATGATATACCACTGTGGAAACCAAAGCTGAGTAGATTTAAATAATTTGAAATGAACCACAAAACTCACTGTACTTTGTCACACAAAATGTCTTGCTCTTCCCCAAACCTGTAACAGCCCTTCCATTTACCTTTGAATATGCTGTGTTTCTAAAAGCAATTCATGTCCTTGACTGTGGAGCACTACTGTTACGTTTATATTCTACAACCAGGAGAAGATATTTGCCCTAATTTTTCCATATTCTTCTTATCAAGAAAACTTCAGCCAATTCATCCTTTTGCTTCTGTAACACTCGTCACTCAACCTTTACACAATTCAAACAATATACAAATATAGTTTTATATTGTGCTTGACTATTCTCTCCCAGAGGACTGGAAGCTCTTTGAACACATAGAATTTATGTGATTTATTACTCTATCCTTAAGCTTAAGAAGATTACTGGGCACATAATATAATGTATATTAATATTAGTGGACAAAGGGTAGATATGCTTTTGAACAAAATTCATATGCAAATGGCCACTTCTGCCTGAGATGATACAATAAAAACAGACTAATGACTCTCAGCTGGACCGAGAAATTTTGTGTTCCCTTCACATTATACAATAAACCAGCGGCTTAATACACAATAAAACTGAGGTAGATGATTCTTAAGTTCCTGCTTTATATACATTTAGTATAATACTGCCCTTCTAATTTAACTGACTGGTTTCTGAATTTTTGCCACTATTCTGGGAAATAAAATAAGTCCATTATGATTATTTTTTCAAGAGTATTTTTAAATGTGACTCTTATAGGAAACAGATTGTGTTCCATATCATTATTGTTTTTATATTCTATGGCATTTATTTCATCAAACATCCTGTTGAATTTTAGTGATTTGAATCGTTTTCTAAAATCCACTGCATCCAAAAGATTCTGCTACAATACTGTGATGTGATGACATGACTTTTCTCTAAATCAAACAGCCAAACATGAAATTAGATTAATTTATATTGACAGAATTGTTATTTCAACTATGCCCATTTTGGGGATTTCCCAGGCAGCGCTAGTGGTAAAAACAAACAAACAAACAAAAACTGCCTGCCAATGCAGGAGACATAAGAGACGCAGATTTGATCCTAGGTTGGGAAGATCCCTGGAGGAGGGCGTGGCAACCCACTCTGGTATGCTTGCCTAGAGAATCCCATGGACAGAGGAGCCTGGCAATCTACAGTCCATGGGGTTGCAGAGTCAGATACAACAGAGTACACATGCACTGCCTCTTCTCATCTTATTTTCAATTTTAGAATTTTTTTCTTGTTTGAATTCTGTTCACATTAATATTGAAAAGCCATCATTGTACTTCACTATACTCTTTTTATTGCTGTTGTTATTCAATTTGTATAAAGGTAGGGAAATTTTTATTCTTTCTTTTGTTTGAAGTTGTGTTTTACTAGTGATGAAAGGTTAGCAAGTGTTTGGTCCCATCCAAAACTTCCAGAAAACACTTGGTTCATGCCAAAAGGTCTTGGGCATTTGGTTCTGTGCAAAACCATATGGCTTGGACCAAAAATGTTCACGGACATTTTGCATAGAACCAGATTTCAAGGTCCTTTTGGTGCACATCTCATGCCTTTTTGATGTTTTGGATAGGACAAAATCTCAAATGTGGTGACATAGTATATGCGTGTGTTAGTCACTCAGTCGTGTCCAAATTTTTGTGATCACATGACTGTAGTCCACTAGGCTCGTCTGTCCATGGATTCTCCAGGCAAGAATACTGGAGTAGGTTGCCATGCCCTCCTGCAGGGATCTTCTCGATCCCACATTGCAGGCATATTTTTCACCGTCTGAACCACCAGGGAAATGGATGATATAGTATAGTAAACACAAATTCTGCCACTTATTAGCCAAGTGGATAAGTTACTTAATTGTACTCTTTCATAAATAAAATACATCTAACTCATAATTTTGCTGTGAATAATGAATGAACAAATACAGGTTTGATTCCTGGGTCGGGAAAATCCCTTGGAGAAGGCTATAGCAACCCACTCCAGTATTTTTGCCTGGAGAATCCCACGGACAGAGGATCCTGGCAGGCTATGGTCCATATGATTGCAAAGAGTCAGACAGGACTGAAGCGACTGAGCAGGAAGCAATGAATAAACTGAAAGATTCGGACCACTGAACAGCGGCCCTGTCAATAGTAAGCACTGTAAATATACCTGCTAATGATTTTACAATACCTTTCAGTATTGACAAACTGTGTAAATGAGTACTTCCATCTATAAATTCTTCCATGCTTCATTTTTAAAAGTTTTCTTTCTTTTTCTGCTCTGATTGCTGTGGCCAGAGATAAATCCACGCACATATGGACACCTTATCTTTGACAAAGGAGGCAAGAATATACAACGGATTAAAGACAATCTCTTTAACAAGTGGTGCTGGGAAATCTGGTCAACCACTTGTAAAAGAAAGAAGAATGAAACTAGAACACTTTCTAACACCATACACAAAAATAAACTCAAAATGGATTAAAGATCTAAATGTAAGACCAGAAACTATAAAACTCCTAGAGGAGAACGTAGGCAAAACACTCTCTGACATACATCACAGCAGGATCCTCTATGACCCACCTCCCAGAATATTGGAAATAAAAACAAAAATAAACAAATGGGATCTAATTAACCTTAAAAGCTTCTGCACATCAAAGGAAACTATTAGCAAGGTGAAAAGACAGCCTTCAGAATGGGAGAAAATAATAGCAAATGAAGTAACTGACAAACAACTAATCTCAAAAATATACAAGCAACTCCTACAGCTCAACTCCAGAAAAATAAATGACCCAATCAAAAAATGGGCCAAAGAACTAAATAGACATTTGTCCAAAGAAGACATACAGAGGGCTAACAAACACATGAAAAGATGCTCAACATCACTCATTATCAGAGAAATGCAAATCAAGACCACTATGAGGTACCATTTCACACCAGTCAGAATGGCTGCGATCCAAAAGTCTACAAGGAATAAATGTTGGAGAGGGTGTGGAGAAAAGGGAACCCTCTTACACTGTTGGTGAGAATGCAAACTAGTACAGCCACTATGGAGAACAGTGTGGAGATTCCTTAAAAAACTGGAAATAGAACAGCCTTATGATCCAGCAATCCCACTGCTGGGCATACACACTGAGGAAACCAGAAGGGAAAGAGACACGTGTACCCCAATGTTCATCGCAGCACTGTTTATAATAGCCAGCACATGGAAGCAACCTAGATGTCCATCAGCAGATGAATGGATAAGAAAGCTATGGTACATACACACAATGGAGTATTACTCAGCCATTAAAAAGAATACATTTGAATCAGTTCTAATGAGGTGGATGAAACTGGAGCCTATTGTACAGAATGAAGTAAGCCAGAAAGAAAAACACCAATACAGTATACTAATGCATGTATATGGAATTTAGAAAGATGGTAACAATAACCCTGTGTACGAGACAGCAAAAGAGACACTGATGTATAGAACAGTCCTTTGGACTCTGTGGGAGAGGGAGAGGGTGGGAAGATTTGGGAGAATGGCATTGAAACATGTAAAATATCATGTATGAAACGAGTTACCAGTCCAGGTTCAATGCATGATACTGGATGCTTTGGGCTAGTGCACTGGGATGACCCAGAGGGATGGTATGGAGGGAGGAGGGTTCAGGATGGGGAACACATGTATACCTGTGGCGGATTCATTTTGATATTTGTCAAAACTAATACAATTTTGTAAAGTTTAAAAATAAAATAAAATTGTAGTTGAAAAAAAAATAAAAGTTTTCTTGTGTAAACTCTAGAAGATTTTCAAATCTGATAAGCAAAAGGTTATTAATATATGCCATCTGTATACTGTGTAAATTGTCTTTTCTATCTTTTGCCTATTAGTGTATCTTGTAAGAAAAGCACATACAAACCGTAAGTCAATCATTTCTGTATCTAACTCAAACAAACCTAGCAAGAGAATAATAAAGGAGTGGAATATGGGATCTTTCAAATGATACTCATATAGCAGAATATAAATATCTAAGCTTCATTATTTTATTTCTTAAAATGGTTTCCCCTTTAGTTACTTTATTTACATTTCAACAAAGGAAAGTTAAACATTATATATTAGTGGGTTTAATTTTGAAAATATTACATCCATTTTCTAATCTGACCATTTCTTTTATTATTTTTTTTTAATTTTAATTGGAGCATAATTGTTTTACATTGTTGTGTTGGTTTCTGCCATACAGCAATGTCAATCAGCCATAAGTATACATATCCCTTTCCTTTAGGACCTCTCTCCCATCCCCCCACACCCCATCCTACCCCTCTAGGTTGGTACACTGGGTTGAGCTACCTGTGTTATAATTGCCAGAGAGGTGTTATATTTATTTCAAGCCATTACTTTTCCTTACATTTTTCCTTCCCCATAAAATATAGTGAAACACATATTTAAAGAGGGAAAACATATCAACATCCTGGTGCTTCTCAAAGAGTTATTTTTTATTTATTAGAAGGATTCTGGTAATGTGTGTGTGTGTGTGTGTGTATTGTTACCCAAAATAATTTACTTCTGTATTAATTCAATTATTTATGTATTTCAACAGTGCAATTTTACTTCCAAATATATTTTTCCCTAGCATGAAATATTTCTACATAATTTTAACAACTACTTTTAACTTTGTATCGCCAGATGTTTCTAAATTGGAGTGTAATTGAAAACCCATTTATCAAAGCAAAGAAATGAGATAAAGACGTACAATTTTTAAATCCCTAAATTACCAATTGTAAGTAGCTGGAATTTTTGACATAGAGAGACTTACAGATAATTTCACTGCCACAAATAAGTACTGGTGCTGTCTTTCACCAAAATGTTTAGTTGTTAATAGCAGCAACAGAAGAAATAATCCTAAACTAAATACAAAAATTTAAAAATTAGTATTCAATATTATTTGGTAAAATTCCTTCTGAAAAGCACAGTATTAGGTACATATAATAAAGAGTAAGTGAACTTGAAATTACAAATTTCTACTCATAATGTGAGATGTAAAATTGACTACATATTCCTTTTTTTAAAAATTGTGTGTATTTGGGCATTTTAGTCTGAAACCTATTATTCAGTTTGACACTAGTGTTTATATGAGTTATTTTGCTTTGAGGTGAATCAATAGGGTTCTCTTCCTTTTACAGTTAAAAGTAATCCAGCTGCCAGCAAACTGTTCAACATGATGTAACAACATTGCCCAACTAGTGTTGCATTTCAAGATCCTGCTTGTTGCAGATATGGGGAAAGCTGGTATATTTTGTGAGCT
Organism: Bos indicus; assembly: GCF_029378745.1. Classification (NCBI taxonomy): domain Eukaryota; kingdom Metazoa; phylum Chordata; class Mammalia; order Artiodactyla; family Bovidae; genus Bos; species Bos indicus. Next base: position 50,525,805 of record NC_091773.1, read on the forward strand.
AGTCAGTAAATAAAAGCTAAAATCTTTGAAAGAGTGAATCAACTTCATATTCTTCACTTGTTATTTCTTCTCTGATAATCAAGGCATCATTTCAGTTTTAAGAATACACTACTTAATGTAAGTCTCCCTGTGTTATGAAAAGTCTATGGGTGCAGTCCCTAAGGATGGGCAGACAGGAGATACAGGGTTACACAAGATAAGGGAAAGAGAAAATTAAGACAGGAGGGCCTGAGAAGTCTCAACAGTTACTTGAAGACAGTTGGGTTCAGTTTAATCTTGCGTATCTTTAAAACACTCTCACTGATGTATATTTCAGACTTTCTTCACTAAAGAAGTGAGAATTAGATTATTACTTTACAGGGGTATGTAAGACTTTAACTAAGTAATGTAGCATTCTCATTTTGATTGGAAAGTCACCACTAAAATCTAATACACTCTTAACCAACAAGACAAGGCTATATATTAAGGGATGTGGTTTGTAGTAGGTTATTTTGATCTTGGATTTGGGATATTTCCTTTAAAACTCCTTCTTCTCCCTCAGTTTTCATCTTCTTTCTTTTTTTTTTTTTCCCTCTGTTCAATAACTCCTTTGCTAATGTTATCAAAAGGCAAACTCCTTCAGACACATGTGGAACACAAGTGTCATTCAAATGACTTTGTTACATAATCTGCATTTACAGATGAGTGATAAAAAGAAGCTTCTTTCTAATAATACGAACTTTATGCCTTATTTTAGAAATAATGAAGAAATCTTGGATAGGTCTTGTTGAATGAATAGGTCAGATCGTCAGTAAAATGAGAATGTGAAATATGCATCACTAAGTATGTCACCTTCTTATAGATCGCTTTACAAGTAACGTGAGTGTCCCAAAACATTCACCTGGAAAAGAACTGTCAAAGGTCATTTCCAAGGATGTCTAATAGTGTGAGGAAAGTTATTTTAGTTTCAGCATTTCTGACTTTCAGTCACTTCAAACATGATAATTAAGTGACTATAAACTATTCTAATTGGGAATAAAAGGAAACAAAAAATGTATTCAACAGCTTAAACTTCCCTGCTATTATTTAAGTGATTTATTGACTTAAAATAGTTTGACTTGTTTTCTTATAACATGTCAGAATACTATAACTAGATGAGGAGACATATCTTACGGTTTGCTTTTCACCTTCGATTGTTTCAGAGTAAATGGAATGCTATAAATTCTTCAGTACGTTCAGTGGAAAGTCATGATAATCTACCAGGGCCACTTGACAGACAATTTTCTAACACAGCTGCTGAATAATTTCAATAAGATATTTCTGAACTAGGTGTGATGTTAATTTCAACTCTAAACAATATATGGTTCATACATGGTCATTCACTATCTTTGTGAATATTTTGGTTAATAGTTCACTTCCAGTTAAATATAACATTTATTGAAATAACATAAAACATGAATATATGGCAGTCTAAATTAGAAAATAATATATTTCATACTAATTACATTAAATATGTCCACCAATGAGTAGGGTGGGGAATTATGCCAATAAGACAAACTTCCATAGTATTTTGATCTTCAATCTGAATTCAATATTGGAATCAAAAGCTTGCATTAGCATTAATTGCCCACAAAATATTTTTCTTTAGAAAAACAAATTTGTGTGACAATGAGATCCCTGCCTTTTGGAATAGTAAAGTCATGTATCATAATCTATACTTAAAAGGTATATTTTGCTTGGATTTTATTCTTCGGAATTGCTTTGATACTTGTGCTAAGATAACATAGGTTCACAGGATACAGGTGGGAAAACTAGACTGCAGGGAAATGAATTAATCCCATGATCATTCTGTTGTGAAAAAAAATCTTTTTTGTTTTGTTTTTACTTTTGCTACCCCAATTGATATTATTAAATATTTAAATGTAAGCTATTGAAATGTACATTGAAATGTCATGATTTGAGTGTCCCAGTTCCAGTTTTATGCCAAAGTGGAAAAATAATGCACATATTATAAATTTATGTAGTGAAAAAAACTGCTAGTTTATGGAATTGGAACTATGTTTGTTATTGGTCAATTACACAAGAATGTAATGGTGTTTAAATAAGATCAACAGATAAGATTTAGTAAGACCTACTTAAAATAAGAATCACAGACATAGACACTGTACCATTTTCTGGTTGTTAGCAGTTCCTGATAACCTCAGTAAGACCTTGATTTGATTCCTGGAAATTAATGTGTACTGTTGGCAGGCTCTGGCATCCCTGGTGAGTCTTTAGGGAAGGTGCAATGACACATTTGCTGATATCAGAAATAACAACACCTCATAAAAATTAGAAATAGTTAAGATGATGGTTAGGAAGACTATCAGAAAATATTTTTCATGATTTTGTATAAATCAGTAATTTGCCATCAACACAGTTCACATTTATAAAAAGATTCTGTAGTAACTTCAAAATCTTTTTCTTATCTTTGTTAAAATGAATTTAAAATAGCTACAGTCATAATCAGAAATAAGTGACACTGTGCAAAGTAATTATTTAAAACCAGTATTAGTATTTAAACACACAAAATTTGAAAAAAAAAAAATCTTTGTTCTATCATCCACATGAGTGTTTTTATCTCCATATAATGGAAGAAAATATTTATAAGGGTTTTCAACTTGGTGTGTCTGAGCTTCTAGAGTTAGTGTGCTAACAACAGCCCTGAGCAATAAGAAAATCACATATGACTTGATAGACTGTCCTATGCATCGACACAAAAGAATCCTTCTGATACAAAAAATAGTTCTATGATGTGTTTCCTATAGTGAGACTGTGAGAAAACTACTTGCAAGTCCTTTTCTATTACCTTAATAGTAGTTAAGAAAATGATAATAACAGCAGCAGTAGCAGCAAAATCCATCTATTAAGAATTCCTTCAAATGCTAGTTTATAGACAGAGAGCATAACTGTATACAAATTTTAATATTTAATTATTTTAATAATTCGATGAGGTAGGTAATATTTTTACTCTCATCTTACAGAAAACAAGATAAGGCATAGAAATATTAATATTTCTATGGTATATATCTCATAGCTAGAATGCAAAGGTTAGCATATAAAAATGTGTATTTTCTGAGATATTATGTATGTGTATACATGTACACTCACACATATACCTATGAGTATTATATATAATCAGACACACATAAGTATCTATTATATAGAATAAACACACCAAGTGATTTTAAGAGTGGTCATTTATGAGAAGGGAAACTGAAGAGCAGTAATAGGAGAAATATTATCAATTTTTGGTATTCATTAAAATTGCTACCAGACAAATGCAAATATATCCAGTTATTTTCATAATGTGTGTCTTCATATTATGAGGCAGACTTTAATAACATTACTAATAATATATGAATTAAATATTATGTATATAATATATATTATTATATTAACATAAAGCATATAATATGTGTGTGTGAGAGAGAGAGATAGAGATAGGGGGAGGAAGAAATATCTTCCTAAAGGATTTGAAGGTTACATTAGTTTATTGTCCATGAACTTAGAACCAAGCATCATAATAACAGTAAGCACTAAATAAGCAAGATAGTAGAGATCTACACGTGTCTTCATATTCAGATGTATATTCTGGCTCTATTCTACTCACACTTTTGCACTCTAAGTAACTAGCTTTATCTTGAAGAAAATATATTTTGTCGAGGTCTATTTCTCCTTTAGCATTGGCAGTGTTTAAATTCCTAACGATTAATGAGCTAATTCACTTGAAAATTCTAATACTCTTGGCCATTTTATCATAACTTGGTCTTTCCTGGTGGTTTTGCAGCCCAGATACACAGGAATCATTTTAAGAGAGTAACCACAAGATGGCAGTATTTTCAGAGGCCCATTTGACACCTGAGAGTAAAGAGGTCTACACATTACCACTGGACCCCCCTCCCCACACCACTGAATGATCAAATTATTATTTCAAGATGTGACTCAGGTGGAGAATGATGCAGAGGAGAATATTTTATAAAACATATAAACTTTTCCTGATAATGAAATATAATGAAGAATGAGCAAGTCTGTTGGATTCAAATGAAAATTAAATATTTTATGTTTGTGTTCATTTTTAAAAGCTTAAACTGATACTTTTTTACATTGGAACCATGTTGATTATAGAAATAAATGGATAAAGGCTACTATAAAAATAAAAAATGCCTCCACATATTTTAGGAAATTAATATAACGTTTGAAATATCATCATGTCTTTATTTTCGATCCATGGTGTGAGGCATTATTTCCAAACTTTATTTTAGCAGTAGAATTCTTCCTCTCCTCCAAACAAGATCACATTCAGAACTCATGATTTAAATAGTTTCTTCAACAGGGCTCTGTTCAAGAAAAATGGTCTCCAAAACTTTGTCCAATGCTTCATTCCAAAGAAGCCCACACAGTACTTCTGCACAGTTGTATAAAAACAAAATCATTTTTGAAAGAACTTCTCCATGGGAAACCTTTCCTGGTCAGTAAGTGATTAACCTTTTTTCTGGAGGTGTCTGGGAATGGTGTGTGGGTGGGTATTTTCTGCTGCAAATGAACCATCCGTAGTTTATATTTTTACTGCCTATGCAGAACCATTAATGCAAACCTAAATACCCTTACAAAGATTTTAGTTATTCAAAAGACAGCACAGAAGCTTGTGTGAATGTCATATCAATTTGCTCATGAGAATGCTTGTGAATGGTTTGTTTGATTGTGTCTACTTGCATAAGTTGTTTTATATAAATATCTATAATTAAGATTCTTTAGTAAGGATAAGTTGCTAACGAGAAGTGCTTTTAAAAATAAAGAAAGGAGGAAAATGAGGAAAAAAAAGAAAAAATTCTGCAATTTCTTACTGATGGTGATGCCAGCCACAGTATGACTCAGGGCCAGATTAAAAGAAATGAAAACATCTGGGTCATTATCAAACAATCAGGGAAATACTGAGTGACATATAAGGTCAGTTCAAGATTATTAGACCTAGAAGCTAAAAGCCTACCAGATCACGCTTTCTGTTTGTTTGGGTAAGTAGGTAGGTATGTGGAGTGATATTGCTGCAGTCAGTTTATCTTTCTGGTCCATGCCCCCAGCTTTAAGTTGGGGGCACGTATGGTTGTATCAGAAGCATATATTTGTGATGATGATAATGTATGTGAAAATAAGTGATGCTCTATTAAGGATTCTATAAACCTAAAATGCTATTAGTGGTGGAAATATGCTAGAAATAGTTTATCTGAATAAGCTTTTGGATGTTCACATTTCTGAAAGTTGGTTCAATCAAGTTATTTGTGACACATACTTATTTTTATATTCTTACTTAGTTTTAATAACATGTCAGTTGCCCCTTTAAATTACAATATTCTGTGAAGTATCTGTGATGCCAATTGTCATAATGTATTTTCAGCTCTCTAGAAAACAAGCAGCCCAGTCATTTCTTATTAAATAAGTTTTTTATTATCTAATGTAGTCTTGGTCCTGCTTATCAGAGATAAGAGCTTTCTAATAATGAAATAAAAATGACTCAGTATCTTGCTGCTTATTCTTTTCCAAAATGTCAGTTATCATTCACTAAAAACTTCCTTATTTTGACAGTAATCAGTTTAAGGCTAGAGCTCATTAAAATGAAACTTAAGTCAAAAAAAAAAAAAAAAAGAAATCTAGGAGGACTTTCCTAGTGGTACAGTGGTTAAGAATTCACCTGTCAACACAGGGAACACAGGCTTGGGTTCTACCACTGCCTCAGGAAGATTCCACATGCCACAGAGCAACTAGCCTGTGCACCTCGAGTACTGAGCCCACGTGCTGCAACCACTAAAGCCTATGAACCAAGATACTGTGCTCTGCAACAAGAGAATCCACCACAATGAGAAGCCCGTACACCCCGCAATGAAGAGTAGTCACCACTGGTGCTTCCAGGTGGCGCTAGTGATAAAGAACCTACCTGCCGATGCAGGAGATGTGAGAGATGTGTGTTCAATCCGTGGGTCGGGAAGATCCCCTCGAGGAGTGCACAGCACCCCACACAAATATTCTTGCTCAGAGAAAATCATGGATAGAGGAGCCTGGTGGCTACAGTGTTTTAGGTTCCAAAAAGTTGGATATGACTGCGTGGCTAACATTTTTCCTTTCACTTACCACTTGTGCAACTGGAGAAAGCCCATGTGCCACAACGAAAACCCACTGCAATTAAAACAAACAAACAAACAAAAACAAAGCACACTAGGAGAGGTAACTTCTATACACATCAAAGTTCTCACTGATACTAACAGAGAATCAAAAACTGTCATAATTGTTCTATTAAATAAGTGGAGAATTCACAAATGGAGAACAAAATACAATTTTCAAACTATGGGAACAAGTAGTATGGGTAACTTACTGAAAATGAAAGAGTAACAAAATCAAAATCCAGATACTTCTTTATCATGACTTCCCCTTCTCAGTATGTTTCTCGCCTTAAATTCATTTGTAGGATGTCATTGTAGAAAGCAATATGATTAAAATGTTGCTAATCCTAAAAGATGATGCAGAGAAAGTGCTGCACTGAATATGCCAGCAAATTTGGAACACTCAGCAGTGGCCACAGGACTGGAAAAGGTTAGTTTTCATTCCAATCCCAAAGAAAGGCAATGCCAAAGAATGCTCAAACTACCACACAATCTCACTCATCTCACACGCTAGCAAAATAATGCTCAAAATTCTCCAAGTTAGGCTACAACAATACATGAACCGTGAACTTCCAGATGTTCAAGCTGGTTTTAGAAAAGGCAGAGGAACCAGAGATCAAATTGCCAACTTCTGCTGGATCATCAAAAAAGCAAGCAAATTCCAGAAAAACATCTATTTCTGCTTTACTGACTTTGCCAAAGCCTTTGACTGTGTGGATCACAATAGACTGTGGAAATTCTGAAAGAGATGGGAATACCAGACCACCTGACCTGCCTCTTGAGAAATCTGTATGCAGATCAGGAAGCAACAGTTAGAACTGGACATGGAACAACAGACTGGTTCCAAATAGGAAAAGGAGTACGTCAAGGATGTATACTGTCTCTCCGCTTACTTAACTTAAATGCAAAATACATCATGAGAAATGCTGGGCTGGATGAAGCACAAGCTGAAATCAAGATTGCTGTGAGAAACATCAATAACCTCAGATATGCTGATGACACCACCCTTATGCCAGAAAGTGAAGAACTAAAGAAGCTCTTGATGAAAGTGAAAGAGGAGAGTGAAAAGTTGGCTTAAAGCTCAACATTCAGAAAACTAAGATCATGGCATCTGGTCCATCACTTCATGGCAAATAGATGGGGAAACAGTGGAAACAGGGTCAGACTTTATTTCGGGGGGCTCCAAAATCACTACAGATGGTGACTGTAGCCATGATATTAAAAGCCGCTTACTTCTTGGAAGGAAAGTTATGACCAACCTAGACAGCATATTAAAAAGCCGAGACATTACTTTGCCAGTAAAGGTCCATCTGCTGCTGCTGCTGCTGCTAAGTCACTTCAGTCATGTCCGACTCTGTGTGACCCCATAGATGGCAGCCCACCAGGCTCCGCCGTCCCTGGGATTCTCCAGGCAAGAACACTGGAGTGGGTTGCCATTTCCTTCTCCAATGCATGAAAGTGAAAAGTGAAAGGGAAGTCGCTCAGTCGTGTCTGACTCCCAGCGACCCCATGGACTGCAGCCTTCTAGGCTCCTCCATGCATGGGATTTTCCAGACAGGAGTACTGGAGTGGGGTGCCATTGCCTTCTCTGAAAGGTCCATTTAGTCAAGGCTAGGTTTTTCCAGGGCTTTGGGCTTCCCTAGTGGCTCAAAGGTTAAAGTGTCTGTCTGCAATGCGGGAGACCTGGGTTCGATCCCTGGGTCAGGAAGATCCCCTGGAGAAGGAAATGGCAACCAGCTCCCTTATTCTTGCCTGGAGAATCCCATGGACAGAGGAGCCTGGTGGGCTCCAGTCCATGGAGTACAAAGAATCGGACAAGACTGAGGGACTTCACTTTCACTTTCAGTCAAGGTTATGGTTTTTCCAGTAGTCATGTATGGATGAGAAAGTTGGATTGTAAAAAAAGCTGAGCGCTGAAGAATTGATGCTTTTTTTTTTTTTTTTTTTTAGAATTGATGCTTTTAAACTGTGGTGTTGGAGAAGACTCTTAAGAGTCCCTTGGACTGCAAGGAGATCCAACCAACCCATCCTAAAGATCAGTCCTGGGTGTTCACTGGAAGGACTGATGTTGGAACTGAAACTCCAATACTTTGGCCACCTGATGCCAGGAGCTGACTCATTTGGAAAGACCCTGATGCTGGGAGGGATTGGGGGCAGGAGGAGAAGGGGACGACAAAGGATGAGATGGTTGGATGGCATCACTGACTCAATGAGCATGGGTTTGGGTGGACTCCGGGAGTTGGTGATGGACAGAGAGGCCTGGCATGCTGCAGTTCATGGGGTCGCAGAGTCAGACAAGACTCAGCAACTGAACTGAAATGCACACATATATAAATATATGAGAGAAAATTAGAGTGAGTAGAGAGAGAATGAAAGAAATGAATTCTTAAGACTGGATCAAAATTCACTAGAGGAAATCTAACTTCAAGAGAAAAAACAATGCTTCTTTTAAGGCATTTGAAATCCCTACAACTGTTGGTATCAGAGAAGAATTTCCCTTTTTGTCACTGGGAAGCCTATGAATATATTACTATTTTTCTCCCAGAAATAGAATATAGAATTATACTGCTATATGTGCTATTGTTTATAAGATGTTCACCAATTTTAGAAGTTCTGTGTGTTTCTGTGTAATCCCTATTAGTGGATAACTAAAATTTAACTTTCCATTGGTGTAAACAGCATAATTGGAAAAGTATTTCATTAAAAGAATGCAGAAAAGAAAGAGCAATAATTTAAACAGAAAACATTATTATAAGGCATAAAAGTAACAAAATTAACAAGAAAAACTAAAATCAAAATAATATAATTAGGCATTAGTTATTGGCTAAATCATTATTATAATAAAATACTGTATGTGTAATAAAATATTGTATAATAAAATAAAATTTATATAAATAAATATAATTTTTATCAATATAATTTTATTAAAATATTACTGCTTCAATATTATGCATACTTTATAAAAATAGATATCCCAATCACATAGAAACTAAGAAAAAAAAGATAAATTGGTCTCATTACATCCTAAGTCAAAATAACTAACCTTAATATTTAGTGAACCTTATTCCAGGTATCAGTTTATTCACACATTATGAAAAAGAGAATAATGGTTTTGGTTTTTGTCTACAGTGCTCTTGCAATATATAGTTTTTATTAATTACTCATATGGTTTTCTCCCTGGGACTATGTTACAGACATTTTATTTGTGAAAGTTTCGCAGAGACTGAAAAATTTCTAGCATGACCCTTGGGTAACCTTTGGTCTCACAACTATTTCTCCCCATCCTCCACCTTTCTTTTCAAATCCAAATTGCCCACACAAGGGCTGCTAAATTTTAAGAGCAATGGGTCCTCTTCTGAGAACTGTTTTTGAACAACTATTACACAAACTGGATGAACTTCAGTTTATCCCTCTGGCTAAAATTTACCTCTCTTCCCAAAAGTAGACCAGTCTTTCTAGGTGTTGTCAGAATTTCCTGGCATTCTGAATAAAAGCTTTTGCCTAGAGGCACAGGCCATAGTTAAAATGCTTCTGCAGTTTGTGGTGTGATTGGGAGGGGACTATATCTGCTGCATATAAGACAAGGTCACTTAATATTACCTTGTTATCTTCCTTTCTCAAATCTGACCAGTGCCCTACCT